>NW_019154091.1:20834698-21230190 GCF_002288905.1 Enhydra lutris kenyoni
AAGAAGAATCAATGGGGAAATCAAAGAAGAAATAAAAAATAAGTGGAAACAAATCAAAATGAAAAATGCAGTGGTCCAAAGTCTTTGGGATACAGCAAAAGTGTTTCTAAGAGGAAAGTTTATAGCAATGCAAGATAGAAGCAAGAAAAATCTCAAATAAACAATCTAACTTTATACCTAAAGGAGCTAGAAAAATAACAAACAAAATACAAAACCATCAGAAGGAAGGAAATAATAAAGGTTAGAGCAGAAATAAATGATAAGAAACTAAAAATAAATGAACAAACAAAAACCAATAGAGGAGATAAATGCAACTAGGAGTTGGTTCTTTTCAAAGGTCAATAAAATTGATAAACATCCAGCCAGACTCCTAAAATAAAGACCCAAATAAAATTACAGATGAAAGAGAAGTAATATGCAACACCACAGAAATATAATTTTAAGGGCGCCTGGGTGGCTCAGTGGGTTAAGCCACTGCCTTCAGTTCAGGTCATGATCTCAGGGTCCTGGGATCAAGTCCCTCATTGGGCTCTCTGCTCAGCAGGGAGCCTGCTTCGCTCTCTCTCTCTCTGCCTACCTCTCTGTCTACTTGTGATCTCTCTCTGTCAAATAAATAAATAAAATCTTAAAAAAAGAAATACAATTTTAAGAGAATATTGTGAAAAATTATATGCCAACAAATTGGACAAACTTGAAGAAATGGATAAATTCCCAGAAATGTATAACCTAAACTGAAACAGGAAGAAATAGAAAAGTTGAACAGACCAGTTATCAGCAATGAAATTGAATCAGTAATCAAAAAACTCCCAACAAACAAAAGTACAGGACCAGATGACTTCACAGGCAAATTCTACCAAACATTTGAAAAAGCGGTAATATCAATTCTTCTCAAACTATTCCAAAAAATACAAATTAAAGTAAACTTCCAAATCCATGCTATGAGGCCAGTATGACCCTGATTCCAAAACCAGATAAATACATTACCAAAAAAAGAACTGTAGGCCAATATCTCTGATGAACATAGATGCAAAAATTCTCAACAAAATATTAATGAACCAAATCCAACAAAACATTAAAAACATCCACTATGATCAAGAGGGATTTAGCCCTAGAATGCAAGGGTAATCAAATATTCACAAATCAATGTGATACAGCACATCAATAAGAAAAGGATTAAAAAACACATGATCATTTCAACAGATGAAGAGAAAGCATTTGGCAAAGTACAATACCCATTCATGATAAAAGCCCTCAACAACGTAGATTTAGAGGGAAAATATCTCAACATAATAATTAAGGCTTTCCATGAAAAACCCATAGCAAGTATCATACTCAGTCATGGAAAAGTTTTTTTCTTAAGGTCAGGAAAAAGACAAGGATGTCCATTCTCACCACTGTTATTCAACATACTATTGGAAGCCTAGCCATAGCAATTAGACAACAAAAAGAAGGAAAAAATGTCCAAATTGGTAAGGAAGAACTAAAACTTCTACTAATTACAGATGACATGATATTGTTTATAGATAATCCTAAAGACTCCACCAAAAAACTACTAGAACTGATAAATGAATTCATTAAGGTGGCAGGGCACAAAATCAATGTACAGAAATCTGTTGCATTCCTATACACTAATAACGAAGGAGTAGAAAGAGAAATGAAGAAAATAATCCCATTTACAATTGCACTTTTAAAAAATAATAGAATATGTAGGGATAGCTTAACCAAGGAATTGAAAGACCTATACTCCAAAAACTATTAAACACTGATGAAAGAAACTTAAAAAAACACAAAGAAATGCAAAGATATTCCATGTTCATGGATTAGAACAAATATTGTTAAAATGTCTGTACTACCCAAAGTAATCTACAAATTTAAAGCAATCCCTATCAAAATAACAACAATATTTTTCACAAACTAGAACAAACAATCCTAAACTTTGTGTGGAACCACAGTAGATCCTGAATAGCCAAAGCAATCTTGAAAAAGAAAATCAAAACTGGATGTATCACAACTCCAGACTTCAAGTTATATTACAAAGCTTTAGTAATCAAAACAGTATGGTACTGGCGTAAAAACAGACACATTGATCAGTAGAACAGACTAGAAATCACAGAAATAAACTCAAAAGTATATGGTCAATTAATCTTTGACAGAGGAAGAAAGAATATACAATGGGGAAAGACCAGTATCTTCAACAAATAGTGTTGAGAAAACTGGACAGCTATGTGCAAAAGAATGAAACGAACATTTTCTTCCACCATACACAAAAATAAATTCAGGGGCGCCTGAGTGGCTCAGTGGGTTAAAGCCTCTGCCTTCAGCTCAGGTCATGATCTCAGGGTCCAGGGATCGAGCCCTGCATTAGGATCTCTGCTCAGCAGGGAGCCTGCTTCCCCATCTCTCTCTCTGCCTGCCTCTCTGCTTACTTGTGATCTCTGTCAAATAAATAAATAAAATCTTTAAAAAAAAATAAATTCAAAATGGAGTAAAGATCTAAATGTGAGATCTGAAGCCCTAAAAATGCTAAAAGAGAGCATAGGCAGTAATTTCTGACATCAGCCATAGCAACATTTTCTAGATATGTCTCCTGAGGCAAGGGAAGCAAAGCCAAAAATGAACTATTGGGACTACATCAAAATAAAAAGCTTTTGCACAGTGAAGGAGACAATCAACAAAGCTAAAAGGTAACCTACAGAATGGGAGAAGATATTTGCAAATGACATGTCCAATAAAGGGTTATATCCAAAATATATAAAAAAATTCATACAACTCAACACCCCAAAAATAAATAATACAATTAAAAATGGGTAGAAATGAAAAGAAACTTTTCCTAAAAGACACAGATAGTCAGCAGACACATGAAAAGATGCTCAACATCACTAACTGTCAGGGAAATGCAAATAAAAAGTACAATGAGATATTACTTCACACCTGTCAGAATAGCTAAAACCAAAAACATAAGAAAGAGCAAGTGTTGCTGGTGAAGATGTGGAGAAAGGAGAATCCTCTGACATTGTTGGTGGATGATGGAAACTGTTACAGCCACTCCAGAAAACAGTATAGAGATTCCTCAAAAAGTTAAAAAGAGAACTATCTGGGATGCCTGTGTAGCTCAGTCAACCGGTTAAGTGGCTGCCTTGGGCTCAGGTCATGATCCCAGCGTCCTGGGATCAAGTCCCACTTGGGGCTCCTTGCTCATCGTGGAGCCTGCTTCTTCTTCCTCTGCCTGCTGCTGCCCCTGCTTGTGTGCATGCTCTCTCTCTCTCTCTCTCACACACACACACAAATAAAATCTTCAAAGAAAAAAAGACCACAACTACCCTAAGAGCCAGTAATCACACTACTAGGTATTTCCTCAAAAAATACCAAAACACTCATTCAGAGGGATACGTGCAACCCTATGTTTATTGCAGCATTATTGACAGTAACCAGACTATAGAATCAGACTGAGAGTCCATTGATAGATAAACAGTAAAGAATTGGTATATACATACAATGGAGAAATTATTCAGCCCTAAAATAGAATGAAATCTTGGGGCACCTGAGTGACTAAGTTGGCTAAATATCTGAATCTTGATTTGGGCTCAGTCATGATCTCAGGGTCATGCGATTGAGCCCTGCCTCAGGCTCTACATGGAGCCTGCTTAAGATTCGCTTGCTGGAGGAGAGGTGGGTGGGGGAATGGAGTAACTGGGTGACGGGCATTAAGGAGGGCACTTGAACTAATGAGCACGGGGTATTATATGCAACTACTGAATCACTAAATTCTACCTCTGAAACTAATAATACAGTGTATGTTAATTAAATTGAATTTAAATAAAAAAATTTTACCAAAAAAATTCACATGTTGCAGGTGTACAACATAACCAAAAAAATCCCCCTCTCCCTCTGCTCCTCACCTCCTCTCATTCGTAGGTGTGCATCTGTGTGCACTCTCTTTTTCTCTCAAAAAACAAAACAAAACAGAACAAACTGAAATCTTGCCATTTGCAACAACATGGATGGAGCTAGAGAGTATCATGCTAAGTGAAATAATTCACAGAAAGCCAAATACCATACGATTTCACTAATATGTGGAATTTAAGAAACAAAACAAACGAGCAAAGGGAAAAAAGGGAGGCAAACCAAGAAACAGACTCTTAAGTGTGGAGAACAAACTGACAGTCACCAGAGGCGAGAGGGTGGGAGAATGGGTGAAACATGTGATGGGAATTAAGGAGTTCATGTACCATGATGAGCACTGAGTGTGTATGGAAGTGTTGAATCACTCTATTGTACACCTGAAACTGATATAACACTATGTTAACTATACTGGAATTAAAATTTAAAAACTTGTTATAAAAAAGAAATAAGCATCTTCATAAAAACAGTGGTAGCATCTTCGTAAAAACTGCTAACGCTAGAATTTATTTCTGGTTAAGATTTTTCTTCTTCCACAAACTATTGTTAACCATTAAAAAAAATTCCTCTTTTCTGGTTCCCTTAGTTTGCTAATTCTCCCTTAAAGGAAGGGATTAAATTACTTCATTTGCCACTGCCTCATTTGTTATTTAATCTGTGCATCTGCAGTTAGCTACTATTTTGAGTGCCTTACTTTTGTGGTCTTATTTATTATTCCATCCTTTTTAATGATTTATATGGGACTCTCTCCCCAACGCATTAGGACATTTCTTTTTTTTTTTTTTAAGATTTTATTTATTTATTTGACAGACAGAGATCACAGGTAGGCAGAGAGGCAGGCAGAGAGAGAGGAGGAAGCAGGCTCCCTGCTGAGCAGAGAGCCCCATGCGGGACTTTATCCTAGGACCCTGAGATCATGACCTGAGCCGAAGGCAGAGGCTTTAACCCACTGAGCCACCCAGGAGCCCCACATTAGGACATTTCAAAGGGAATCTTTTCTCTTCCTTCCTCCCTCCCTCTCTTTCCCTTTCTTTCTTTCTTTCTTTCTTTCTTTCTTTTTCTTTCTTTCTTTCTTCTTTCTCTGCATTAGGATTCTAAAGATCAATGGATTATCATTTTTCTAAATAAACTGAACATATCGGTAGCATTTGATATCCTGTTTAATTAAACTTCAGTCTACCTATTACTCAGTTTATTTCTCTAGGTTTGACTTTCCTTTACAATTAATACAATGTCTAGTGTTCATAACTACAGTTTATTCGTAGAAAAAACAATTTTTCTGAAGGAGTCATTTCCCACTCGGCATTTTAAAGAACAAAATTTCTTTTTTTTGTTGTTGTTGTTTTTCTAAGAGGAGACATTTTTTTCCATTGAAATGTGTTTAAAGCGTTAATAATGTTGTGTTATGTTACTTGACTAAGCCTTTCTTTGGGATTCTGATCTTTGGGTGAACTTAAAGTGTACCCATGAAAATAAACTTCAAAGTAAGAGAATTCTTATTCTTTTTAAAAAATATTTTATTCATTTATTTGAGAGAGAGAGAGAGAGAGAGAGAGCACACAAGAAGAGAGCAGGAGCGGGGGGAGGAAGGGCAGAAGGAGAGGGACAAGCAGACTCCCCGCTGAGCAGAAAGCCGGCCATGGGGCTGGATCCCAGGACCCTGGGATCATGTCCTGAGCTGAAGGCAGATGCTTAACTGACTGAACCACCCAGGCACCACAGAATTCATATTCTTTGTGGAACTGAAAAATTATAACTAAGAGTAAATGTGTCTCAGTATCTTTTTACTTAAATTTTGGAAGCAGTTTTACGTTCATGCAGATCTGAAGGTTCACGCAAAGTAACAAGATTTCCCGTATATCCCCTGGCCTCACACATGCATGGTCTCCCCCATCATTAACACCCTTCGCCACAACAGTATATTAAAGTTGGTGCACCTATACCGAAACATAATAATCACCCAAATTCCATTGTTTACATTATAATTTACTTTTGATGTTGTATATTCTGTAGGTTTGGAAAATGTCTGACAAGTATCCATCATTATGGTATCATACAGAGCATTTTTCACTGCCATAAAAATCCTCTGTGTTCTGCCTATTCAACCCTTTCCCCCTGCTGACCTCTGATAACCATTGATCTTTTCCTGTCCCTGTAGTTTTGCTTTTTCCTAGAGTGTCATATAGTTGGAATCACACAATATGTAGCCTGTTTAGATTGGCTTCTTTTGCTTAGTCATATACACTTAATGTTCTTCCATCTCTTTTCAAGGCTTGGTAGTTCATTTCTTTTTAGCCCTGAGTACTATTCCATTGTCCGGATATACCACAGATTATCCCTTTACCAACTAAAAGAGATCTTGGTTGCTTTCAAGGTTTGTCAATTATGTATAAAGTTGCTATAAACATCTGTATGCAGGTTTTTGTGTAGACTTAAGTTTTCAACTCCCTTAAGTAAATACCAAGGAACACAATTACCGAATGATATGGTAAGAGTATGTTTAGTTTTGTAAAAAAAACAAAAAACTGGTTTCCAAAGTAAATATGCGAAAAGAAAACTTTGCAGTTATTATAACCTTGGATTTTAGGACTATGTATCATAGATCACAATAAGCCATTTGTAGTTAATAGGAAAATATCTCAGGAGAGGTTGTTGATCACCGTTTTTAAATCAACTGCTGCTACACAGTTTCATTGTAACAATATATAAAATATGTATAGATTCTACTTAAATAGGATATTTATGTGACCCAACTAAAGCTCTTTGTTCTTTGCATGTCTCTAAGAGTTAATTTGTACGTATTCTTGAAGCTTCTCCTTAAAGAAAAAACGGGTAATAGTGCTTTGTCTTCTCAAAAGCATTTATAGCAACAGTTGAAACAATTTCTTTTATTCTGTATGTACATATCTATCTACCTGTGGTTAGATCATCTCCATATTATTACATTACCTGGTGTTTTTTTGAAGTTGACTTGGCTAAGTAAGTATTCTTAAAAAAAGTCTCGGGGTTTTATTTGACCAAATGATAATTATGAATGACCATTCGTTGAAGATTCCATCAGTTATACTTTTTCATCAGGTGGGAGGTCAAGTTCAGTATCTTTGTTAGGATCTGAGTTTCTAAAAGTCCATTTATTGGCACCTCAGTCCAAATGTAAGATTAAAATGAGTGGCAGGAAAAAAAAAAGGATTAGTAGCAGAAATTATCTAGGCAGGCAAGGTTTTAAAAGGTTTAGCAGCTGGAAAAAAAAGTTTTAGCAGGTGGTAGTATAGAAAGAGGGTTAGACTGAAAGTGGGGAGGAGTTATATATCACTTGAAAAGAAGGATTTTCTGAATTTCAGCCAGAAAGCCTCTGAAATTTATTGAAAGTTATATCGTTGCCTTAGAGAAAAGAAAACGTTAGATTTGGTATAAAATATTCACAGAGCTCTTTATTTATTTATTCATTTATTTACGTGAATTCCAGCTACCATCTTAGCACCATATCATGGATCCAAATTAAACTGTATCTTTCAGGCTAATTCAGGAAGAAAAAGAATCTACGGAGTTACGTGCTGAAGAAATTGAGAATCGAGTGGCTAGTGTGAGCCTAGAAGGCCTGAATTTAGCAAGAGTCCACCCAGGAACCTCTATCACTGCCTCGGTTACAGCTTCTTCACTGGCCAGTTCATCTCCCCCGAGTGGACACTCAACGCCAAAGCTTACCCCTCGGAGTCCTGCCAGGGAAATGGATCGGATGGGAGTCATGACACTGGTATGATGATATGCATGAGAAAACTTGCCCCCATTAGGATGAATGGTGCATGAGCTGATACTTACTGGGTGTTTATTCTAAGGACCTTCTGTGTTTTTTGTTGTTTTTCTTTTTTTCACAACATCCCTATGTGGTGGGTGCAACTATTTATCCCATTATGAAGACAAACAAATGTAGCCTACAAAGGTGTAATTTTCTAAGATCACATAATAAGTAAATAGAAAAGCAGTAGTCTAAATATCCCAGCAGCTATCTGAATGACTTAAACCATTAAGTAAATTTTCATGGGATCTTGATCAAGTAAATTGGGACTGGGTTTTTTATTTTTAAGGCAATAAATCACAAAAAAACCCCACATTATTATAATTGCTTCAATAGAACAACATAGAATGTTAACATTTTATAATATAGGTAATATAATTTTAATAAGAAGAGCCATCAGAAAAAATAGTGACAATTTACCAATATTTTTTAGAATTTCATGTCAACATTTTTACCCTTCTTTACTCTTTCTTTATTTCATTTTTTTTTAATATTTGGGATTAATAGTTGGAAACCTAAATTAAGAGGCACACTGAACATAATTGAGAGAAAAATCAAAGTGCCCTTTGCTAAAAATAATACAGAGGAACGTCTGGAAGGAATGACAGGAATGACTACTGAATGCTATGATGGTTAGTTAGTCACTTAGTTCTCGTGATAACATCTGCAAGTCTGAGGGTATCACCTCAAGAGAGAGCAGAGGTAACTGGGGTTTGAGAGCATGAGTAAATTGCTTATGCTTACCACAGTAAGTGGAGCTGGATTTTTCTTCAGATTTCCTGACACAAAAGCTTGTGCTATTCTGTCCCTTTGTGTGTGTGTGTGTGTGTGTGTGTGTGTGTGTGTGTGTGTGTGTGATAACCTGGGAATATGTTTAAATGACATTAATGAAGATTTAAATATTCTAAAACATTTTTAGAGGTAAAATTCTGTTTTTGTAATGAATAGTAAAACTTCACTGCTAAAACAATAAAATTCTAATTAAAGATGAGTTTGGAGATAGAAATTAATTTAAAACAAATAGGTGAAATAAGTTTTCTACAGTATAAAACTAGCACAAATATAACAAATGGAGGAGAAATTAATGACACTACAGAAGAATATGGGGTGTATACAGTGTTTCTAAATACAGTCAGAAGGCTGTGAAGCTACTATAGATAGTGTCACAGTGTCTATATCTGTGTGTGTATTTAAGTGTATGAAATATCTGAAAAACATTTTAATTCATTTTCTAAATGACATCTTTACATAAATATGTTGCAGTGATATGTATTGTAGCTAATAAATTGTAAAAATTATTTCCATTGGAACTGATTTATATTAATGCACATATATGCACATATTTATAAAGAAGTCATATCTCTCTATATATAGAAAATGCTGTCACCTCTGAGGAGAAAATACCTTACAAGTTTTTTAAATTTTATTTTTACAAATTTGTTATGTATGTAAGTTAAATATCTTTTTCTTTAATGTTACAATTAAGAATTGAAACAAAAACGATTCTTATGGTATTACAGTATTTTTCATGTTCAAACTCTTTATGATTATGGACTTTCATACAATAAAGATCAACATAAAAGAAAAATGGCAAAATTTTTTTTAAAAAAAGGAAATTTTTACCTTCTTAAGCTACTGAGTCTTCTAGTCTGTGCTCATTTCCAGACTTGATATTAAAAGATATTTTTAAATAGGGGCACCTGGGTGGCTTAGGTAAGTGGCTGTCTTTGGCTCAGATCTTGAGCTCAGGTCTTGTCCTGGAATCTAGATCCTAGTCAGGCTCTTTCTTCAGCAGAGAGTCTGCTTCTCCCTCTGCTGCTCCCCACCACCTCCCATCCCCTGGCCCTGGCTCATGCTCGTGCTCTCACTCTCAAATAAATAATTAAATAAAATCTTAAAAAAGTAATTTTAAAATAGACTTTATAAAAAATATCCAATCAGGGCAAAGGACAGCTAATCAGAACTGACCCCACCTTGACACAGCACAAACTTTTAGCCAGTATACTGAGATATACCCAGTATATGCAGCTACGTTGTGATCTGCTTATTTTCAAAATCTAGGAACCATCAATCTGACTTTATTAACTAAACAGGATATTGTCTCTGGCTTAGTTTCTGTTTATATTTGCTACATATATTGATGACTTGTTTATTATCAAAGCTATAGTAAGAGTGTTATGCCCACAGAGCATAATTTAGTCAGTATTCAAGGCAAGGAAGCTTCCGTTATTTCTGTTCTGCTATTCTTTTTTATACTTTTGCAATATAGTGTTTTGCTCATTTAAGTAGTTCCATAAACATTAGCATCATAATCTTTGATAGTGTTATTATTTTATACTAATAAAATGTGTATAAACACATTTAGACATAATGTTTGTGTATATCTGAAAGAGGTGCCAGTTTTCTGCATTTTCTTGAGCAGTTAGTCGTAAATAAATCAATGGCAACTGAACATTATTACACTATGATTACCATACTTAAAAATGTTTGAAGCTTTTCCTGAGGGTAAAAATGTAATTAAAATTTTCCGTATCTGACTCAGAAAAAAGAAATGAAACCTGGGAAGTCCTTATCTCCTAATAGCACTTTGTCATTAAATTCATCACTGTTACAGTGAAAGACAAGTAGATTTTCTTTTACCTGTAGAAAATATTGGGGGAGGAAAGATAATCTTGTTGGATATAATCCATGTTTGAATAGTCAGAGGAAAATGAAAAGTTTTAGGGACAGAAAAACAGAGATGGAAAAGATTATTGTATTCATTTGTATTGGATATGTTTATATGTTTTACAAACATTATTTGTCCTCATTATAAAATGTGCTTTTATTTACTTTTACCTCACCACAAATCTATAAGCATAAAGAACATTCCACCAATATCTAGTTAGAATATTGAATGAAAAATATATAAATGTAAATGTAACTAAAATGGAATAAAATTGTTTTACTCACACAAGAAAAATTAATGAAGATATTAAGGGAATATAGGTTCATTGGAAATTAGAAAGAATTCGCTTTTCAAAAAATTCTTTAAAAGTGCATCAACAAGAAAACAGCAGTCATAGAAATATGTTACACTGAGGCCAGAGCTTTTGGCATTTGGGAATGAGAGATTTGTTGGGATGCCAGGAAGTTTGAGATACCTCAGGAATAGCATCCCAGCCCAAGGGAGGACCAAGGCTCTGCATAGATAGGGCAAAAAGGAATATTTATAAGCTCCATATATGTGCACTGATTCTTCACTTATCTATGATCTTCTTCATTCCCATTTATGTTTTCTTGGGAGGGTATAGTACCATACTTATTTCTGGCTAGATCACTCCATATGTGCTTCCTATTCCCTAGGGTTCCATGTCTCAGATCTCATACACGTATGTTTGACCCCATCATGTGGACATGCTCTCCACCCATTCCATCTAAGAAGTTTCCTCTCTGAAGTCCCTCTCAGGAGAATTCCTTCTGTAATGGTTAAAGACATTTATTTAGAAAACAATGGAATGAAAAAACAAGACAGTCAAGTTATAGAATACTATTTAAACTTGTAACATGATCAAATGGTACTCTCTAATTAGTTCTGTTTTATGTTGCTTTTATTACTGCCAATCACAGCCAAGTGATCTAAGGAAACATCGGAGAAAGGTACTGTAAATATCTTTTATATGATTGCTAACTGAATGTTGCTTTTCTATGAAAGCTTTAAAATTATATTCCCATTGGTTGAACCATTTTATAAACATAAAAAGAAATACTGAGTTTAAGTGTTATCCAATTGTGTAAATATAAGAGCAAATGCTTCAAAATAAAATTGTTTATGCTTTGTAGGGTAATGATTAGATTACATGGTCTAAATATCATAGAGTTAGATTGTTTATTGTCAGTGTTAGAACAATGTGCTTATTTTTAATTGTAGGTTTTACTATTATTCAGACCAACAGATCAGGAGACCACAGCCAATGAAAAGATAGCTTGTTACTCATACTTCCCAAGAGGAAGGGGGCATGCCATAGAATGCAAAGGCAAAGGGAAGTACCCGAGTAGGTTTTCCTGAAGCAGAAAGAGCTAGGAGAAAGGATGAGTAGGAGCTTTACTGTGGTTTCTGTTGGAATGGCAAGACAGGGTAAGCAGGCTTAGGATTGGGTGGTTTTAATCGTGTCAGTGGGCTCTAGGTACTGGGCCATCTCTAGTTACTGATTCCCATCCTGGGATAATTAAGGTAGAGGAATATTGCCTCCTGAAGTGTAAGAACCAGATAGAGAGTATGATTTGGCATACTGGGCTAGATTGATTAATGTGCACATGAAAGGCATACTCCAGGGAAGTAGTTTGCTATCTCTAGGAATTAGCTAGCCCTGGGAGGAACATTTTGCCCTGGGTCAAGCATGATACCAGATGCCAGAGCATCAAGAATACAAAACTTATAAAAATAGTCATTAATCTGTTGCCTTCCTATTTGGTGTGACATAAATAGAATAAATATTGGAAATGAGAAACAAAATTGACTCCAGTTCTGATTCACAAAATTACATCTTGTTAGATAATTGAGAACAACAGAGTTCAGACACATGAGATATCAGATGGGAAAGATTTCAAAGATTCAACCTATTATCCAGTGTATAAATTTATTTTTCAGCATCATCAAGATGTGATAGATTATGTCCAAACACTTCAGAAACCAACAAACAATTTTTCTTCTTTTGTCTTTTTTAATTTAAAGAAATCTATATTATATTTGTGTGGCTTAGATTGATGGAATTTTTTTTTCTTGAGTTATTATCTATATTCATATAGTATCTTCTCCTTGATACTATCAGTTGGTTCTCAACTGTCAGATTTATCATGCATAAAGTTCTTTGTCTTTGACTTCCTCTACCACTTAAAAGGGTCACACTGGAAATATAGAAAGAAATCTGAGTAGATGATGGATGTAAAAGAAGTTCAGTGGATATAAGAAAAAAAGTCACAAAGGAAGGTCCTGTATAGAGATGCAGGCTCAGGGAATTCAGGGGGTGAAGAAATGGTTGGTGAGAAAGGTAGGTGGTCTTGGTCATTAAAAGACCACAAACTAAAAATTGTTATGTATCAGGATAAAGAGTTACAGGTGTGATTCTGTTTGTACTTCAAAAAAACCTGCTAAGATAATTATTATCATATCCATTTTATTGATGAGGAAATTGAATCTTAGAGAAGGTAAGTAATTAACCCGTGTCACTCAACAAATAAGAGAAATCAGAATTCAAATCCATCTCTGATTCTAAATCCTTTCTCCTCTATTTTATTTATATAGTGTAAGCTCTAAGCATTATTCAGGCAAACAGTTTGTGTATGGTGTTTTTAAAAGCTGGTATTTGGAAAGTTGGCATAGTTTGACTGGCAATGTGGACAGAATAAGTCATTTTAGGAGGTGTTTCAGGGGGAAATTCTGGAAGCAGAAAGGTTAGGCTTAGCAGAAATAATCACAGAAAACAGTTACAGCTAGATCATGCGACTGTGAAGACATAAACACATATTAGGAAGAGTTTGGAAATGTACTTTCTGAATTTAGATGAGATGTGAGTTTAGAAAGAGTTTTCCAGAGTATTAACATCATCCTCAAAGTAGTTCTTGGAAAAGATTCTTCTGGTGGCAGTATACTGGTTGAAATGGAGAGAGGAAATCCTATAAAGATGCCTACATAAACTGTTAAAAGTAGTCTAAGCTTGGATGACAAAAGCCCAGTCAAACAATTTCATTAAGTTTCTCCAATGCATGAGGTCTTTATTGTGTATCCTACATAAATACATTTATGCATAATAGCTTAACATAGAAACAAAGTAAGACATTATATTGACATAAGATAATAAACAGCTTTAACATTTTTGCTATAGTCATATTGTTAACATTTTGTCATCAGAACTGTATCTTCTAACTATGCTTTCCATCATCTTTCTATGTGTATATATTTTATGAATTTCAATGCACAGCGATGCCATGAAAAATATGCAGGATTATTGTAAAAAAGTACATCTTTACAATCAACTCAGTTGTTGAGAAGTCTTACTGTAATGCACTTTTAT
Source organism: Enhydra lutris kenyoni (assembly GCF_002288905.1). Lineage (NCBI taxonomy): Eukaryota > Metazoa > Chordata > Mammalia > Carnivora > Mustelidae > Enhydra > Enhydra lutris. The sequence continues at coordinate 20,848,448 of NW_019154091.1, forward strand.
ATGTCTATCTCTGACAAAATTTGGTTTGGTATCCTGAATTGTTCTGGATTCTGAACTAAATTATTTAAAGAAATCCCTTCCATGCCATCTTATGGTTTCTGTATGCCTTTGTCCATATTCTCATGAGAAGTAGTAAAACAAAATAATTTGCAAGAAATTTTTTTTCCTGATAAACTGCCACTCACTTTTTAAATATCTGGAACATATTTCATTATCCTGATTTAATACAATTTATCTAGTAAAGTTGTATTTTTACCATCTTCTCTTCTCACTTCAAAAATCTATGAAAAGATATCCATGTTATGATAACCGGCGATGCATGCTTTTTTTTTAGCGAATTAGCTCAAATATGTGTTCAGTAACTTTTTATAAAGCATTTGCATTCCTGTTATATTGAAATGGATTCCAGGATAGCTTTTTCATAGTCCCTGGGTATTGATCTATGATGTTTATTTACTCTAAAATATATTGTTGTGGAATGTGTCTATTTTTTTTTTAAACTGGAACATCTTCACTTTTAAACAGTTATGACACTCACACTCTTCAATAATGTGAATTTATATGTGTAAGACCTATATGCTCCAAGTTTTTTTGTTTTGTTTTTATATTAGAATCAATTAGCCTTGCTTAATGATTTTTCCATTTCCATCAATTTCAGTTGAAATCTAGAAAGAGTTCATCTGAATGTATTGTTTCCTCTTCCAGATTGCAGTGGTGGAAGAAGATGGTCGGGAGGATAAAGCAACAATTAAATGTGAAACTTCTCCTCCCCCTACCCCTAGAGCCATCAGGATGACTCACACCCTTCCCTCCTCCTACCACAATGATGCCCGAAGGTATGACTCTCCCAGCACCCAGAACTTGGCATGCTCTCCTTCTGAAAATATTCCTCTTTCTTTCAGTGTTGTCAAATTGACTGCTTAAACATTTAGGTGAGAAATTTGATTTGAGATTTAACTCTTCATTGGGTATTGCTCTGCTCCCTGTCTCCAACATCACTTGTGGGGAAAAAAAATTGCATTCTGAGATCAAATTTTTAGTTTTAAAATTAACTGTATATTTGTGGTCTTATTACTAGCCAATGTGAATGAGACAAACTCTTCTATTTTTAGTAGATATTTCCTATTAAAGTCAAGCTAATGGAAGGACTTACTAAGAGGAATGACAAAAAAAATTAAGGGATTCTAGGAAAGGGTTATAAATTTGGCTTAGGTGTAAGAGTAATTACGGTCTGAAGTCGCAACTGCACTTAATTTACTTTTAGCAGACAAATGTGTACACCACCCTCCAGGTGCTGGTGCTGCGGGCTAGAACAGCTACTCAGGCAGAAAGTCCTTAGGAAAAAAAGTATCCATGCCAAAGTGTTAGAAGAAAGGATAAGGGAAAAATACCCATTTTTCATAGTAACTCATCCTATGGTCCTTTCTTTCTGCCTACAAAATTGCAAGCAGGTCTCCATAATAACTAATGGCATAAATAAATCTAAGTATGCAGTTCACATCTTAAATATATGGCCTTTTACAGTCTTATAAATTGCAGCATCTCTAGACACATAATTGATATAACTGAACATAATGACTTAGTATTAAAACCTAAGAATCTGTCTTCTAAATCGTATGTGTTTTACAAGAAATATATTTGAAAACAGAGCTTTCTGTGCTCACAGGCATTTTTTCCTTCTGTTTTATTTATTTTTAATTTCTAATGTGGAAAAAAAATAGTTACTCCAGTTTCAAAATATATGCTTTCATCCTCCAAGAAAAGTGTGAATTATATTTTAACATGTGAAAGCTATTGGTTCAGAGTTTAGAGAATGTGAACTCATTAATTAGGATGAATAAGTAAAGTAATTCATCATGGCGTTGTCACATTAACAGTGGTAGAATAGATAGCAATATGTATTGAACCTCTCCTATTAATACAGCATCAGTGAGAGTGCCCAGGAATGGAAGCTCGAGCAACTGCTTAGAATTCATTTCAGTTTATCATGTACCTAAAAGAATACCTGAGAACTGTAAGAAAAAACATAAAGTGATCACTAGAGCATATAATTATTTGCTTCTAAATCCTACCTCGATGATTTAAAATGAAAAGAATTAGATTCTAAAACTGGGAGAGGGAAAGATGTCTAGACAAAAACTCAGGAAATTTGTGGCTGGAGTAGCCCCTTAAATTTCACTGTTAGATAAATTTAAATTTCTTATCATGGGTCATTATGTTTATGACTAAAAAATAATAAACTCTGAGAAGGAACTAGGGGAAGGGTCACATGCTGAAGAATGGAAGGTCATTTAACATGCAATGAATAAGCCAACCTGTGTTCCTTGGTTCATTCAAGATTATATCAAAAGTAAGGGGGAAAACATTTAGAACAAAAATAATCTTTTCTAGAAAAAAACTGGATAGCTGTAAGGCTGAAAAAACCCCCAAACTTCAGTATGCTTAAGAGCAAATGTGGGAGGAAAGGGAGAAAGTAAGTGTTCTTCCGTTTGTCCCTTTCTAAAGGAGCAAGTCTTGTGTACCTTGTGGGACGAGCAGTTTGCTCTCTTTTGTGTTTTGCAGTAGTTTGTCTGCCTCCCTTGAGCCAGAAAGCCTTGGGCTTGGCAGTGCCAATAGCAGCCAAGACTCTCTTCACAAAGCCCCCAAGAAGAAGGGAATCAAGTCTTCAATAGGACGTCTGTTTGGTAAAAAAGAAAAAGCCCGACTTGGGCAGCTCCGTAAGTGTGCATGGGTTTGACTCTTCACGGCCACTCATTGCGGTCACTTCTGAGGGTCTATCTGCTTTTCGTTTCATTTCCCATCTTTGCATTTCTTTCTTTTTTTAATCAGCTTTTTTTTCCCTGACAAACTTTCTTTTTTAATCGGCTCTATAAATTCAATTTAGCTGAATAATGTTGGGCAAAACTTACAGGGGAAAAATATTGTAAAACGTATGGTCCTTTTGATTTTTCTACGAATAACAGTAGCTAGAATTTATTTGATGCTGACTCTGTGATAGACACCAGGCTCCTATGAGACAAATGTTATTACAGTTATTCTTCTTTATTGATGAGTAAACAGTGTCTTAGTAACTTGCAAAACTGAGAAATTTATCCTAGTGTCAGTGTTTCAAAGCGGTTTAAAACCACTGAACATTCTGCCACTTAAGGGACAGATATCTATACACGTTTTTCTGCTGAAACAATTGAAATCCCTATAAGAAATCCAAAATAAATTTTTCAGTCAAAATAAAGAATTACGATATGCAGGGCAAAAAAGTACAGGATTTCTTTGTTTAAAGCTAACACAGCTTCCACAAACAAATTCTACACTGTGTAGGTGGGGAGACAGAGGAAGGAATAGGGTAGTAGAGCTTGTGTTACTTACTTATTGTCAGTTACTGATTGAAGAAAAATATAGGTCAGTACATTTAAAATGACCCTAAGTAAATGTATAAACATATGTACATAGATAGGTGATGAATGGATGGATGGATGGATGCATGGACATATTTATAATTGTCTGAAACAAAAAGAATATGAAAAATGTATTTCCTAAAATGATAACATATACACTTGGTTTGTGTGTGTGTGTATGTGTGTCTCTTTCTACATATTTATTTTTTCATCATATTGGCTATTTGTGATTGCATCTTCTTTTTTCCATCTTTTCGTATTTTTCTTAGAACTATAGTTAAATTATTGGGAAATATTTAGCTCCTACCTCTAACACTAAATGCTGAACAGAATGGTACAGATTTCTTAGCACTTTCTTTAGTTTCCCAAATAAAGGAATGATTACTTAGAAGTAATGTTCCAGCTGCCAGGCTTACTTTCCAGTCGTGGCACCAAAAGAATTTCCTAGAGTAATATTTATGTTTGCAAATTTACAAATGTGGTGTATTCAAAAATGCTCTTCCCAACTTCCATAATGTAAAACCCACACAAAGCATCTCAAACCATAGGAAACTGGTGTGTGATTAAATGTGATTAAATGTTACTCAGCAGGTTAATTAAATCCTCTTTGGATTTCTGTTTCTCAGAAGAGGAACTCCTTAAGCCATAAAAAGTTATTGCATAAGGAAAGAAGATAGAAGATGATTCTTTTTAAAATATAAAATATACATGCCGAGGCATTGTTTTCATTTTTTATTTGACAACTCTTTATAATCTCACCAAATTATTTGCCATTTCCAATATATTACAGTGTAATTCACAATAATGTTGATAGTTATTTTAAGATATTTATTTTGCTAACCTAGTAATCATTTTATTTATACCTATTTCAACATATATATCATTTTAGGATCTATAATTTACCTTTCCCTTTTAACATATATTTAATTGCCTTTCTCTCATAGATTTTTTTTCTATTTTTATTTTGTATTTAACTTTGATGAGGAGTAACTGAATCGGAAATTTTGCCAATATTCTTTCAAAATCAAGGTATCCAGGATATAATTTAATGTCTGGTAGGATATAGATTCTTCTAGAAACCCAGCCCTTCTTACCCATTTAAGTGACTGTGTGCCTCTATGTCAGACCAGATGAAAAGGGAATTAGTGATAATTATTTTCATCAACTCCATCCAAGTTGGAAATTAACAATAGTTTTTAGGGATCATAGCATCACCCCAGGAAGAATTCTGAACTCTGAGCAATTTTATTTTACGCTGAAGAACAACAGAGATACAGTATAAATAAAGCCAGAGTCAGCAGCAGGTTAAGGACTGCAATGCTGATGAGGACAACAGTACAGATATGTGTACCTCTGGACCTCTGGAACTATATGGAAGCTGCACTGACAGTGAATCAAAGCTCCTGGAGAGACCAAGAATAAAAAGTCTTTATTGGAAATAAGACTGGAGTAAATGACAAGAAAATGCAGACACAATTACATTTTAAAAAACCATATATTTACCAAAAGAATATGGTATATGGTACCACTGGTACTTCGGTTGAAGGATATGAACTCAGGTCTACTTTTGTCTTGGAAGGTGTATCCAGATTGTAAGGGGAAGACTGTGAAAACTTTTCAAACCCAGGGACTACCACCTGGTAGTGCTGACTTATGCATCAGAAGAAACTAAGAAAGCACCCCTGGTGGTTATGATTTTAATAATATCTTGATATGGCAAATTCAAACACAGGCACTGGCAATGTTCTTCCTTCTACCAATGTGAATAGAAATAGAAAAAGAAAGATGGCATGGAAAGTAATATGGTAGAGGGATGATGGTGTCAAAGAACCAAATTTGAAGTTTTGGACCACGTCCTAAGATTTTGAACTCTTAGTTAAAGATTTAGATCATAAGCTCAAAGAAAGAAAAATAATCTCAGGGTAGCTATACTAGAGGCCTCTAAATGAAATTTGGTATGGACGACAAAAACTATCTAAACAAAACTATGAACACGTTCACTTGGTTCCATCAAGAATGATGAGGAACAAAGGAGAAATTATTAGTAATTCAAAGAGGAGAATATTGGTAAAGGGAGTGTTGTTTGCAGTGTATAACAATCTGAAAAGCTAGGGTTATAAGACAAACTTCAGATATGATGAATCAGTCGATGTGACTGCATTAATAACCCCTAATCCTGGTAAATCAAACTGAATATGCAAGTAGTCATTTTTTTCAAATGTGTTGCTAGCAGAGACAGTATAAACATGGAGACCCCAAAGTGCAAAGGAAAGAACACATCAAAAAGTATTTGAATAAAGTTAACAGAAACTAAACAAAATTGTTCTATTCTAGAAGTCTATTTATTTAGTTTATTTGAGAAAGAGAGAAACAAGAAGGGGAGAGGTAGAGAAAGAGAGAAAGTCTTAAGCAGGCTCCACAATGGGTGTGGTGGGGCTCAATCTTGCAACCCTGAGATCATGACCTCAGCCAAAATCAAGAGTTATATGCTTAATCAGCTGAGCCACCCACTTGCCCTATTCCAGAAATCCTTAAAGCATGTTTTCCTTGGATACCACGATTATTCACTCAAATCACAGAAGTAGCATGGAAAAAAGCTTGGTAATAATGGAAGATTTCAAGTTTTCAGGTACCTTTTAGAAAATTCATTCTGCTCTTTGTCAGATGGCTTAACAGTTCTATTTATAGTATTAATGCCTATAATGTAGGAGCAGGATTTACAAATGAAAATCTCTGCTCAGTGTATCAGATGATAGGCAGGGTTTAAAATAACAGGAAGTAATACAGGTGAAAATGAGTGAATGAGCATTTATTCTTCCATTTAAAGCATTCATATTTAATTTTTTTAAAGATTTATTTATTTATTTATTTGACAGAGATCACAAGTAGGCAGAGAGGCAGGCAGAGAGAGAGGAAGAAGCAGGCTTCCCACTGAGCAGAGAGCCCCATGTGGGGCTCGATCCCAGGACCCTGGGACCATGACCTGAGCCGAAGGCAGAAGCTTTAACCCACTGAGCCACCCAGGCGCCCCCCCCCTTTTTTTCATATTTAATTTTTAAGTACTATGCTGGAAAGGTAAAACATATATGAGCCAAGGTATCCTGAAGGTACCATTTGGTACCCTGAAGGTACCATTTGAATTTGGGGGCGGGTATCCTAACAAAGGAAGTATTCCTTCTAGCAGATGTGGGATCTGGTTTTAGTTTCTCTTTCTCCTTTTATTTTTACTTACTCTCTTCCCATATTCCAAATCCCAAGATGAAAAGATGCAAAAACAGTTTTGATAATCTTGTTGAGGGGCATAGAGTCCACAAGACCAATAAGAACTTCTGCTGACTTCCTACAACAGATAGTCATCTGTCAAGACTTAGCAGCCCAATGACCACAGCCTCTTTTTTCCTGATTTATGCATCTAGATGATGCATCGCTGATATTTCCATTAGTACTTAAACATGTTATGTCTAATCTATATTTAAAGTCATCACTTGATCCTGCCATCTTCCTTAGCTGTTGACTTATCTTTCTCCTGCCTCTAATATCCAAGCTTAAATGAGTTGTCCACAATTACTATTTTCACATTCTCATCTGTCAGTCACTTTATAACCTACCACAGCCTGACTTCCACACAAACTACTACTAAAATTCTAGAAACAACTTTAGTCTCAACCAACATAGAAGATTGGTTAAGACAATGAAGGATGACTGTTATCCCAACAATTTAAGAGGATAGTAACACACTCACGATTGTATTTATTATGATGTGGACTTAAGGAAGAAGCAGTATATCTGAAACAGGAGACCTCTTCCTTTTAAAAACATAATCTGAAAGATTTTGGTACCAAAGTCGTATGTATAATGAATGATAGATAAAAGTAAACATGTAAGAGCAATGTCAAAAAGGCCACTAGTCCCAAATAAACTGATGATTGGAAAAACTGTCCAGACTAGAAGGGGACTTACAAAGTCCCATTATTATTTTTGTTTAGTAATTTTAAAATTTAAAGAAAATGAATAAAAGTAGGGTTCACTGTATGTGAACAATGTATACAAATAAGTGGAACTATTCAAAAACTTGTTTTTGCTTTTGCTTGCTTAAGGAGAAAGATTTGACCCAGAAAAGAAGCATTAACAAGAGGGAATTGAAACCCAATAGGGTTGAGATTTTGAGGGGAAAAAAGAAAAAGAACACAGATATAATCCAAAGTCATTTCTGTCTTCCTACTTTGGAGTGAATAAGCCCATGTGGAGCCACGCTTACGTGTAGATTGCCAACCATGGACTTCAGTAAAATGGTGAAAGCATAACTGTTGGCATCAAGGAACTTCCAGCTTATTAAAGTAGAGTCCATAAGCACAAAAGGCCTTTTATTTTAAATAAAATCTTCAGTACGTTCCTGACTCAGGAAAATTTTACCTGCTACGTTGTCTATCCTGCCCAGTTAGCTAGGGACGGGGATTTTGAACCCCATAATCTAAGATTATACATTGGTTATTGGAATCCTGACTGGCTTGCCTTTTAATTCTATCCGAAGGCACTAACCTATTTTGAAGGAAAGCAAATTAAACTGTGTTAAAAATAACCATGTCAGATGACACGAGTTTGTTTTTCTGACAAAGTTACTCAGTTACAGAACAGAAAAGGCAGTGGGTGAGCTGTGACTCATGGCATCCCTGTGGACAAGATGTCAAAATGGGGTCTCAGTGATGGAAAAATTTAGTGGGGTTTATAACTGGTTGAATAATCCTCCTATTACAGTGCTAACGAGTGGAGTGATGCCACCTTGGATCAAGATCTCTGGTGGCATAACTAGGACTCCTCTGTCTTTGGTCAATACATCCCCAGTCACTTGACATGAGTATTTCAATAACACAGGTATCTGATTTATGGATTACTGATATGGACAGAAAACACAAATGAAAAAAAAAATAGAGTTGTTCCTGAAAACTATTCTCAAAAATATCTCTCCATATGATCTTAATACATTCTTTGGTTTACTACCTGGGAAACACCCAACCCTCTCAGGTCTTCAGAGAACCCCAATTATAATGACTATAAAGAGAAAAAGAACAGAACGCACATGACCATCCTAGCTGATGTTGTGAATGATAAGGATAAAGAAAAGAGGCCATTGACAGACATTGTAAGAGAGGTGAAAAGAAATCAGATGAAGAGATTTTCAAAAATGGAGAATTGATCCAATAGAACCAAATGTGACAAAGCTGTGGGAAAGAAAAAAAAAAAAAACCAGAAAAATATATTAAATTGGAACAGGCAGTGTCCCCAATTTTGGGTGTATAAAGTACATATATAACTGAGTAAAAATAAATACTAGATAGATAGATAGAGACTTCTTTTGAGAATTTCCTTAAGTGAAAAGAAATACATTTTCAAGAGATTTTTTTGACTCCTAAATTGCAGTTCTCTTTCCTTTATGGTCATCTGCCAGATTGTATTATAGTTGCCTGAACTCACTGACATACTATAATTATCATAATGTAGAGAATACCTTCATAATGACAAAAACAGCATCAATATTGTACCAGAGTTATTCAGCAAGCACCTTTCTACACATGAAATTTGGGTGGCTTGTGCTGGCCTTTACCCCAAAATTTAGATTTTCCTAGATGCTCTGGAGCCAACAGATAAAATAGAAATTCCAAAAAGTACCAATTACAAATGACTCATGCTCTGCATGGTGAAAGGGCCTTTCTTTGAAGAAAGCACTATTTAGCTTTCATTGTGAGTGTATTTATTACACTTTATGAGCCAGGCCCTATGTCTAGGTGCATTTTTCAGAGAGCTAACAGACTAACAGAGAGCAATTAAGTAACCATTTATAAACTCAAAGTGTATTTAAATCCAAGTGAATGCTATGAGTTAATACTAAAGAAAGGTCAGATGAAAGAAAAGATGAAGCCACCAGTGGGCAGTCTTCTTCTCTCTGGAATTAAAACTCCCTTTTTAAATACAAGGACAGGGACGTCTGTTGGACAAATGGAGAGGTACAGACCTTGCAATGCGGGTTTTGGCTAGAAATTCCTATAGTCTTGTACTTCAAGGGCCAACCTGAAATAAATTAAGTTGAAAGGAATCTAAGGACCAACCAACATAGAGATATTTGCCCTCATAGTTCAGATGAACAGATAGCTGCAACCAGTACCATTCATGGATCTAAGTCTATGAGTGAGGGTCCTTTACTGAATTCCTTGGCCAGGGTCATACAAAGCCTCACACTTTGCAGTACCCTTCTTGGAATTTTCTGTTATCTCTCTGTAACTGGGAGAGTCTGGGGCTGGCTGTGCTATCTGGACAGGACACTCTTAGCCAAGAAGCCAAGATTTGGACCTGTGAGTCTAATCACTGGAAGCACTGAAAAAAAAAATTTTTTTTTAACCTTTCGGACCCTGGGAGAAACTAGGGAGGTAGTGCCATCTGGGCATGGTGCCTGATCCAAGCAAACAATGTGGATCTGAGTCCCTGTTTCTCCCCTTCAGAATGTACCTTGATTCTCTTTCCCATGTTTGGGTTCAGCCAGATATCTCAGGGAGCCCAGAGACTTACACCCATGAGGTGATTCCGGGCCAGTGGCCCAATTCTGGTTGCAGGAGGGTGATCTGACAAATGAGTCACTCACTCCTGCTGTCTAGAACGCTATTGTATGATGTTGGACCACTAGGGTGTTGTCCTGCTGATTTGGAGTAACTAAAAGTTTATATATAAAACAAGCTGGAAAAAAAATACTTGAGTGGGACCCTCACATCCTCGGAGTGGTCCTGTGTCCAACAATTCCAGCTCCTCAAAGACCTCACCAAAGTAAGTATGCTTAGTGATACCCCAGAGAACTTAACTGAAGGCAGGGATTTGGACTTGGGTATTTGCATGCACAACTACTAGGTGACCACTGACAAAGTGATAAGCAATTTATTATCTGAGGAATCCAATGAGTCATGAAACTAAAGCCTTCAATGCCTGAGCACCTCGTGCCACGAGAAGGTAGAGAGTTAATGATGCTCTCTTCACATTCCTAATGAACCTCCCAGAGAGTGGGTAACCCCTAGCTTCCACAGGCTAGAGTTTCATATCAGGATCACTCTTGACATTTTAAGGACAAGCTAAAGGATTTTCTACTCATTAAAGAATTTAGAATCCTAGTTCCCTAACTGATATGTGTCAGTTTCCCTTTGCAGTTACTGCGACATTGGAAAATGTGCCTCCCTCCCCCCATCAACATACGCAAGTACTAATTTCCTTCTGGAGATCAGTACTGTCTCCAGTTTAGAACAGAACCGTTTAGAGAGAGCTGTCCAGCAGAAATACAATTCAAGCCACAGATGTGAGTCACATGTATAATTTTTTAATTTTCTACGAGTTATATTAAGAAAAGTAAAAAAGGCCAGTGAGATAAATTTCAATAATTATTTAAGTAAATATATCAGAATATTTCAACATGTAATCAACATAAAATTATTAGATAGCTTATATTCTCTCTTTTTTTTTGCATTACATTTTCAAAAGCCTATGTATATTTTATACTTCCAACAATTAATTTGGACCAGCCACATTTCAAGTGCTTCTGTATGACTAGTGAATAAAATTTTGGTATAGATAAATGGGCAGATATTCCTAAAGTCCATACAGCCATATGAACCCACTACTACCTAGACAAGGATGAGACAGACTATCTCCAGAGTCAGATGATCATCCACAGAGTAAGAGTTCATCAGCTGGTTTGGCTGAGATTATCTTTACCAATAGCTGGAACCTGAACTTGGCTGGATCAGTTCTATGAAAGAAGGTTCTTATCCAGAAATATTTTAATTGGGCTAAAAAATGCACCTGATTATACGTTTGCTCCTGCTTAAGGGTACTGTCCTACATATGATCCTTAAAAATAATTTTACCTACTATGGCCATAAATGTTATTTTGAAACAGGAGATATCTGTAATTCTCTATTACTTGCTGTATTCAAAGGATATTAGATTTTGAAGTATTCATAGTATTTCTAAGCTCCTCATTTTTATTTTTATGGTTTTATTTACGAGAAACAAATTCTATTATCTTTTATTTTCTGGGTCTAGATTTGACTCACAATATTCTTCCAGAGCTGTCTTTTTTTCCCTCCCAGAGCTATCATATGTTTAAAAATGTTATTTTTGCTAATTAAAGTGTTGGGGTCTTGAAAAAAAATAATTTAGATGTTCTTCTTTGCTCAGAAAAAAATAGAAAGCCTGATTCATACAGCCACTTGGTTGTCGAAATGTCTTGTCTAACCTAATGGGTCTACCTCATCAATCTCTATGTTCCCATCTGGACTGATCAAGAATTTTTTAACTTTTAAGTGAATCATTCATTTCCATTTCCATTTCCATTTCAAGAGAACAATTTTATTGTTACTTGCAGACTGTGAATAATAATTTATGGATATATAGTAAGGCAAGTACACTGATGAGAGAAATAAAATGAAAATACCCACTCACTGTGCATAAGTGGAAAATCTCACATTTAAAAATGACCCCCAAGAGTCCTTCAGTCAGCCAGTGGATGATTTTCCTAATGGTACCAACAATGACATTCTTACATAATAAGTTATTTAGGTATTAATTGCACATGTGCATAACTGAATAAAATAAACTTTGGTACCCAGATTCAAAATTATTGACTAGATCTAGACAACAGTCAGTGTGTTTTCAATTAAAGAGGACTTTGTTATAATTTTACAGTTCAGTAACAGTTATTAGGCTATGAGATTAACATTTATACCAATGCTCCAGAATTTATAGCATCAAGTATTATAGATTGTTTGCTAAAAATAAATTATGAAAAACAGTGACAACAAAGTTTGTCACTGGTGCTTTAATAAGATATTTCATTTCACTAGAAAAACCATAACCTGGTCAAACCCTGCAGAAGTGAAGCTGGGAAATTACAGTGACAGAATGGTAAAAATTAACCTTAATAATTGTATTTATTGATATATTGGTGACATTTGTGTGTCTGTGTAGTCTTTGTAAGGGTTCGTATTAGCTTGAGTCTTTCTACCTAATCTTGAGCTTAACTGGAATTTTTAATCCCTTACACTTAAAAAATATGTATACCTTAACCCACTTAAAAATAGTGAACATTTTTTCATTTACCTTGGCTTCATGTTTTTTGCATATAGTAAATATAAGAGAAAATAGAGCTCAGGATTAAGTTCTCATATTTCAATTTTAACTAGAATTTATGAATTAATTATGTGTATGGGTCCTGAATGAAATAAGTGCATTGTAAAATGTGTAATTCTGTGTTTCATGCCCAGCATACTTTTTTTTCTTCCCTCTTTTCCTTGCCATGTAATGTATATTGCATATTTTCCAGCGCTAATAAAAATGACACCACACTAAATAATCTATGGCATGCTGGGTAAAAGCAGTTCTTACTAAGATCTTCTAAAGACATGATTTTTTTCCAGGTATAATTATAAAATTTACAAAACAAAAGGAAACCTGCCAGAACATAAGAAGTTCTGGAAGTAAGGCTTAGACGGAAGGATTTAGCAGTCAGCCAGGTGAGGAAAAGAGGATTCCAAAAGCAGGATAGAAAAGATCTTTAGAAGTCAGCAAATGCCTCTTCATTTCCTTGACTTGGAATTAAAGACATGCTCCTGAATGGGTTCCTTGGGCTATCATCCATCCCATTATACATAAAATGTGTCATATTTTTCAAATGTTGAAAAAAACCTCACTCATTACACCCATATTTGCTCTTGTTTTTCATAAGAGGAAAAATGGACCTGGAAGCTGGCAGACTGTATTTGTCAATGCGTTTATTATGTATCATGTTGCTACTGGACGCAGTTGAATAGGAGGCTAATAGGGTACCTTTTCTTTTCGTTCTCTCAGTGTATGTTCATTTATGCACCCATGCCATTTTATGCATGTTGGGTTGGAATATAAAGACAATCTAAGAAAGAAAAAAGAATATGTAATACTGAAATGTTGACCAACTCACTTTTAAAAATTTATTTTCAGAACTGACATAATGTATCCAACCCTAATATGAATAGTTACTTCTTCACAGGAGGCTTTATGGAGACAGAGGCTGCAGCTCAGGAGTCCCTGGGGCTAGGCAAACTTGGAACTCAAGCTGAGAAGGATAGAAGACTGAAGAAAAAGTAGGTTTGGAGATTTTCTTCTTCCTTTTTCTAGCTTTTACTGACTCTGTTATTTGTGGGGAATTAAAAAGAGGGTAGTTGGAAACCATAGACCAAAGCCATTATTGTCCTGGTATTCCCTAAAACTTCTCAGTGCTGGAATTTCCTAGTTCTGCTGGGCTGCAGTTTGAAATAGGTATACAGATGTTTGGCCTATGATAGAAATAAATGGTTTATTCTGAGAGACCAATGCATTTATTGCAAAACACGTATATATTTAAAATATTTAAATGTAGCCTCATAAGTAATATAATAATCTATTTGATGTTAAATCCAGTAATGAATTGGTACAATAAAATGGGAACCTATACCATCCAACTTTGTTTCCTCTTACAATTCAAGTACCTCCTCTTAAATTGGAGTACTTAAAAGGAGAATATTTCTCTTTCTGATTGAACATAAACTTATTTTAGACCCAGAGCAGATTGTTTTGCATCTGTCAGGAAACTGATAGTGTATCTTCTCATTCACATGTAATATGGAACATTTAAATGACTTGCAAAATTGGCAAATTTTGAGTCCCAGCAGCTGTTAGAAAGCTAGTGGGTCTATAAATAACATATTTTTAAAATACAAAGTAGCATTTTCAGTGATGAAATAGTACCTATAAAACATGTTCTTTAAAAGCCAAATGATTTCTCTATCCCCGAATCTATTGGTTACTCCTTTTCCTCTCCTCTTTCTCAAGTATTTATTACATTGTGTTTGTAGTTTTCATGTTTACCTTCTTTCCTATGAAATGATATTCATTGCTCTAGTTACCATTATTTTAACAGATATGCTCATATGGTTATAGTATTTGGGATAATCAATTGAATTCATATTTTACCTTTTCATTTGCTTTACAGATTACAGATGTTTACTAATAATGAGGAAATTGCAAGTTGTAGAAGAGCTCACTAGCCTAATTATTTCATTAGTTTTCTACTTAATAAAATTATATATGCATATATGTGTATCCAAATTTAATAGAAACACTGTACAGAAATAAAGAAGTGACCTTGAGAGCATTATTTCTTGAATACAATCAAATGCTCAGTTGCATTCAGTAGCAGTAAATATTTCTTCTTTCATTATTGATCATTCAAAAATATAGTTAAATATTATCACAACCTGTTCAAACTCTCTTCATTTTATTTATTATTATCAAGGAATACTTTATTCAATTTTATGGCTTTTTAATGAGAAAAACTAGATTCTTTAGAATTTATTTCAAGTTTAAAGAACTTCCAATTTTATTTATTTAAAATTACTTTACGTCTAAAGGAATAAGATTAATTAAAATCCAGATTGGCAAATGAACTTGGTCTATTTCACTTAAAAGGTAATTTTGGTTTTTTCCATAATGAAATATTTATATATAATGGCAACTTGACCAGTTTTCACATTGCATAGAAGGGTGATATTGAGGCAAATAATATATTTCATTGGTGGTTTTTGAACCAAATTAATGTTTTTTTAAACAGTTATGAAGTTCAACATTTCTCATTATGTGGTAGTTTTAAGGCTAATGTATTTAAATTTTATCTATTATTAATTTTAAACACTGTTGGATTGATTTAATATTAATTTTATGGAATTATTTCTCAAATCCCAACTACCCTCTTAGTCAGAAACTGATTTTAGTTCTAGATTTGGTTTGAAGATTTTACTATGCTTGACTTTTGAGTTTTATTTTGCAAAATATTTTGGCCAAATATAACTTTAAAATGTGTTAAAGAAAATACTTGTCTTTAATATTAAGAAGAATATTAAGAGCATTCTATGTTATAATAAAGGATAACATTTCTCAGTACAGTTATTTCCTATAGGATAATGGTATATGGGTTAAAATGAATCCAGCAAGACAAGACAGAGTTGATTAATGGAAGAACAGAAGTATTTATGTTATTATTGAATATTCCATGACAAGAACCTCAGGAGTATAAATGTGTAACCAGTATTTATGAGATGTATATAAGTGCTAACCCTTATCAGGACTCGAATGACCCTGCACCTTGGTTTCTAGATTACCACAGAGTGAAGTGTCTTCATGTAATGAGTTTTATAAGATAGACAAGATCAATTGTTTCATGTTTATTGGTCTTTCAAGATGGAGAAAAAATTCAGGTACATTTTACTGAAGAAAAAAAAACTAAAGCAAAAATGGAACAATTTCTTTCGAAATAGGGAACACTATAGGTTTATGTGCATAGTTGCAATGACTGTAGCTTCCTAACAATTGTTTCTTTATGGTCTATCCACTGACTAAGCCAAATGATGATTCCAGGACAAAGTACTTGGTGTAGACCTATGTTCACTGTCCCAAAGTTTATATCAGAGCTTCATCAGTCTCAGTGGCAATAAGCAGAGCTGAAGAAAAATATGTTTTTTTCAACTTTGCTAGCATATCAGGTATCTACAGTTGATAATCTGTGAATTTAAACTTAATTGAGAGAAATTTTATCTCAAGAAGTTAATTATGACACATTTTTAAAAAACCATATGTGGGAGATACTTTCAGAGAACAGCATTCAAGATATTCCAAATTCTTGCAAAGTTCAGAAATTTGCGACGTTGGCAGTTCCAAACAAAGGTCTAATTTGAGGCACATTTTCCATCCAACAAATTAAGCACAAATAGGTTTGAAAAGCTTACTGGGTCTGGGTCCCTACTTCATTCTATCATTCTACTTTTACTTTGCTTTGTGATGTAGGCATTTTTTTTCTTGTATTTCTAGTTATTTCCCTATGATTAGACATAGGAATAGTACAACAGTGGATCTTCTAAAGAAAATCTTGTTGACCTTTTCCTTCCCGAGTTGGATATTATCATGCAGGTGCTGTTCCATCAGAGCAGCATCTTAGCTAGGCCTGAAGTCCGTCTACTATTGTTCTGTCTGGTTTGCTTTTACTATGCCTTATCTTTACTGTTCTTTCCTTTAAAACTTCAATTACATTAATTATTCCAGTAGGTTTATGTAGTGTACAGTTAATACCTACAATAATTGCATCACATTGAAACTCATCTAGTGATTCTTCAGGTATTTCACATTAATTTCTGGTCTTCCCCACTACAATTTGAACAGTTTTTCTGCAGCCTCATGATATGGCTCTCCTAGTCTTTAAGCACTGGGTCATTTATTATTCTCAATATGTTCTCTCCATATGAAAATTGTGATTCTCATGGTTCTGTTGATATGGTCTCCTTCTGGAGTATCACAGCTTTCTGAGATCTTGTCCATCATCCTTTGTTTGATTTCAGTGGACTCCAGGCACCTTCTCTGACTTAACACATACTAAATGGCATCTCTATTTCTAAAATTCACATTATGAGCACCTAGACCTGAGAATTTCACCTCTCCCCTTTTGTACCTGTCACCCTGATCTTTAGGAACTTATTCATCCTTCTTAGTTCTCTACCCAGTGTTCTAATCTAAGATCTATAGCTACTTGCTCAAGATGGCCAACTAAAGCCAACCACACCACTACAAGAGGTAACTGGGGCATGAGAGAAACTATTGCAAGGTCACAGACTTACATGGCCCATCAAAATCTGAATTTCTTTTTATTGTTGTTTTGTCTGAGCATAATATTTTTTGAAGTATAACTAACATACAATGTTATATTAGTTTCAAATGTACAACATATTGATTCAACAATTATGTAGATTATTCAGTGCTGAATTTCTAAATGTTATTTAACTCCCCAAATTTTCCTTAGAGATTGTGGGTCTTTTTAGGACCCAATAATTAGAAACTCTGTTCTTCGCCTACGTTTAGAATTTGATAATAGACAATGGAGTCAGGCAATCAGAGATCAAAATGTCAACTTTATTACCAATTGAGCTGTTAGAATTTAACTGACAAATATGGCAAAAATGGGGGCTTCCCAACACTGAAGCCCAAAATTAGAAAACCTGACATGGAAAGAGCTGGATCGTCACAGGCTTCCAAAGTGTGCAAGTATAATCCCCACCTATCCAAAAAATAGCATCTGTGATATTATGATTAGGTAAATGTGTCTCTCTAGCATCAAGGACTATGAACTCACTAGGAAGGAAATGAAATTTTATGTGATTAACATCTAAAAGAATTTTCAAAGTGTAACATTTCAGTTTAAATGTATTAATATCTCATCATATTTCTTGCCTTTATTTTCCTGGAATGTACATAGTTGACAGTTTTCCATATCACCATCACTAGAAAAGCTATGGTAGGGTGTATGGCAATCTCCCTGAGTTTTTAGAGATCTGGAAATATATGTCACATAGAACATTAGTTGATAATTGCCAAAAGTGTAAAACTAATGGTTCAAAGTAATTTTCCCTCAAAATTTAAAGGTACTATTCTTCTTGCTTCTAGTTATATCTAGTATCACTTTATTGTCATTCTTTTGTATATAACATGTAGGGTTTCTTTTCTCTCCCTCTCAATGAAAGTTTTAAGATTTTTTTCTTTATATTTGGGGTTCAGAAATATCATAAGTATTTCTATTCAAATTTTTTGTTTCTTTTTTCTACTTTTTTTCTACTTTTTTTCCTACTTTTTCTACTTTTCTTTTTCTCCTTTTTTCTTTTTTCTACTTTATACTTGCAATCTGAAGACTAGTTAGTCTGAACTGTTTTACATGTTTTGACTTAAAAATTGTTCATCTCTAGACTCAACTTTAATTCTAAGACGCTTAGAGACTTTAAGATGAAAGATGAAGTTATCTGTTTCAGTAGTGATACACTGGTCTAACCCTCATGACAGTCCTTGATAGGCAGTGAACATATTAAAATTGACAGAATACCCTGTGAATGGTTACTTATCTCCAGAAATATAAATTCTGAAATTTTTATCTTAATTTTTATAAGAATTTTCCTCCTGCATTTTTACACTATGTAATTTTTTATTGAGATGTGTATGCATACTGAGATCTTTTGTATCTTGAGACATAAATTGAAAAATCCCATATTAATATTGATATACTAATTTATCATTTTCAATCTTTAGTTATAATATACGTAATGCATTATTATTATGTTAAGTATGCTATATTCTTCCAAGTGGATATCATTGCTAAATGAATATGGATTTGAAATCAACTTTTCAACATCATTAAAATGAAATTAACATTCCAACTCAGCTATCAGCAGCATCCTCCAGAGAAGCGGTTTTATCCTTGGAGCATGGCAGTCATAGTTAATCATTACCAGTGAATCTTTATGTTAGAACTTCAAAGACATAAAAGTGAAGCTCTGTAGATTTAGTTAATTTATTTCCATTGCAATCCTAAGGGTCTTCCTCAGTGCATAATCTTTAATGTGTTTTGAGATTCTGCACTTTTAATCTTTGGCATTTGGAAGGTTCAGAGTTTGCATATCTCTAAGTAAAATAAATATCACTGAAAAATATTCATAATGAAAGGTATTACATAAATTCCACAACATTGATTCATTCAATAAGTATTTATTAAATATCTGTGTGCCAAGTTAAACTTAAAAATGAGTTATATTCCAGAGGTTAATTTGTAAGATGTGTGTTAGAAGCTTTGAATACATTTTGCCATGTAAGTAATGTTATATATATGGAAGGTAAATGTCTTTGCTTCTTCTGCAAAAATCTATTCTGTAAGCATGCTATAGGAATTGAATCTGGTTAGAGAAAGCAAAGGGAGAATTTGTGGTAGGATATTAGAGAATCTCAGAGATTTCAGAAACAACAGAGACAGGACAACTCCAAAATTTCAACAGTAAGAGATTATGAAATATTTCTCTAGAGGGTTGTCAAGAGCTCATATTTTCTGTTTCACCCCATTCCAAATTTTCAGTTCCTGGGAGAAAGCATGTAATTAGCTCCATGTGGAACTGATACTTGCACTTGGATCCATCAGTTATAGTCAAAAATTCATTTAATACAGACATGACCGACCACAGGAGAACACTCTGGGAACTCAACTCAAAACAATCTAATAAAGTAGGATATTTCAGAACCTAAACCTAATGTTCTCAATATTTCTCTGAGAAAATGCGTCCCAGTTTCCAACTTGAAACTTTGCAAGCATGTCTTCTCTACATACACTGAGCGAGAGCTACCTTTGCCTTGTCATCCAATTCTATGTACATAAATACTTCCAAATACATATGTATTGATAATAAATGCTTAAAGATAAACTGATACATTAAAGGCTAGCAATTTTCATCTTTTTTTTAAGATTTTATTAATTTATTTGACAGAGAGAGAGGTCACAAGTAGGCAGAGCAGCGGGCAGAGAGAGAGGGGAAAGCAGGCTCCCTGCTCAGCATGGGGCTGAGACATAGGGCTCGATCTCGGGACCCTGAGATCATGACCTGAGCCGAAGGCAGAGGCTTTACCCACTGAGCCACCCAGGTGCCCCAGCAATTTTCATCTTAAATAAAAATTAGACTGGAAGTTGGTCCACCAAAAAAGACATTTTCCTTCTCCCTACTTTATGGAAACTTATCTTTGTCAACTCAAATTATTGTAAACTGTGAGACAAAAATTATTTTCTGAAAAATCTGGTTCTTCAGAATACCCACTTACACTTACCGATTTTTTAATATTTATTTTCTTAGACCGAAAAATATGTTAGGCAAAGAGTAGCGTGTGTGTGTATGTGTGTCTGTGTTTGGGTGTATATACATGCATGTATATATTTGTGTGTATACATACATTTTTACATGTACATACATACACACACATATATATACATATACCTATACATGTATATTACCTATGTCTATATAAATATCTTTTAGATTTCAAGTTAGAAAGGCATTTCTAAAGGACAACTGAATACTCAAAATATTTAGGAGAATGGGAGAATTATTATTATAGGGAAAGAGCTCAAAAGTATTTGGAATAGATAATGACAACATTTTAAAATTAAATATTTATTTCTACTAATATAATCACACTTTGGAACGCTGAATGAACCATTTTTCTTTTCAAATAATAGAAAAATTTCAAAAAACAAAACTAAGAGCAATAATAAATACTAGGAGACATGTATTTTATCTAACATTCACCTACAGTGGAAGAAATTATAGATATAAGCATAAGCTAAGTAATATTTTTATTTACACTAGTACCTATAGGTTTTCGTGTTTTCTCTTGTGTAATTGTGGATGCATGTTATAAGAGTCTGCAACTATGTAGCTTAATTTTGTTTTCTTTTAGAATAACGAAGCTACGATTTTTTTTGCTTTGTAAAATCAACTTCATTTACACGTTAATCTGCATTTTCCAAGAAAAAAGCTGTAAACACAAGATACAGACAATACATTTCAAGTCTAAAACAGAGTAAATACACAAAATAAAGATAATTTAATGATGTTTCAAAAAAATAAAAATAATAAAGTGCTGCAAGCCTAAAGCCACCTCATGTTCTTATTTGAAAGTTGTTCTCCAAACTAAAGACTGGTCACCTCATTGTTAGATTCTAAAATAATGTATAACATTTATTAGATTATTTTTGATCAATAAGAAAGGAGATTACTGGTGACCAAGAGTAAATGGAGTCCTTTAAGAATAAGCTAGACATGTTAGAGGAGGAAGAATGCTGTAGAAACACCATTTATTGAGTTCAGAAAGTATTTCATTTACTTTGTAAATGACACTTCTGAACATCAGCTTGGGTTGAAACTAACAAAATGGATTTATATCTGATGGGACCATTGTGATCGGAGGGGCTGAACAAAAGAACTGATAACACAGAGAGGGCTAGACTCAGCTCTTTCACAAGTGATTTAAATAAGAGTATCAGATTTGTGCAGGAATGAAGCTGGAAGGCATAGTTAAGGTTTTAGAGAAATCATTTTGTTTAAGGAAGACCTTTACATAGAGATCCAGATCAAACAAGATAAAGTTTAATAAGGATGTTTATATAATCTCCATCCAATTTCATGACTACCCTTACCAGTTACTTGTGTATAGGAGGCTATGGTGTGTGTCTATGTATAGGGGGATCTTAACTGTAACTCCTGAGATAGCAGTTTCTGTTAAAATAAGTAAATAAATAAAGACAAGTTTGCAACGTCTGACAAGGAAGGTAATGATTTTCAGTATCCATAAGCAATTGATAGGGCCCACATTCTATGCACTGCACAGATCACATAGCTGGGTATTGTGTTAATTTCTGAGAAATACTCTTCAAGTGAATATGTTCAAACCAGCATCTATTCCAAGGAACATGATCAATATCTTTGTGATAAGACCTTGGGCCAAAAGTCCAATGTTGTTACGGATAAATTTGAGCTGAATCTAAGTGAGAACTGTTAGCAATCACATATCTGAGAAGAAAGAATTAACCACCTGGAAAGAGAGTTTTTCCTCATGATTCTGTCCAAAGTAGAGCTGCCAAGTATGTGTACGTGGCAGAATTATTATATGGGGGATTCAGATTTTATGAGAGATTGACTTACATGCTCTTCAAATTGTCCCCACGCTGGAATTCTATGATTCTCCATATAATTCAGAGAACAGAACTCAGGAGAACCCTTTTTATCTTACTTTTTTTTTTAATATCATAGTGCCTGGCATACTGAGAGTACTAAAACATATTTTCTGAATAGCTGAATGCCTGAATAGAAGCTGCATGGCGAAAGAACTCTAAAGAAAACCTAAGGAGGGCACGTGTTGCATGGAGCATGGGGTGTTCCATGTAAATGATCAATCACGGAACACTACATCAAACACTAATGATGCACTGTATGGTGACTAATGTAACATAATAAAATATTATGAAAAAAGAAAGAAAGAAAACCTAAGAAAAGAACAGATATTAGAGCAGTGACTTCTACTCAGATGAACAAATCAGGAAACTGGACTTCGTCTTTGCCCTTGGTCTGTCTTGTCCTTATTCTTCCTCTGTGCACCTCTGTTTACTCATATACCATCTCTTCAAAATCTCTCCAAGGAATTGATTTTCTTCTTTCCTTTTTCAGACCATCATAGTAAAGCCATGTTCTATCTTGCCTTCCTATGATCCATTCTTCACACTTCAGCTAAAGATATCTATCTAAATTGAGTTTCTGAACCTGCCTACATCTCTCAATTATTACTTAGTTTCCTTAGGATAAATTCCAGATGCCTTTATATGGCCCATACGTCCCTGCATCGTCTGGTCCCTGTTTATCTCACCAGCTTTCTCTCTCTCTACTTCCCATCTTGCATGTTATGGTCTTAAGATATTTAATATCTATTACTTATTTGTAATTACTCCTCTCTCCCTGTGTGCGTATATCGTGTTCCATTTTCCTCCTCATTCTTTGCATAATAATGATAATCATTATCTATTATATATGTAATAACTGATAAGCACGTGGGGCAGTGACCGTATTCTAGGTGGTGTTCTACACATCTCATTATCTCTTTCAATTTTCAAAAAGCCTTCAAGGTATCAGCTGCTTTTTTCCTCTACCTGTGAGGAAACATAGCTTTCCAGGGCCTGGGCCATACAAGAGTCCGGACCTCCAGAGCTCAGCTTTACTCTGAATTATTTGGGATCTCGGGGTAAAGCTGCAATTAAAACCATGTGGCTGTCTGTCAGCTGGACCTTGAATATCCTGTATAATTTTGGATGCTTCATATAGGGAGTCAAAAAAGAACTCCTCACTCTCTTTATACTCTAAAAAGGGTAGCATATTTTTTATAGAGAATAATTAGTTTCTCATCTGACCCTATCCCGTCTTTCAACACGAGCAACAAATGCATTCAAACCGAACACCTTTTTTTTTTTTTTTTTAACACTGGAAGGGGAACGTAGTTTCAAAGCACAAGATGTAGCTGTGTTAAAGATTAATTTTATTTATATATTTAGCCACGTATAATATATCAAAGTTTGATGAAAGAATAGTAATGATTTCTTATAGATAAGCTATGTAAGAAATTTAAATCTGTGCTTGAATCAATCTTAGGCTATTCATTCCAATGAAACTTATAAAATCAGTATCAAACAGCAAGGATAATTAACCTCCTTTTTTAAAAGAAAAAAAAAGTCACTAATTAAGGTACATTTAAATATAATGCTGGCATCTTAATCTGGAAAGACTTCTCCCCATTTATTCCGGCATATATAGGATCTTTTATTGGCTCTACATAGGGTTTTCATAAGGTCTTTGAAGATGCCGTCTCTTCCCGCAGTTTTTTAAAATTAGCCAGCCATCGAGCAAGGTTGTCTTCCTTGTTTCCATGTTCCTAAGAAGGGCAGTGGTTATCTATATCTCATTGCTAGAGTTTTATTTTAAAAATAGTTCTAGACCAAAAGATTTCCACTAAAAAATATATGTATGTTTTCTGCACATGTATATACAAAAATAAATGTTTTTGTTTCAGATTTTACATAATCAAAACTTTAACCGTGGGCCTAACTGGGTTAAATTTACCAGACAAATGAACAGCAGAATTCTTAGAAGAATAAAGACTTCTTAACCTCTCTTAAAGAGTCTCAAGAATCTCAAACTTTAGGGACATCTGGGTGGCTAAGTCAGTTAAGCTGCTGCCTTTGGCTCAGGTCATGATGCCAGGGTCCTGGGATTGAGTCCTGCATCCGGCTCCAGGGAGCCTGCTTCTCTCTCCGCCTCTGCCTGCTACTCTGCCTGCTTGTGCCTTTCTCTCTCTCTCTCTCTCTCTGACAAATAAATAAGATCTTTAAAAAAAGAATCTCAAACTTTGGCTATTTGAAATCAATATTAACATTAATGAAAAGTTTTCCCAAGTAGGGTGATGATGAACCCTACTGAAAACTTCTGAATCATTTCCTTTTAATTATAAAGATAACTGGAAATGTGCCTGAACATTTATTTTATCTTTACCTCAGCACACTAGCCCCTTTCTGTCCTCTTCTTGCTTCCTGTTTAGCTTTGACTCCATGTGCATAATTTCAACACACTCAAAAATGTCTAATTTTTTTGCACCTCTTTCATTTGGTTGTATCCAAATGTCATACTCATGGCCACCAGTGAATTTTCTTCATGTCTGTGTTTGAACACCTCTGTGCTGCTGGAGAAGAAGTAGTTGAGCCAGCTTCATTTAGAAACTCAGCAGTGCCCGATAATTGCAATATTTTCCTCTTACCAATCTTGTTTCTATTCTCTGCAACTTTTGTTAGAGACCTCCACTGTCCTCAAACCTGCATCTTCTGCAGATGAGCTCGCAGTCTGTCTCAGAGGGAGAGAAAAAGAAACCAGCAGGGTACCCTGAATTATTTGCTGCCCAAAAACTAACACTAGTCCCTCTCCCGATTTATTAGAGGAAAGTAGGATACTCTCTTCTTGCCCGAACCCATCACTTCGCAGTTTCTCAGTCATGTTGTGCTGACTTCTCATTTGCTCTTATGCCTTCAGATTCTGTTCTCTTCTGTGTTTTGGCCGTCAGCATTTAAACATTCTCTAGTTTCACCTATTAAGAGAAATCTTCTCTTTATTGCACATTTCCACATCAGTTACTGCCCATTCACTTCCCAATCCGGTGTTAATCACTGATTTTAAAATCTTTCTGAGTCACCGGCTTGAACCTTGAGAAGTGAGAGACAATCACATTCCACATAGGAAGCTCATGTTGTGACTTACTGATCATGTGAAGTTTTAACAATCAAAGTTGACTCATTTATAAACAGGCAAAGGCCCATTCATTCAATAAGAGATCTAGAAGATGAAAGTGAGACAGCTGAAAAGTTTCAGTTACCCATTTTGGACTATGACATATGTTAGCTGGTAATGTCTCCGTGTGTCTGGATGTATGCTGATGTTCCCAAGGAAAACATGCCAATAATTGGTTTTGATCTTATTCATTAAGTGATAACTTAAAACCTGTTCTTTTTCTCTGTCAATTAAAACTTGTTCCTTGCCTGTTACAGTGGTCTTTAACTGAAGAACATTTATTTTTCACAGAATCTGTCTTGCTATTATCATAACCTTGACAATCTGGAGTGAAGAGAAAAAAGAATAATGAGGTTATGTGTTGTTGTAAATAACTGCTTGTAGGAAAAAATATAGAAAGAAGAAAAAGTAAACATTTTATCTAAATGAAAAAACTCTGCAAATATATATTCTCTCTGACATGAATTTGTAGTATATTCCCACAACATATGTCAGAGTCACTTGTGACTCTAGCTTTTTGTCCTTTGCAAAACATTTAAGTCATGAGCGGAAATACTTAATATTAGTGAATGAGATGACTGACTGCTCAGTATTGCTTTAAATTAATTGACTATGGAG
The DNA here is from genome assembly GCF_002288905.1 of Enhydra lutris kenyoni. Lineage (NCBI taxonomy): Eukaryota > Metazoa > Chordata > Mammalia > Carnivora > Mustelidae > Enhydra > Enhydra lutris. Next base: position 20,874,237 of record NW_019154091.1, read on the forward strand.
AACAAGAAAGTTCATAAAGACTCAGAGAAATCGGACAGCTTACAAAAGTTGGTAACAAATATATCAGAACTTGAAACAGTCCTTTTTGAGTGTCTCCTTTATGTCTGTGTTTCCTGCTTATTTTCATAATTTCTCTTATATTTTATATTTAAGGTATTTTTATTGGTATAAGTTTTCTGTTTTTGAAAATGATAAATGAAGATGTGAGGGTTATTAATAGTCCACTGTGTGCAGATTTAATCAACTTGTTTTATTTGAGAGCAATTCCTAGATAGCTGGTAGGCTGCGAAAGATTATTTTGTCCATGGGAATAACTGGCCCCAAATACGTTTGGCAATTTTCCTGGAGAGCTCAGAAATTGCCTTTTTTAAGAGCCCACCAAAGAGTTCACAGGTATGTTGACAGGAAAGCCATTTTAATACCTTAGAAGCAATCTCTTTTTGGTTTTAGTTTTCTTTCTGTTGCATGTGTGATGTAAAGAAAGATGCCTTAAACTTCTTAGAACATGGTGGTGCCAATGCGTATGGACATTTATGGGTTTTGTTCATGTGAAAATTTGAAGAGCTTCCCACAGCTCTGCCGGAGCTAAGGCCAAAGAATATGCATTCTCCCAAAGGCCTATCTAATAAAACAATACCTGGTTTCTCTGAATGAATGCGTTTAGATGAGGCACGTACAGGGTGTTCCATTGCACGTCAGCCTTTTTCTTTACAATGATTGAGCAGTAAAAATGGAAACTAACTTGCCTAATTTCTGAGATACGAATTTCTGCTTCATATTTTGTTGTACTTAATATATTTTATGAGTTGTAGTAAGTTTTATTTTTTGAAGAATTAGTCTATTATGCTTGTATAGAAAAATTTAAAATAATATTCTCATTGCTTTTTGTTGAATTATTTAAATTCCATATTTTCCCAGTGCCACTACTATATCCAGGGAGCAAGAGGGCTACCTCAAAAACTACATTTAAATTAATGCTGTTTTGTGATGTTTTATGGTAATATTGGTAAACCAATCGAGCTTTCTTTTTTCCTCAGAGAAACATTTATAAACATCTGTCCAAATAAACATTCCTATAGAAAGAGACTCAGTTGTCACCAACACCATTTATTTTGCCAGCTCAAACAGCGGAGGAGGAAGTAATGTAGCAGGAGGACAAGAGTGATAAAATTCTTTCATGCTTTCTCACGTGCTGAAGACTGGCAAATGCATACTTATAAAAATAACAATTATTATGACATGTGTGAGACTATTAAAATTATGGACCTGGAATGTAAAATTTCTTCCTGACCCAGATTAAGGTGAAGAAACTGAATATCAGCACTTACTAGTAATTTTGACCAAATCATGTATGAGAACTGGAACCCAGATATTCTGACCCTCACCCCTAGCACTCTCTTAAGTCACTGCCTCTCCAGGGGTCCATCATACTTTGTCTTGAGCTCTAACAATAAGCATGTAAGGCCATATAAGGATCTGAGCACTGTTTTGTAAGTATTGCTTCTATTTGTAAAACAAGCCAGGAGTGGCCTGAGGTAAAGAATGTTCTTTAATAAAGTGCCTGATTTCTTCCCGGGGTATACTAGAGGCTGGGAAAAATGTGGTCATGCATGTTTCAGAGTGGCTCATTTTCAAGAGACAGACTTACTAGTCAACAATTAGAGCTGCCCTCAACCTGATCATGCTTTTGGACGCAGTGAGTATGTGTGTCATGGTGAAAAAAACAAACAAACAAAAAAGACACCATGTCTTTCTCATATCTGAGCTTTTGCACATCTGAAATGATGCTCTTGTTTTATTCCATGGCTTTCTTTGGACTGAAATGTATCCATTAACATTTGTGTGCTTTTCTTTTCCATCCATCCTTCTCCATCTCATGAAAAGCACATCTGGGTAAGTTGAATGACAACGGCTGCTGAACATGTTTATTTTCAGCACCATCCTTTTTTTCTTTTATCTTTAGTATTTCTCTTTTCAGTTGTAACACAAGCTGCACTGCCTCTGACCTAAAATGAAAATTGTGAAGTGTATTCATTTCTACACCATAAAGGAATCATTGGTTCAGAGAAATGTTCACACTCAGATTTATGATGGTGGCCTTGCAAGCACTTCTGTTTCTTCACTTCTGTCAGGCACATGTCAAAGGCATTCCAGATGTCATTTCCTTACTTCTCGAGTCATTCTCTAGGACTTAGTATGGCACTCCGTGAGGCTTAAGTCATAGGCCACTTCAGTACTTTGGACAGTGCTGCATGATTGGGTCCTCCTGTGTGTTCCCTAGTGCTCCTTGGTTTCCCACTGACTTTGTGTTCATCACGAGAACTGTGCTTAAATTAAGAGGGTTAAATGCTGGATCCTCCCCAGTAGGACTTTTATGCCTAGATTCCAAAGTAATCCTTAGTTTTGGTTGATTTCTTTGGTTGTGTGTGTTCTTTCCAGTATTTCCTATACTACGGGTTAATATTCAAAGTTTTAAAAAATCCAAACTACTCAGTCCTGCTCTTTGAACTAAAATTAAAATATGTTAATATCTATTCCTAAGACAAATTGGGTTTCAAAGCAAAACAAGTTATGTACAACATTTATAAAATATTTACATTGGGGTAAACTTTTGCGTTGGTAACATGGTGAGCTTTTAAAAACACTTTAGTTTGGGAGAGATATTGCTTTTAAATTAAAAGTCACACACACACACACACACACACACACACACACACACATATTTGGCAAATAAAATGGCTCCATTGAGATGCCATTATCCAGAAAGCTATGGAGAGTGCCCCTAATTTGCTATATAGATATTTTATATACCAATACAAGGTCATGTACTTTGTAATATTGCTTAGTTCATTACTATGGCTTATATTTGTTATGCTTTTCTGCTCTGATTCTAAGCTATATTTACTATTACTAATTATTTAATAATGAAGAATTGACCTCAGTTAGGATAATTTATGATATTAAGGAAAGCTGTAGTGAGTGTTCTTAGAACTGCAAGGCGAGCTGTGGTTAGGGTGCTGTTCAGGTTTGCTAGCCCTTGTAAGCCCTTACTTTTTAAAAGTAATGAATATTCTAGACATTAGATTTAAAATACTGTTTTCATGTCGTCATATGATGCCAGTCTTCCGTTTCCTAGTGACTTTTAAATTTCATGAGTAAAATAATCCAAATAAATAAAATTTCATTTCCCTATCACTCTTTGAATGAAATTCTGAAAAAGAATAAATGCATGATGCACTGTCATTTATGGACTTTAAAAAGCTGGTGTAATTGTCTTCGTTCTAAAATTCACATTCTTGTAGTCTTATACATGCTCCTGGAACTTAACATTTTAGGGCCTCAAAATCAGTTCCCTAGTAGAATCTCTAACAGAAAGCTTAGGACGTTAAAGTACAAATATAGTGAAAATATGGAAGATCTGAGGTGGAAAGATCATTCATTAGATTAGGAAACAGAAGATAGGAATTTAAGCACCAACTTTCCCATGTGTTGCATACCCTTGAGTGAGTGACATATTCTCTTTATTTATGATACTACCATCAACTTCCTGCACCTCCGAAGAGCATGAGAAAATATGTGTAACCCCAGAAGCACAAAAACTAGAAACTTCAAAATCTGAGTTAAGGAGGGCTGAAAATTAGATCAGGCACTAAGGTAATCTAGTCTAAATGATATCCAAATCACCTGAAAATTACCAGTGTTCCTCCAGTAAGTCCCCACTTTACTATCAGGAAGTGACTAGGGAGAACAGACCATAGAGTCTTTCAAAAGTGAAATTGTTCAATAGAAAGTAATACAAGTCCCTTTCATTTTCAAGAACAGCATGAGTGATTGTATTGCTCCATCACATTTGTGTGGGTGTGCGTGTGTGTGTTTATACCTTTTTAATGGTTTTGAAACTGATTAAATTCAAAATAAAGCGAGGAGAGAAATTATGTAAATCCCAATTCAAATTCACAAATAAATTAAATTTCTGAGACTAAGCTCTCCATTTCAGAGCAGCTTGAAGAAAAAAAAAAGTTTCAGTATGAATAAGCTTTGGTTTTAATGTAGTCAAACTATTTCAGTTCCAAACAACCTAGCATGTGTTCTTAGAACCTAAATAGAATGCGACTTAGATGTGTAATGGTCTTTTATATGCACTTCATGTGAAAATGTGCCATAATACGATATACAAACACACATTCACTTGCACACACACACAAAATCACAGTATACTGTGCTTTTAAAACCAAGTCAGCCGTGTTAATGTTGAATTCAAAACTCTTAATTTTATGGAGCTAAATATGTGTATTTAGGCAATCAATGTTCTGAAGCAGCTGATTGGGAATTTGACATTTCTGTTTAGAATAATTATGTGAGTTAAGATATACATTTTCAGCTTGCACATGTTAGAAGAAACGTGGGTGCACCACATTTTGTTCATATTTGCTGACCAGAATTTCAAATAGTTTCTCAAATATGTAATGTTGCTTTTCATAGAATTGATCAACAAGTCTAGATTTCTGAATGATAGAGTTATAGCCTGTTGTTTGTTTGAAATTTGAGGACATCATTTCCTACTTACCCTCCTGACTATTCAATTTTAATGGAACAATTAGTAATGATGTGAAGCGAAGTGTAAGTAAATTTACTGCTAGCATTATGTAAGGGAGATTTATTCTCTGGCCTACACTGTTAATACGAGATTTTGCTGTCAAATTATTTTGACTTATATTTTATTCTTGGTTCTTATTGAGCCACATATTTATTTCTTCTGGTTATATCAATAACTAATTACTTGTCATGTGCTACAGTAAATAAGTAAGCCCTTAAGATAAATTTTTCAGAGAATTACTTTGTATTACAATTACACAAAATCAGTTGAACTGAAACAAGTTACAAGAAATTCAGCTTTTTCTTCCCAATTAGATAAACGAAACCGACCTCCTTCTTCTGACAGAGGTACGCGACCTGATAGTAAGGGGGCAAAGACTATACATATTAGCCAGGAGGCCAAATAAATCTATATACCACTTATGAATATAAGTGAACCACAAGAAAAGTGGGAGATCATTATTTTGTTTAATACTAACAATTAAGTAAATGCTACTGGTGTTAATTTAACCAAATTCCTACATTCCATTTACCCTCCTTTCTCAATTATGAAAAATTCAAAGGGTAATTAACTAAAGGATCATATGGGGGTTAAGAAACTCAAATCTGTGGCCAACTTTTTGGGGCTCTAGTTCTGGCTCCACCACCCACTGGTTCTGTGCTCCAAGTGACTTTAGCTCTTCAATGTCCTTGTCTGCAAATGAGTATTAATATGTATCTTATCATTGTGAAAATTAAAGAGAGTATACATGTAAAGCACTTAGGCTTCACACAAAATATGTGATAAATGAATGTTAGCTATTGTTGCCTGGGATCCAGACCCTAATTTGTCTACATCCAAAACTTCTGTTCTTTCAAACCATGATGCTGTATTTCTGAAGAACAGAAGTGGTTTAGGTGAGACAAGAGAGCACGTTAGATCTATCATGGTACATTATAAATGAGAGGTGTAAGACATGCAGAAACTGGAGTAGACACAAGTTACAACATTTGTATAGAAGAGAAATCTAATTCTGCTTGGGAGAGGTCTTGGAATCTTCACAGGAGGGAGGAAGCATTAGCTGTGTCTGAAGGATGAGTCTGAGTTTGCCACAATTCTGATGCAAAGAGGGTGTTTCAGTCAGAAGAAAAAGACAAGCATCACAGAGGGTCAAATTGAGTGAGGTATTGGGGGAATGGTGGTGTTTCGGCACTGACTGAGCGCAGGAGTCTGCAGAGAGAACCAGCGCCAGATTACTAAGCATTTTTTCCATCATGCTAAGATATTTGACCTTTATTTTTAGGACAGTGGGGAGGTTTTTAAGTAGGCAAGTCTTAACAAAAAGTTTGCATTTAGGAGGGTCTCACTAGGAGTTGGAAAAAGGATGGGAAGGAGGTAGGTACAAAACAAGAGACAGACTCTGGGAGTCCATTGCCATGATCCACAAATGATGAGAATTTGAACAAAAGCCTGGGTAGTAGTCAATCAATTTACAAAATATTTAATATCAGAGAGTACATTTTTTCTCTTTCTGAACAGCCAATATAGGTAGCTGCTAAACAAAGTTCTTATTCATTTTTAATAATTATAATTCATACTGTCATCAAAGATCCCAGTGGTTGTCAACATTGAGAGTTTTGTGGACTACAATGTAACAACCATTCAAAAGATCGTCTTGGCTAGAGCATGGGAAGAAAAACAAGAGGCAGTGGAAGAGCAAACTCTCATCTCTAGGACTGTAGAGTCATGGGTGGGAGATGGGATGCATGTGGTACTACTCAACAATCTCCAGGACTGATTTTTGCACTGTAAATTTCCAGATTCTGAAGGATAAAGAGTCCTTTTGGAATGGAATTATCACGAAAATGAAAGGAATGGTCATGATTTAGGCAAATAGTAAGATTCTGATGGTTGAAAGGAAAGAACTGCTCAGCTCTGGAAAATGGTACTCATAATGATAGAATTAGTAATGCACAAATTATTTGCAAAAGTAAGTTCTCAGTTCTGGTTAGAAGTAAGTGAAGATGATTAGAAAGGGAAATCAAGACTAAACCTATTTAGTATTTGTAGTTCAGGTTGAGGATTATACTTTAGACATTTAAGTAACCATTGGAGGGTTCAGAGGACAGTGCTATGACAAAAGTAACAGCTCACATTCATTAGCTGCGTCCTTTGTGTGAGGCCCTGCTGTAATCACATTACATGTATTTTCTCAGGTCTCTTTCACTGCAACCCCCTGAGGTAGGTACTGTTATCAGCTTTATTTTGCAGATGAGGAAACTGAGGCACAGAGAAGTAAAGTGACTTGTCTGTGGATGCACAGCTAAGAAGAGGTCGCACCAAGAATCAGGCCGAAGCAATCAGACTTTAGGGGCCGCTCTCTTAGCTCTTCTGCTAGCACAGCAGGATTTTTTTGTTTTGTTTTATTTTTTGTTTTTTAATGGCACTGTATTAGAAGGGTTAGGAAACTCGAGATAGGGCCCATTAAAGGGTTGGGGGAAAAAATAAGGTGGCAACAAGAGTAGAAAGTAAAGAAAGATGAAATAGAAAACATGAAGGGGAAACGGGCAGGCATTAAATGGAAGGTGACTGGCACGGCTATCCTGAGTGACAGAGGAAAGGGTACCGTGTGCTCTTCACACAGTCACATCACAAATTGTCAATCCTAAAATTAGCATCATAGGCTAAGTGGTCTGAGAATAAGGTTTCTCTTCACTGACAGTGATGAACCATCCACGCTGGGAAGAATATAAGAAAGGAGACTTTACTGGCCGTGGTCTGACTTTTTCGAGTAATTAATGAACTTTATTTCTCAGAGTTTAACACTTTCTTGAACTTGTTGATTTACAAGTTGCGAGTTGTGTTCCCCTGTTATGAGGGTGTGAGGACAGGAACTTTGCAGGCTCCAGGATTAATCAAATTTGTTAGGTAGTCAGTCACCTGATTTTTTTATAGACCTACTACGTGCCAGGTTTTGTGTTCAGCAAAGAATAAAACTGACTTAATCTCTGAGTTGATAAAATGTTAAAGATACTCTGGGTAGGAATGCTTAGTATTCTAGGGCACTTATAAAAAGAAGTAGTAAATATTGACTCAGGGGCGAGGAAAGGGTGGCTTCAGAGAAGTATTTCTGTATGTCTTGAAAATCAAGGCAAAGTGAGTGGGGAGACAAGGCAGGGAGGCAGGAGGACATTGTTGAGTGTGATAGAAACACAACTTGCAAATACGCAAACATTCTCCTCCAATTAGGTCAAAACTGCAATAACTGAAGAGAGACGTAAAACCAAAAAAGGAGAAGCCAGACATTTCTGTTTGGATTGAGTCACTGAGGCAAAGTCATACTTGCTTAAATTCATGTGGATTAGGAGTTAGAAATTACAAACCCAGCAAATGCCCTTGGTTCATGTACGTTTGTTAGACAATCGTTTATCCAGAAATCCTTGGGGCTGGTTATGCCTAGGGTACCCACACCTTGGTCCTGTCCTCAGATCAGGCCTAGCATGCACGGGCTCCCCTCCGCAGAGTGATATATGGGCATGCCAACGACTCGCACACCCAAGTGTTTCTTACCTGTTGGCCTCCTAAGGTGTCACTTTCCAGTCACAGTAACTCATTGACACCTATTTCAAGAGAGTCTGATGCCTTTGGGGGAATCTAATGGCATTCTTTATTTAGATGAGACTGTGTTTCTTAAAAATACTCAACAATTCAAAAGTTTTTCTTATTCAGTACAATTAGTGCATTACTTTGAGTTTTCACACAGGTGATGACAGCCCTGAGCCAGAGAGATTTTCTAAAAGGAAATGTTACTGGTATCCTCTAAAAGCTAGTCAACATCTTAAAACAAAAACGCATACCGATAACAGTAGTGATATATAAATTATCTTTTGGGGAAAAATGGTTGAATATTACATTGTCTGGAGGAAGAAAAAAAGAGAAAGAAAAACAAAAATATTTCTTCAGGTCTGCAGTAATTTCCAGAGTCACACATATACTAGGATCATAGCCTTGCTCTGGAAGAACTGCCCTTGACCTTTGAAAAGGCTGAATCTGGAGTACAGAAAATATGCATATCTTTCCACACATGGACTGGTCCAGCAGAGAACACCAGTATATTCAAAATGCCTGTTCGTGGCAAATCAGTTTTTTATTTAGTATTTCTTAAAAAGTTAACGTTACTATATCTCTGTCTGTGGGCCCAAAATATCTCATGAGCAGAAGCATGCCCCCGCTACAATTAATGTTTACCCTTGCTAGTCTGTTAGAAAATCATCATGTATCAAACTCTGTGATTTCCGATTATTATAGTTTGCCTGTATTTTTTTTTAACATTACTTCTTTCTCATGCATACACATCCAGATATATGTCTCTTATAAATTCTGCATGGTGCAGTGTTTCTTAAGATTGAGAAGAATTAAATGTAATACTGCTTTGAGAATTTCAGTGCATTCCTTTACACAGTTGATTCTGCCCTCAGATTAAGAGAAAGAGCATCTGAAGTTAAAGTCACGTGGCCCTCAGTTCTGCTACAAAACCCAGCCTGCCACCCAGAATCTGGCAGCTGTTTTCAACTCAAGGGCCTTTACATGGGCTCCAGCCCTGCCAGCTGGGGACCAAAGGACAGAATCCAGTGGACTAGAGCTCCCTTTTCTTATTATCTTGGCATATTCTTACTAAAGTTATTATGGTTCCAAGAGCTTGTGATTTTAGCAAAACAAAGCAAAAACAAAACAAAACAAAAACCTCTTTTAAGGGCCAGATTGTCCAAGGATTTCACAAACAATCGTGTGATTAAATTTCCGTGATGACAGAAAATAGAACTGTCTGAGCACATTGGAACTGCGTCTTAACCAGCCTGCTGTCAGGGATCCCCAGCCAGATCAGACTCAGGATCAGCTAGAATGGGAGTTACTCTGACAAACTGGCTCAAGAGGAAACAGAATTTAAGGATTTTTTTTTTTTTTTTTTTTTTTTTGAAACGAAACTTTGAATGGTGTTGTAAGCCCAAGTAGAAAAAGCTATTTGGACTACAAAAATATATATATACATTATCGCGCTCAATTTACTCTAACAAGGAGCACCTAACTGCTAACACTGGCAGACAAGTTCAACATTCACAGCTATTTATTGAGCGCCTTGTCTGTGCCTGACCTTGTTCTAGATGCTTCTAATTATCTCTAAACAGAATATGTGAATACATCGGTCCTCCTTGAGCTTATATTTGATTGGGATATAATAGACTGAGGTGTAAATGATACTCTGTGTTCGAAGATAAGTGCCATGGAGAGAAATAAGTCAAGGAACAGGGATAAGGAATGTATGGTGGGGGTGGAAGGAGAGAAGTGGGGGAGACACTCAGAGAAGGTGACATTTGAGTAAATATTAAACGTAGGAGAGGGAGTGAGCCATGTGGAGATAGAAGGCACAGGCATTCCGTACAGAGAGAATAGTAGGACAAGGGTCTTGAGGCTGAAAGAGGCCTGAGCTGTTTTCCAGGGAACAGGGAGGAGGCAGTGTCGCTGTGTGGGGCAGCAGCTGAATCAGCCCAGGAGGGTAGGAGAGTGGATCCTAACTGTTGCTTTGCCTTTTATTCTCAGCCAGACAGGGAGTGATTGAGGGGTTGTGAGCAGAGAAGTTACAGTAGCTGACTCAAGTTTGAACAGGTTCTCTCTGGCTCGTGTGGTGTAATATTTTTAGAGAAGTAGTCAGAAGTTTCACAGTTAAAGTCTAGCTATTAAAAATGGCTTCTGTACAACTCCTGAAGTTCACCTGTGACAATGTCATTTGCTTCCTAGGTGCCAAGGGCATATTCACTTGCCTTTTTACTAAATGTAGCAAAAAAGATGTATGTTTGTTTCTTCCCCTTTCCTGCCACTCAGCTGCGACATCACAGGAAGTGTTTCTTGCCCCCTTGGGTATAATCTACAACTCTGAATAAGGCTCGTCAGCTCCATGGAGGCCTGCTTTCCATTGGCTTACACACGTTCCATGCCGAGTCCTTCCTCTGACCTTCTGCCCTTACTGCTTATCCTGCTTCGAATGCCTTTCCACATGCCCTTCACAGCCACCGTGGTTGCCATGATGCCTTCACCAACTGTTTCCATTGCCAGTGACCCATTTTCCAAAATCCTCCCACTCAGAACGTGCATCACCAAGTCTTACCATACATTTGTGTACCATGTTGTGGTTTTGGACAGTTCATGGGTTTGCTTTTTCTATCTAACCAGGGATCTTGTGAAAAACTAGGGCCATGCCTGTTTCTCTCACATTCAGCACAGGTCTGTGCTCACAGCAGGTGCTTACCATGAGTACCATGATGGTTGGTTGGTTGACCCTTCAGCCCCTTTCTCTCAATACCAGGAAGAGTGAGACCGGGCTAGTTGAGTCTGTTTTTCAGTGAAGGAATGGTGGGAAGCCCGAAGGAATGGGGGATGGTACAGCCGTCCAGGTGAGGAAGCCCCTCTAGTGTTCACCTTGGATTCAGGGCACCGGTCACTCTTCCCTGTCACAGGTGCTGAATGACTTACACGTAGAACTTACCCATGTTTTCCTTGCTATTCCCTCAAATGAAACAGCAGTTGATTTATATGTCTCTTCAGATGCTGTAACTTCAGTTTTTGTTTTGTCTCTTTGTTTCTTTTTTCACACTGAATGTGTGTTGGCAGCATTTGCTGCAAATAGGGAGAGTTCTCACCGAAAAGCCTTTTCAGTTACGTACAGTTGACCTTGAACACCACGGGTTTGAACTGCTCAGGCCCACTTATCTGAGAATTTTCGTTGATAAATACACTGCAGAATTATAATGTATTTTCTCTTCCTTATGATTTTCTTAATAACATTTTTCTCTGTTTACCATAAGAATACAGTATAAAATATATATAACATACATAATATGTGTTATTCGACTGTTTTATGTTATCAGTAAGGCATCCAGTCAACAGTAGGCTATTAGTAGTTAAGTTTTTGGAGAGTCAGAAGTGCAATGCAGATTTTTTACTGTGCAGGGGGTTGGTGCCCCTAGCCCCATGTTGTCCAAGAGTCAACTGTATCTTCACATATTATAATAAGCAATTGTTTGTTTGATGGTAGGAAATAATCAAATGCTTCATTTTGGAGTTCATATATGATATTATTGATGGATTTTTAAGCATGAAAGACACATTCAAAAGAGCAAATTATACACTCCATTTTTATCATTTGTGTGTAAGATCAAAGCATACTAAGGAACAGAGAATATATTTTCCAATATAGTCCTGGTCAGGTAAATATCAATTTGAGTTTCAGCACATATTTGCTATTTCAACAATGAACGACTCAAATTGGTTTTGTAAATGGATGTCAGTTATAAGGCTCAATAGTAGAGACAATGATTAATAATGCATTTGTCAAGGCCTTTACAACATTTTGCTATCAGAAACAACCATTTGTTGTCATTGGGGTGTTTCACTTTCATTAAAAACAGGAGTGATTATAAATGAAAAGGAATGTAGTATTGAATTTCACACCTTACATTGCTTTCTTGTGATAGAAGTTAATTTCCCTCTGAGTTCTCTTTAAATGAGAGGTAATTTCAGTCTAGATTAAAAACAAACAAACAAACAAAAAACTCTGAATATAGCTACCTGGACCTGAAGAGCATACTAAAATGAAACACATGTCTTGAATGGGACTAAACAACCAAATTTACCTACTGCCTCTATACAGACATTTTCTCTATCATTGAAATTGTAAGGAGAAGTGAGCAAGGCAGATGGAAGAAGCCTCATTTAGATCCCATGATGTATGCTTGAATATACATATATGGGCCATTTTCTTGTTAAAGAGATAAGCTATTTGCTGATAAAATAATTCAGCTTCTCAGTCCATTAACAATTTAATGTTTGAATATTGGGAATAAACGTTGGAAGAAATTATTTTTAGATGTCAGTGTTTCACTCATAATATCATTGGGTGATTTCCATGTATTACTAAAAGGAAGGAATTCTATTATTCTGTATTATCTCAGAAAAAGTGTGTAAAAGACTATTGGTTTTTAAAAAATATTGTCATTAAAAATAATCGCTACTGTCTTTTTCCATGCTACCTAATTAATAATCTTTGCTGTGTACTTCAGGCATGAACTTCTGGAAGAAGCTCGGAGGAAGGGATTACCTTTTGCTCAGTGGGATGGGCCCACAGTGGTTGCATGGCTCGAGGTAAGAGAATGAAACCAGAAAGCTCTTAAATTCATCTTTTCAGTTTGATACTTTTTCTAGATACAGGTAAGGATGGGTTCCAGAAGTCACAGCTTTCCAGTAGCCTGGAGTAGCTTATAAAAGAGCTATTTGCTTTATCCAGGAGGTTGTGGGCATTGTTTTGATCTTAACTCTGATACATTCCTGTGATTGGGGCAGAAGGAAGCACCTAGTGTGATAAAAAGAAGTTTCCCTAAATCTCACCATCTTCATGTCCAGAGAAAGAGAAGACAGCTATTAAGCCACGTATCTGTTGTTGCAAGAAAACATCTGTCCCCATCCATCAGTCCAGAGTTCTTCCTCATCCGCAGGTTACAGAGAAGAGCCATCTCTGTATTCAACACTTCTGTGTTACCCAAGAGATCACTGTCATCTGATTGCGTGGAGAACCAACCATTCCTTTGTTTGTAAATTAATTCCAGAACCTAATTCTCTAAAGCCTAGAGGCCAGCTAGGTTTAGCTGTTTGGAATAAAGCAAGAGAATAATGTGTCCCCTTGTTCCCCTCTGGGTCTAAAGTGAGTTTTACAAGAAAACAAGATCTACATTCAGCACTTTCTACAGAACACTGGGGCTGGGAAAAATAAAAACAACACCTGAGCAGAGTTGGGGGGCAGCAGAAGCAGACTGGGACAGTGAAGGAAACACACACTTGACCACAAAAGACCCCTTCATACCACACAGTAGTAGTGTTCACAGCCTGTTCCATTCAGTTCTCTAATGTGGGCTGCTGACAGGTGCCGGGAGATGCCAGTATCAGGGCAAAGAAGAAAATAGGCTTTTCTTGCCTGGCAGAGGCTCTAGGAACCCATTGTTTTAAGTGGTTGGAGATGATAAAATCCCTGACTTTCATTATCCTATCATATCCAAAGCTAATTAATCAATGAGGAATAATTAAAACCCAGTTTAGTTTAAAAACTAGTCTTATATAGATAAAGACATACTTTGCATCTTTTTTTCGGACTGAGTGAAAGAAGCCTGCGCCTTGCTTTATTTTATTCTCTCGTGTCAAGGGATTTTTCAGAGCTCCTGCTTCCAAATGTGCTTTTAAAATTACGATACTTTAAAAATCAATTATAAATCAACATGCTTAAGAAAGCACACTTCAAAATTGATAGCAGTTTTTTTGTTCAATGTCACTCCATTAAAATGAGCTGCAGTTTGACAGAGGGTTAGCTGCTACATTGGCAAGTGATGAACAAACCCTTCGATAAAAATGAAAAAAGCCTTACCGACAATAAGGAGCTAGGAAATGACAGGCAGTGAGGCTTTGTGCTAATTAAACCTATCCTGAGCACACAGAAATTGCTCGTAATGTGCTTCTTAAAGTGACTCAAATTACAAAATGGAATAAACAAGATGAATGAGCGGGGTGATCCAATGAAAGAGAGCCCTTAAGTTTCACCTTTAGCGCCTCCACGCGTGCACAGCCTGGTGGGAATGATGTGCAAACTTAAGTCTGATGCTTCACACACCATTTATCCACACCAGAAACTTTTTGAAAGTCTAATTAGGGATGATACTGAAAACAATGGATGGGCAATCCTTTGGGTAATATTATTCAGTATAGAAATCTAAATATCTTTAAAAAGGGGAGGGGTGAAAAATCATTAGGGTTCAGTGAAGGCATATTTAGATGTTTACTTATTTTGAACAACTTGAGTCTATAAACTAAGAAGTCACCTCCCATCTTCCATCATATCTAATGGTGTCTGTCAAGGTGAGGTCAAAACCTTGTACCTCGCCTGTTAGAAGATAGTATGACCTTTTCAGTCATGTGCTATATTTAGGTTCCCCTCTGTCTTGTCTTTTATCTTAAGTCACAGTCCAGGCCACACTGACTCAAAGATTTGGCTTTTGGTTTGTTTGTTTCCCCTATAGAGACAAGTAGTGTCCTCATACGACAGAATTTTTTTAAATAAAAGGATATCTAGGTTTGTTATTTATTACCATGTAACTAAATATCCCCAAATGTAACATTTATTGTCTTCATGGCTTCTGTGGATCAGGAATCTAGACATGACTTAACTTGGGTTTTTTTTTTTTTAATCTTTTTTTTTTTAAGATTTTATTTATTTATTTGACAGACAGAGATCACAGGTAGACAGAGAGGCAGGCAGAGAGAGAGGAAGGGAAGCAGACTCCCTGCTGAGCAGAGAGCCCGATGTGGGGCTTGATCCCAGAACCCTGGGATCATGACCTGAGCCAAAGGCAGAGGCTTTAACCCACTGAGCCACCCAGGTGCCCCTTAGCTTGGGTTTTTAATCAAGGTCTCTCATGAGGCTGCAACCAAGGGGTCAGCCAGATTGGCAGGCATCTCAAGGCTTGATGTGGAGAGAATCCACTTCCAAGTTGACTCTGGTTTTCACAGTTGTAATTCAGTTCCTTGCCAGTGACTGGTCGGAAACATCATCTCTCTGCCACCCTGTGGGTATCTCCACAGGGCTGCGCACAACATGGCAGCTGAATTCTTCCAGAGCTAGAGAGTGCTGAGAGGAGGGAGGGAGAGAATGAGGCAAGAATGAAGCTACCCTCTTTTTGTAATCTAATCTGGAAAGTGGCATCCCATCACTTTCACAGTAGCCTCTTCATTAGAAATAAGATACTGATTTCAGTCCAAACTCAAAGGCAGAGAATTACACAAAAGCAGAAATATCAGGAGGAACTCCCTGGGACTCATCTTAGAAGCTGCCTTACCACAGCGAGAAGTAATAGAGCTGAATCTCTGTTTTGCAAATGAAGAACATAAGGCCAAAGTTTAGAGAAGTTCACCAGTGCCACTGAAGCAATTAGAGCCTAGCCTTCTGGTCCAGAGATTTAGGCATTGACTTTTGCTGATTTATAGCTTTTCTTCTTTCTCTTACTCTCACTATTCTCACTCATGTTTTCTCTCCGTTTGCTAAGACTGTTCATATCAACAAATAAAGTAGTGCAAAAAAAATCACTGTTTTGGATGTTTAAAGACCAAGATTTAAACTGCTCACTTGGACGTGCCCTGCTTCTTATTCACAGCTCATGATGGGAGGAAGGGAAATTGGAGAGAGTATTCCTTTTTCAAATGTGTGTAATTCAAATGCTACACCACGACCCATGTGAATTGGCGTTCACTCAGCACTTAAGATGCGTGCAGACACTGTGTACCGATTCCATTGTCTTTCAAGAGCATCATAGCAAAGTTGAAAAATTGGAATCCCTAATTTCTAATGCATTATTCATTTTCTTACTTTCTTTATCTAAAGTTTTCCAGATGCTTATAACTTTAGTCTCCTCCTTTAGCACATCATTTTATCCTCCAAAACTTTGTTCATGCAGAACATCAACTTAAATTCACACAACTATCGCATGCTCTAGGTAGGTATGTGAGAAATGGGGCTTAACTGCAATACACGCTTGCATCAAAATCACATGACTGGAAGTGGTAAAGCTGTCTCTTTCTGCGATAGAACTCCTTTGCCCTCAGAATTCCAAAGGAGATTGATAAATTGAATTCATGCATTAAACAAAGTTGATAGAGCCTTTACCAAATGCAGCTTGTGGCTGTTCTTGTCCTTAAATCCAAGGGGGCAGGGATGGATTTGGTGATGTGCAGCTATTATGTTCAACCTAATAATATAAATTAGTTGTTAGATTGCACACTGTAGAGATTCAATTTCAAATCTTTATTTCCATCCCTGCCTAGCTGATATTTTGTAATAAATTGCTTAATGCCTTTATACCTCTATGTCATCTGGGGAAAATAATAATAGCATCTATCTTTTGGGGTTTGGGCAGTAAAAGAGTTCATATGTGTAAGGTACTTAGAATAGTGCCTAGCACATAAGAGATACTATTAACTGTTAGCATAATCTGTGTGTGTATTTATTTCCCTATCCAACAGCTCTGGTTGGGAATGCCTGCTTGGTACGTAGCGGCCTGCAGAGCCAACGTGAAAAGTGGTGCCATCATGTCTGCTTTATCAGACACTGAGATCCAGAGAGAAATTGGAATCAGCAATCCCCTGCATCGCTTAAAGCTGCGACTAGCAATCCAAGAGATGGTTTCCCTAACAAGTCCTTCAGCTCCTCCGACATCCCGAACTGTGAGTCAGTTTCTGCCCCCTCTTTCTCCCAACGCTGGGCAAAAAGCAGCCATTGTAAGTCCACAGAGCCAAACTGTGGCAGCACACATTTCAATGTCAGCATGAATTATTCTGGAGAGAGTTAGCTTGCTCTTCATTAACCTTGCTGCTACTTTTAATAGGTTTTCAAGTGAGGAGCTGTGATTCTGATCAGACTTGAAGGCTGCGACCAAGATAGATGTTTGAGCTAGTTTCTAACTGAAGTCTAGGTTTTTCTCCCAGACAACAGGATCCCAAGTTTACTCTTTTTTAAGATGTTCCCTTTAAAACAAAACTAAAAACAAACAAACAACAAAAAAAAAACCAGGAGATGAGATGTTGGCATTAGTGCTTTCTGAAGATGCAATGCCGAACTCACTTCTTACACAGTTTTCATAATTATGCAACTATGCAGATATTTGGTATTTTATAAATACCAAGTGGAAGACCTTCCTTCAAATTCTCTTTGCTTCTCCTGTATAAATCCTTATTCTTCTCATAATCTTGTCCCTACCCTAACGCTAGAAAAGAACAAAATGTCTAAAAGAAAATGCATGCCAGATGACAAATTCATGTCCTCAGAACAACTCCAAATAATATTCATTCTTTCTTTAGTCCATTGCTGAATTATATAATACCTTTTGCTGGTAAAGCATATGATTTCTGATGTTAACTGAATTTCTCTGGCCCCATGTCTTATTGCAGAACAACAAACTATGGAAGAATGAGGTAAATTTGAGATGTGCATAAAAGATAGAAAAGTGGTATTACTTTATTGCAGTTTTCAGACATAAAACTAAACTTGAGTATAGCTTTTTCTCTGTGACCTTCAACAGTCTGAAAGAATTGGCTTCATGTCAATTGTATCTATCTCTACATTCCTTCCCAGTATACCAGATTCTAATGCCAGAAATACCAGGTCAAATTTAAAAAGGTTTTATCTTTCTTGTGTAATTCCATTTTAACTTCTTTCTAAGTAAGGTGTATAAAAAAGATATAATTTAACAAACCTTATGTATAACATTATTTTTAAATGTCTATAATGTTGCATACTATAGCTGACGTTTACTTAAGCTAACAATAATACAGAATATGTTTGACATAAAAGCTGAATAGGCCATTAAAATAGATGTTGTAAACCAAATTCAGATCTGATAGAATTTAGTTTCCAAGTGAGAGAGAAGCATCACAGTTGGCTTGTATCAACACTCTTTTCCTAAGAGCAAATGCATGCACAGTTATTGAAAATGCAAAATCGAAGCATTGGAAGTCCCAGTTTCGAGAGGAAAAGTAGAATATATTTTATGATTTTTATGTAGCATGCAAATCCATTTCTTAATGGAAAATAGAATAATTAAGCACTATTTTTCTAAAAATGTCTAAGTGAACTTAAAAAATTTAAATCACAAACTATTAAAATTAAGAGCATATTCAGTTTAAAGAACAGTCAAATGTGAAGAGAACTTACAAGACTATTCACGGTCTAGTGATCCACCTCAGTTCACCTGAAAGGCTTTATTAACTCTCCAGGTCAGGATTCTAGTGACACAGAACTATTTTCAGCTTGCTAAACTTTCATGCTCGTGGGTGATTGTAAGCTTTGGCAATTGCTCTTCTCTCTGCCTAGAACATTCTTCCCACTCTAGGATCGCCATCCTTCCCCAACTCATCCTTCATTGAATGATTCTTGAATGTTTTCCCTTGAAAAAGCTTTCACTGTGCACCAAAAGTCTGGTTTACTTCCCTTCCTCATTACCACTCCATATACTTATAAAAACTAATTAAAAATTTCTTAATTTATCCTCCAATCTAGCCAACCAAGAATATTATCAGTTTTCCATGGTTTCCAGGCCTTAATTCACTGCCAGGCAAATTGTAGAGAATAATCAGTAAACATTCATCTTAAGAATGGTGATTGTACAAGTCACTCTATCAGCCATTACAGAGGCTATGAAATCTGTATGGCTTTGACTTCAGAGATGACAACTATGTAAGGAAAGTAAGACTTGCTCAACACTAGGAGATGAGATAGTTTAATTTCTTAATGTTAGACAGAAGCAAAGAGTTGTGAAGTTCCAAAGAAGGGGAAACCATTTCTGGTTGAATAAGACTTCAAAAAAGAATTAACAGAAACAAGAAGGGATCGGGAGGGAGACAAACCATAAGACACTCTTAATTTCACAAAACGGACTGAGGGTTGCTGGGGGTGGTGGTGGAGAGGGTGGTTGGGTTATGGACATTGGGAAGGGTTCGTGATATGATGAGTGCTGTGAAGTGTGTAAGCCTGACGATTCACAGACCTGTACCCCTGGGGCAAATAATACAGTATATGTTAATAAAAATAATTAATAAAAGAAGAAAAAGAAATAAATCAATGAATAAAAAAGGAATTAACAGTTCAAAGGTAATCTGAAAAAAGAATTAACAGTTCAAAGTTAATCTAAAAATTATTAATTTTGTTTAATATTAACTTTTGGATAAGACACCTTTTCAAGTCTGTTTCCTTTATCTTTTTATAAAAATAAATTATTTTGCATCATTTATTATTTATATATTTTTTAAACTTAGTATAGCATGAACATTTTCCTCATATTGTTAGTATACAGTTATAGTATCATGTTTACTTGCTGCATAATTCCTTCATGGAAATACCATAATGTATTTAACCAAATCCCTAATATCAGACATTTTGCTTATTTAACAATTTTCATTGTATTCACAATACCGTAGTGGATACACACATAGTTATACTGTTGCATAAACTGTTTCCATACAACATTTATGTATAGGGCATTTATAGGCTTATTACTTTGAATCTTAATGGCCAGACTGTATTGTGTAACCTTTCCTCATCATTTTGTTAATATTGTTACCTTGCTTAAATTTATATTTTTATTTTTTAATTTTTATTTATTTATTTTTTTTACACACAAACTATATCTTTTATTTGTAAGATTTGTTTAGGTCAAAAGCTCTTTTATATATAAGTTAACACTTTTTCATATGCATATTGATTTAGTATTTAAATGAATTACCTATTGGTAATTTTTTTCCATTTTTCTAAAGGATACAGGAATATCCCTCTTTTTACTAATGTGTAAAAATTCTTTATTCAGAGAGGATATATACCCTTTAGCAAATATTGATACAAGTTACATAAAAAATAAGTTGTATCTATTTGTTTTAAAAATGAACTACTGAATACTTTTTCTTCCTTTTACTCCATGATGGAAATATTTACTCATATCTAATACATTTTAAATATGATTTGCTTTGCTTATAAATTTCTAGTAATGAATCCACTACATAAAGTGAAGACAAAAACATCTTAAAGTCATCACCTAAGATTATATATTAGGATTCACATTTTATTTTATTTATTTATTTTATTTCTCTTTTTAGAGGGGGTTAGGGGTAGAAGGAGAGGGAGAAAGAAAATCTTAAACAGGCTCCATGCTGGACGCAGAGCCCAATTTGGGGATGTTATCGTTTCTCCCAGAACAGTGTAATTATTTCAGACCATACATGTGTTTCTTTGTGTTCAGGTTTGAGTTCGGGTTCCTCAGTCAGGTGTATCTTGCTTATTTCCTCAAATTTTCAAGAGAAAAAGACAAAGTCATTTACACTGACTTTTTTTTTTTTTTTAACTGAATGGAACTTCTATCTGATTCTGCCTCCTTTCCTGTCTGCATGAAATGGGCCAGACCACCCAAAAGAAAATCTAATATTTACATTTATTACTTTCTTGGGTCAGCCCTAATTTTCCAGCTTTCTGTTTGATCTTTCTGAGCTGCTGCTGTTGTGGAAAGTCTCTTACCTAATAGAATAGGGATAGAAGTACCAGTTCATTGAAATATTTGGTTAAAGAGGGATGTCACAGAGAATAAGTACATGCTTTAAAAATTTTATCTTCAATAAAAATATGTAAATGTTCAGGCACTTGCAAATTTAGATGAAACACTTAGGACTTTTCTTTGCGTACAATTCCAATGCCTGAAGTTCTACATTATCTCTTAGAACTTCATCCATAAAACATCTTCAATTTTTCTAGTTTGAATTTCCTTTTAAAGTGATAATTTCAAGATACTGAACAAGCTATTTGAGTGCAGGATCCTCCTGGACATTTACAATCTTTTCCCCAGACTTTGATGAAGTTGTATCTCACTGATAATGTGCTATAAGATTTGCCAATATCTGTCTTTCCAAATAATTCAACTCCGAGTTAATATGAATGAAACTTTTATTTTTACTTTATGTTATATTTATTTAAACTGCCTAATTAAAAAAACAGTGCAGTAGAAAAAAATAGGTTTGGGAACACAGAATTCAGCAAATTCCAGCAGAAATGTAAGGCATAAAATAGACATCAGTCAGCACAATATACATGGGAAACAAAGAGCGTTTATGAAACGGAGATTTACTGGAGTGGAGATTGCTTAATAAAATTTCTAAAGAAATTATAGAAAATTTCTAAAGAAATAGTAGTAAATTTCTAATGAAATTGTGATGATATCCAACATCAGTGGACACCTAAGTGTCAGGTGCTGTTCAAAGTGCTTTACGTGTTATAACTCATTTAAACCCCACAACAACAACACTATGAGATAGGTACTTTGTTTTTTTTTTATCTCTTGTATAGATGGAAGAAAACTGCTGTACAGAGAGGTTAAGCGACTTGCCTAAGGTCACACCGCCTTGTGGTTTGCCCCAGAGTATATGCTATGATTTAGTACACCCTCCTGCTTCCTGCATTGACCTGTTTTCTTTTTTACGGCATTCTTCCAGTCCGCTTTCATTCCCCTTTTCGTTATTAGTAAACTCATAATAAAGTGAGGTGCAGTTGTGCAAATGCTAGTCTTCATATAATGGAAATATTTCTTTTCTTATACTGAGAAACATAAAATCAGATGGGGAGAAATGTGGATCTGGACCATTCGAATGTGAAAAGTAAATGTCAAGTTTATTTACTTTGCAACTCAATTACCAAGTAGAATAATAAATGATCTAGGAAGTAACAGAAGTGACTTCCAGGTAGATAAGGTTTAGGATTATCCTGAGATCTTGCTGCTTTACTTATTTCCTATTTCTGCCAGCAAGAGAAGTGATTATTTTCCCATAATTAATTTTCATGAGTTATATGTTAAACTAATTTTAATATTTATTTTTATGCTGTAACTCTCTCCTGAATGACTTAATTCGGTAAGTGCTTTAATCCAAACAGCCTTTAGGAATTTTCCTCCTAGTTCTCATTTGATAATACTCTCTACATATTCTTTTCTGATGGGACTAAGGTGAGGCAATAAAGGCAGGTCAAATACAAAATTGAGGGAGGCCAGCACTGTCAGTTGCTGACCTTGCATTTGCACAGCAGTGAAGGCCTCTACCTGTTCTTTAAGATACTCTCTTCACTGAAATGCTTGAGCTCTACAGCACCCCTTTATGACTCACCCAGGTGAAAGTTTCAAACCTTTAGCAGGTGGTGAGGAGAAAGAAATCTGAATAATTGACTTACAGTGCATGGGCCTGCTTATAAAATCAACTTGTTGAAACCTTGACAATGTCTAAACCATTGGGTTGTGCCGAAGCTATTTTATGAGTTACTTTACAAGATTCTGGAACAGACAGTGCTCCTCACAGGTAAAACCACAGATCAAAAGAGAACAACACACAACTTGGGAAAGTTTGCCAGCCATACTTTAGAAAATTGCCCTCAGTATATGTTATTTTGCATGTAAAGCTACAGATAAAACCCTGGCTTCCAGCATCTTGCCTGTTCCAGAATTTGATGATAGACCAACCACTATAGACTTTAAGATAAACTCTGGAGGGGATTATACATGTACAAATTCCAGTATGAGATAGTACTGGTCAAGTTTACTATAGAAGGAGGGAGATCTTAATTATTTGGATTCACAGTTAACATAGAAGCTACAGAAATCATAAAATGAGACTGGCTAAAGTGAATTTCAGGTAATCATCACAGCAGCTCACTTTGAACAAACAGTACAGCCGTTCGGGTGGACCACTGTGGTCACTGGGTGTAAAGGGTATGTGACACATGAGTGTTAAGTTCTTTTTAGTATAATACCCTCTTTACAAAGTTAATAAAAGCAATTTATTCTGTAATTTAATGATTCACTCATCCATATGCCTCTGTCTGTTTATATTGAGCACCATTTCCAAAAGTTGGGTGTAGAGGGGAGGGTCTCTTAATAACATAGGTGACTCCAGTATTCAAAATAGTTTCTAGGGCACATAGTTTTATCTTGTAGGGGAAAAATTCAAATATACCCTAAATTTCAAAATGGTAGGAAAATGAGAATTTTGCACATATAAATTTTACAAATATGTTGGCTGTCCTCTGGGATTTTTCTTAAGTATGCTCTGTGTCCAATTTGGGGCATAACTTCCCTTTGTTACTGAACTAGAGATATATATGTTCTTATTATATATTATGCATTACTCATATAGATATATAATTCTCTTATAAATGAGATTTATCTTACATTGAATTATACTCATCAATTTAGTTTATATGTTGTTATTTTTCAAATTATACTAAATTACATAATTTATAATAGGAGGAAAATTCAAACAATACTATTTGTTGGTAGAAGAGGCCAGAGAGAGTTACAGTGAAGGCTTATGTTGGGCATCAATTTTGCTACTTCCGATTCTAGACCCCTTCCAAAATAAGTAGTAAGCAATGCATAGGATATAAATTCCATTGTAACTATAGGATGGACGTACTTGGACGACCTTGCAATGTTCATAAGGATTCCCGGTGAAACGGTGAAATTTAATGAGAAGTGATTCCCAGTAACCATTCCCATCAACAATATGTCACATCTGTATGTTACTAACTGGACTTTGGTTTAGAAATTGTGCATTATTCAGTATAGAGCAAATATCATGGGTTATTTTATTTAGAAAGCAAATGACACTTTATAAAGAATAGTGCCTGCAAAAAGGAAAATTTCCTTTTACATCATGTTCTTCTCTATAATGGTATAGGGCACTGCTGAGAAATTGGGAATCCTAGGTTTTGTAATTTCTGACAGCATTTAGTAAGGTTGAAGAAAATAGTCTTTAAATTAAAAATAGCATTTCACTTCCTTTTCCTCTCCAAGAATATAGGAAAACAACATACTTAAGGAATTATAGAAGGAAGAAATCATTTGGGAAAAGCTGATACTAGTTTCCAGACAGGTGATGATAGTGCTTTCTTCCGCTTTGTACTGACCACCAATTTTCTCTTTTCAAGGACAAGGAAGAATCAAAACTTTGTGAATGACATACTGGTAATTGCACAACAAAGTACCTGTGCCTTTGTTTTCTGAAGAAAAGTAAATACATTCCTCTACAGATCAAATTTATGATTTGATTTTTTGATTTTATGATTTTATGATTGATTTTATGATAAAATCAACTTTATGATTACAAAAAAAAATGGATCCATTAGCTACCTACCTTTGAAATGCAAATCTTGGTGTGGCCTTTTTCCTGATTAATAATCACAGGAGCATCATTTTAAATCTATCCCACAGGAGCTTCACAGCATCCCTCTTTCTATTTAATCTTTTTAAGTAGAAGAAAAAGGAAGCTGTGAGCAGACCAGCAATGCTGTCTCTCCTGTGCATGTTGTAGAAGCAGGAGCACGGTCCTGTTGCCATGGGGCTGGTAACTTACAGTTCTGCTGCCTTTCTTCTTTACCACTGCTTCCCTGCCGTGGACCCCACTGCTCCCCCACCGGGCCTCCTCCCTAGCCTTCAGGCAACGTTTGGGTGACCCATGAAGAAATGGAAAATCTGGCCGCTCCAGCAAAAACGGTTAGTCTTATGGCTTTGTTAAACATGAAGAAAAGTCCTTTGGCTGTTATTGGGATGAGAGAGCTATTGTGTGTATGACAGATCAGAGTAACAGGTATGTTTACATAATGAAATGCATGAAAACTAACATTTTTCATTAAGGTTTCATTTTACTGCACTTGGACATTGTAAATGAAGCAGGGCTAGATGGTCATAATGTGGTTAATATCGGAAGAGTTAGTAATATGCAGGCAATAATCAAGGATTTTATAATGCTTATTTATCCATTTTGCAACAGTGGGAATTTTTAGTAACCGATATCTCTTAGTATTGGGCATATTCACAGGCAATGCATGTTCTCAAACCCAATTAAACATGTAATAGAAAAGTTCAGATTGAACACTCCTTTTTTTTCTTTTTTCTTTTTTTAAAAAGATTTATTTATTTATTTGAGAGAGGGAAAGAGGGGAGGGGTAGAGGGAGAGAGGGAGAGAGAATCCCAAGCAGACTCCCCGCTGACCACCCAGTGTGGGCCTCAATCTCACACAATCACACAATAGTGACCTGAGCTAAAATCAAGAGTCAGATGCTTAACCGACTGATCTACCCAGGTGCCCCGAAGACTCATTTTTAATATAATTATTTAATTTCTTGTACTTTACCAATACAGAACTTAAAACTCCACCCCTCCAAAAAATTCTATTCATTTGATACTCGAACCACAGGCTTAATGAAATTTTTAGTGACTTTGATTAGAATTGTCAGCTTTTAAAAATATATTACATATAGTCGTTTTTCATTTAAAGTAACAAAGCTGACTATGTCATACATTTTATTCTTAGCAGCTGCTTTTAATTTAATGTCCTTTTGGTTGTATCTATATGTGAAAAATTGATTATCTAGTTTATGAAGGATAAAAATGTCAGTGTCATTTTCTAACTATATTTCTAGTTCAGTTTGTTGGACTTTACTCTTGTTTACTTTTGTTTGTTGTTGACTATTGCTGAAATCTATTTGATTACTACAAAGCTTTGTTAGAGGGAAACAGTTACTTTTTGTACTTCATTAATTTACTTTGTTAGATTTTTATTTCATTGTGTGTGTGTGTATATGTGTGTATGTATACATTTACATGTGTTGTATACTTGTATGTATATAATCAGGAATTTTTATTGTAGCTTTTTTTTTTTACATTAACATTTGGAAAATAACATACTTTTAAGAATAAAAAAAAGTTTGGGATGACCAGATCAAATGTATCATGAAAAGTCCATATGTCATATGTGTGTATGTTTAATTGGAATTACCTAGAAACTATGTGGTTGCTATTGAACTGCTAAATTGATTACTGTGGGTTTGAATAAGGATCAGTGTATTTATCTAGTTAAGTCATAACATTTTCAATAACAATTTTGCTTCCACTAGAATAATTTTTATTGTCTTCATTTGAGATTAATTTATATTTATCTGCTTTATTAATCATTCCCTGCTGCTAACACAGAAAGAATCTGAGGAAGGAAGCTGGGCCCAGGTAGGAAATTCATATGCTCTAAAACAATATCATTTAGTATGCTATGAGGATATAAAGTAAGAAACTGTAGTATGTCATAATATTATAAATCTTCACTTAGCTTAGGTTAGTTAGGCTTATATGTATATTTGAATATGCTATGTTTAATACTATATATGTCATTTTAATTCTCCATAATTTGCAAAGAAAATGAATATCATTTCCTATCTGGCCTCTTTGAAAGGGAAATTTTCTTTCTTTTTCAAAAGAATGAACTGTAACTTAAATTTCTCTGAAATTGCCCCTGAATATATTTAATCAGGAATCATTCAAGTTGGATATAAAAGGGGGTGTTTAAAAAAAAAACCTTATGAAACATATGCTTTAAAGTATAATGGAAAGTGTGGGCGGTCTGGGGTCGAAGGCCGTGTGTCCACACTGAGCCTGCAGGTCCGAAGCCCCTTCCATTAACTGAGATGACGATATGAGATAGGAATCTGTACTTTGAACAAGCATGTGTGTTTGCAAGGAAACTGCACATTTTTTCAGCATTTCCACATGACATGCAACCAAAAGAATTAATGCATGTGATCGCTCATCTGATTCAAACCTTTGACTCATGAGGAAAATTTGGTAGTTATTACTAGGACCTATATTTAAGCATTCATTAAATTAGGGTGGTATTTGAGTTTGATTTTGGTAAGAATTTCATCCTTTTTAAGAACACACAAAAGAAGGGGAGCACCTGAGGCTTCCATTAGAAATACATGTTATAATTACAAGTGTGACTTGGTTGTAACATAAAGAACTGAATAAAAGATGCTGTAAAATTAGTAGATAGTGATAGTCCTTTTTAATAATTGGTTTAGAGGTGATGGTTGACTTGGTTTTCATTTCGGCTGTCATGAACAATGGTTAGATGAGTTCACTCATATTGTTACATTAAATAACTAGGTTATTTGTCTTTGTTTTTTGATGATACCCTACTTCTTAAATACAGAGTCTGTATATCTAAAAGAGACTGATTCTTTCCAAGGACCTTTATGGACCCTGTCTGCATGCTTCACTAGACAGCAACAGTGTCCACACTGCATGCAATCTCTCGCCCTTGTTGCTCCTCTATTTGTTTACCAAAGTTTCTATTTTCACATTGAGATTTGCCATTATACCACAGCAATGATAGCAGTAACATTGAAGAGAAGGAAATGGTGGGGTATTAGCTGACAGATAAAAATCAATTAAATTAAATAAATTTAACTATGCAAAGAATCTTTAAGCTCAGCATTTGTATTATGCCATTAATTCTATTTTTAAATTTAAAAATGTATATTTGTATAGAATGTAATTTCTTCTGAGAATACAAAACAAACGTAATCATTTTCTGTAAGCAGGTGCCATGATACATGTACCCAGAGTTCCATTTTGTCCAATTAAGTCAAATACTTAAAGGCTAGGTATTATTTCTGCTTTTTTCCCATATAGCATGTTAATTAAATATCAGTTATAAGAATATGCAATATCCTCCTATTACCATCTCATTTTATTGGCTAAGAAACTTGACTGCTATAAAACAATTCTAGTGTCCGGTTTTTCTACAGACTCTGGCTTATGGAGATATGAACCACGAGTGGATTGGAAATGAATGGCTTCCCAGCCTGGGGTTACCTCAATACAGAAGTTATTTTATGGAATGCTTGGTAGATGCAAGAATGTTAGATCACCTAACAAAAAAAGATCTCCGCGTCCATTTAAAAATGGTGGATAGCTTCCATCGGTAGGTTTTTTCAAACAGTAATTAAAATGAAACAGTAAATAATGTATATATTACTAGAACAAAAAGATGTCTAAGAAATAGAGAATTATGCTATTCAAAACATCTATGTGCATATACTTGGCACATATTTTCATGCAGCAAATTGCAGTGACTATCTAATATAGACTATCTAATACAGAGCAAATTACAGTGACTATCTAATACAGAGCTGTGTACATATTATGAGCTCAAAGTTCATGGAACCACACATGTACACAATGCAATATAACTTTTTTTCTGTATCTTTTGGAAATTCCATATTTGTGATTTGTATCTGTGTATGTTTTTATATTAGGAAATTATTTATTAAGAATAAAATTAAGTCAGTTTCAACTCTATAAATATACATGTAGTTATAAATTATATAATTTAGGTATATATTAGAAAAAATTTGAGAAGGAATTCTCTGAAGAAACTGTTTCTTTGTTTTCATATAAATCTTTTAATGTTTTTATTTGTGCATTAATTTTCAGAAAAAAACACTGAATGAATTGTGAGACAGCCGTAAGGACCTATGAATAAGATGTAACCTCTTTTTTCAAGTTGTTTACCATCTAGAGGGGGAAGAAGAAGCTTGTTATAATACCGTGTCATAAATGTCATGCTGATATCTTTGTAGGTTATGTGAGAAATTGTCGGTTGGATTATGATTCTTTTTTGTTCACTTCAAGTTTTTATTTATTTATTTTTTAAAGATTTATTTATTTGTTTGAGAGAGAGAGCACACCGAGCAGGGGGGAGGAGCAGAGGGAGAAGGAAAAGCAGACTCCTTGTTGAGCAGGGAGCCCAATGTGGGGGCTTAATCACAGGACCTTTGGATTATGACCTGAGCCAAAGGACTGAGTCACCCAGGTGCCCCTCAAGTTTTTATTTCAATTCTAGTTAGTTAACATACAGCGTATTACTAGTTTCAGGAGAATTTATGGTTCATCACTTACATACAACACCAGTATCCATCACAAAAATTGCCCTCCTTAATACCATCACCCATTTAACCCTTCCCCCACCCAACTCTCTCCATCAACCCTCAGTTTGTTCTCTATAGTTGAGTTTGTTTTATGGTTTCATAAGTATTTTTTTATTATGATAAATTAATAAATAAAAATCTAGTTGATTTTGGCTTTCAAACCCCTATTTGTTCACATCCTGTCCAACATTTAATTAGTGACTAAAATGAAAATGGTATAAAAAATCAGATATGTTGATGACATAAAATTAGGATAAAGAGATAATAATTGGAGCTCTTCAATTAAACTTATGGAGGTGTTGTGAATCTTAATACAGTTGTTGATACTGTTGGATTAAATTTAGTAGAGATAAGTGTGATGTGGTTTTTAGAAACCATTAAAATGTTAGATAGGAATCCATGATTTAGAAGTAGATCAAGTGAAAAAGTTATGATTTATACTTGGCACAAAAATCTCAGTTTTGGTTAATGGCTTACAGGACATATTTAGACTGTGTTTATTGTCAGACTCAGTGAAGTTCTACCATATGGTGAGATGAAAATAAGAAACTGTATTAATATATAGGCATTAAATTGTTATTGATAAAGTGCTAAGAGTCCACTGGAAAAGTTAAATTAATTTTTTAAAATATATTTAACTTAACTTATTGTTTTTATTTTGAGAGAAAGAGAGGGAGAGAGAGCAAGTGAATCCTCATGCAAGCTAGGAGGAGGGCAGAGGGAGATGGAGAGAGAATCTTAAGCAGGCTTGACTCCCAGTGTGGAGCTGGATGCGGGGCTCAATTCCACGACCCTGAGACATGATCCCAAGATTATGACCCTGAGACCATGACCCTAGCTGAAACTGAGAGTCAGACACCCAACTGACTGAGCCACCCAGGCACCCTGAAAAGTTGAATAAATTAAAGACATTTAGCTTGGATAAGGAAAGACTTTTTAGATGTTTTCCTGTTTTGATATTATTACATGGTGGAAGAATAATATTTGCTCTGTTGAACATGTGCTTTTCTAGTTCAAATAATTGTAGATAGTAGGGTGAATGATTTCTGTTCAATAGAAAGAACAGCTTTGTAGGACTCCCAATTACCTTATCGTATACACATTATTAGGCAATGAGTTCCCTGTCCTTGAACTCAAATTTTATGTGGTTGCAGTAGATTTTCAAATATTAGAATCTTTGATGACATATTTGCAGCTGTTTCCCATTCTTCACTGATTGACTTTTGTTTTACATTATAGTAAAAATGATTATTACATTGATCAAGGTTTTTTTTTTTTTTTAATAAAAATTACAGAAACAGTGGGGTTCTCTTGGTTCAGGGAAATACACGAGCTTCATCTTTATGCTATGCTTAGTTCTGACCTAAAGCAGGTAGAACTGACTGCATAGAGCATCCCACTGTCGTTATAGCCCAGTTTTCCATCTGGTAGACATTGATGTAATAATATATATCCTCCTTATAGTACAATTTTATATTACGTATAAACACTTGACAGAAATGAGCCAAGAGCCATTGGTTTAACCTCAAGTACCTAATGTCTATGGCTGTTATTACATCAATGTTATCTGTTTTTCCACTACATTAATTTGTTGGGGCTGCCATAACAAAATACCACAGACTGTGTGGCTTAAATAACAGAAATTGATTTGATCACAGTTCTGGAGTCAAGAAGTTCAAGATGAAGGTTCAGTATGATTGATTTCTTCTTGGCTTGCAGATGGCTGACTTCTTCTTGTGTCTTTACACGATCTTTCTTCTGAGTGTGCACTTTCCCTGTTTCTCTGCATGTCCAAATTTCCTCTTCTTTTTTTTTTTAATTATTTATTTATTTAAAGAAAGCTCTACACCAAACGTGGGGCTCAAACTCACTACCCCAACATCAAGAGTCGCACACTCTTCTGACTGAGCCCACCAGGCACCCCCAAATTTCCTCTTCTTATGAGGGCACCTACCAGTGAGACTGGAATAGTATCCACCCTAAGGGCTATATTTTAATTGATTTACCCTTTTAAAAACCCTATCTTCAAATATAGTCATATTCTGAAATACTGAGGATTAGGGCTTGAACATTTGAATTTGAAGGAACATAATTCAGCCCATAACACTTTGATTTTTTCTCATTTCTTCTGATTCTGAAATATTTTAACTCAGCATTGTTCTTATTAAAATGGAAGGCTTAGAAATGCATCCAGTGCTTGGGTGTAAGCTGGCCAGTGTGTATGGCTAAATTTGTGTGTATTTCTAAACAAGAAATCACTAATAACAATGCTCTTTACTCTTGAAGCCTAGAAATTCTTTTTTCCTATTATACTCTTTCACGTCTTTTATATTTAATATCACCATGTTTTCTTTCTTCTCTCTGAACATCTCTAGTGTCTGGATTTTCTTTGTATGCTCATGGCAATTGTCCTTTCTGTGTCCTTTATTTTCACAGCATTGACCCCTTAATTGATTTCCCTATCCTTAGGTTTACCTATTCTCCCCATCTCCGATTTTCCTGCCACGTTAATCTTCCTACACCGAAACCAAAAAAAAGAAAAAAAAAATTATGATCAATTCTTTTTGCTGTGAAAACCATCCAGACAGTTCTCTATCACCTAGATGTATTCCACACTTAGGCTGAATTCAGGCTTTCCATAATGTTACCCCATTCTCCATATGGAATCATATTCCTCCTTATTTCCTGGCATGGATTTCCAACTCTGTACAGTATGTCCCACTATCACCACACATTTAAAAATTTCATTGGCAACCCTGTGTTCAGGTGCTGCATTTTCTTTAATAACCCTTTTTCTGCTTCCTGACCTTTAAGGATCTGATCAGTTTTCTACTCTTCCACAATATCCTTTCCACACAGAATTTCATTATCTGCTGACTCATTTCTTTCACATACTCTGTAGCATTGAGAGGGGGTAGCTATTCATTTTGGTATGTGGTTCCCTGTCTAACTTTATAAATTCATGTGTTTATATGTTTTTCTCATCAGCTTAAGAAGAAAGTATTCATTTCTTATAAATTTCTTTCTTTCATCATAATAGTGGCTTTAAATTGTTTCCAAATGAGTAAAGTGTTCATTTGTCTACAAATAATGTCAAAATAGCTTGATGGAAGAAAAAGACATGGATGAACAACATAATCCACAGTTCTTTTCAAGACTATGGTTTTCTTATTTTGAAATTAATATTTTTACTTTTTAGAAACATTGTGTGCTTAAAATAACTGTAGTTTGTTTCCCACCAGTACTAAAGGATTTAATTACAAATGTAATTTATTATTCCTTTGCCCTCAGAAGTAGTACATAGTGTTGACTATGCTTAATCAAAGAACATTTATTATCTGCTGAGTAAGTTCAATGTGTTTTCTTCTTTTAAAAAAAAAATAACAGAACAAGTTTACAATATGGAATTATGTGCTTAAAGAGATTGAATTATGACAGAAAAGAACTAGAAAGAAGACGGGAAGCAAGCCAACATGAAATCAAAGGTAGTATATCTTTCTTTCATATCAAATGCCTTTTTTTCTGGGATTTTTAGCTTTCACTTTTATGAACCCCAAATGGTCTATATGTTACAAGGTCACTAAATAGCATAACTATTTATGTCACTAGTTAGAATAGTGTCATCATTATTTCTTTTTTGTTGCTTTTAGGAAACATTAAACATAAACATAAAAAAGCATCACTTTATAAGGTGAATATCCATCCCATCTAGAATGTATTCTTGAATTTTTTAAAAATTGCGTTGACCCCCGTATGAACAAATGAATCATGAACAAATGAATAAATTGAGATGTACTCCTTTTAACCTGTTAATTATACAGTCTGTTTGTCCTAAAGATATCTTCAGGTAGATATTTTTGTCAAACTTTTAGTAGAACATTCTCATATGATTCAGAGAAATATGGTATATAATTTATTTATAGCAGTTCACCTTTGGTTTATATCACTTGAATTTTCTTTCAGTGCTTAGAAATTTTATTTTTGTACTATGGTTACAGAAATTATACAGGGATTTTATATAGAAGTTACACAGAGATTTCACCTCTATAAATGAGACTAATCCATTAATAATTTTAGCTATAATTGTTAAGTCAAAAGAAATGATTTAGAAGCATTGCTAATTGCTGCAGTTATTGTGTGTACAAAAAGGTTTGATTTGAATAAGAAAAGATGCTCCATATTACAGATTATAAAAGTATTGTATTTAATATTAGTCCTCTAAATGTTGAGAAGTACCTTAATATACAGGGGAAAGAATTGTTTAAAGGAACATTTTAGATCCTGTATTTATTAGGCACCAGTTTACTTTTAATTACTGTTGTTGAAAGAAAATTTCATTGTTGGATATAGGTATCTATGGGTCTTTTTCAGTAAAAGTCATCAGTCCACTTAGGTCCATTTATACTTTTTCAAAGGAAAAAATTTCTCATTAAGGGAAATATCACCAAATTTTTTGTTGAAGATTTTGGATAAAGCAATGTTCCCATTTACTCTTCACCAAGGGTTGCTATGTGGGAGCATTTCACCAAATTCAATAAGTGTTTGTACATTAACTGTTCACAGTTAGGCATGAGTCAGTTTTCATCTTCACTTTCTTTGGGACTCACTTTTTTGGGGAGCTCACTTTAAATATGAAAATAGTATGTGCTGCATGTTACTTTACCCTTTCCTTCCTATCCAAGTTTAGTGCTGTTTTATTCTTTAGGATTATCTTAGACTTCTATCATTTTCATTTGTGATAAACAGTGTCAGAAATTACTTTTATCTTCGGCAGTTTTGGGACAGCACATTAATTCTAGTAGAATGGGCTTGAATGCACGTGAAGGTGATTGGTTAATATATTTTTCTGTATATGGTTCATTGGAGAGTAGATAGACGCACAATGGATTTCTTGTAACAGTTCATTTGACTCATTACTTAGGAGCAAGAAAGTGTTTTTCCATTATCAAAATTGAGCTGCTTGATTTCACGTTATTTTGGGGCCCCAGGAAATTGCAAGTTGTTTTCAGTACTTTGTCATTCAGTTGAATTGAAATTTGGGAATGAATTGATCAAAGAAAGACCTTAGAAAGAAGTCTATGCTTGACCTAACAAAAGATGTTTTAGCATACAAATAGATTTTACCCATGGGAAACCACTTTCTAGTTTTCTTTCTTAAGTATTTTTTCCGATTCGATTTTATTATGCTTGGTCTCACCACATGGAATGTTTCATATATAGGTAGATGTAAAAGAGAAGGAGAAATTACCCATTTAGCCCCATACCAAATATTGTATTAGTTTTTGGCAGCTACTGGTTACATCATAGCCCTGAGAAAAACTGCTGTGATTCGCTAGGATTGTACACACAGAGTTCCATATGATAGGAGGCTGTGAGTGAGATCGTAAATAGCCATTATTTCCTGTAACTGATCCAATGACATTTGCAGGAATAAGTCTTGATGCTGACGAGGGGTCTCTGTTATTATCTGAAGTGTTAATTAACCTTGACCTTAATAAACAGCTTTCTGAAATGAGGGAACCATGTGAATATCAAAATGTACTAACATTTAATTTGTTGCTAGGAAACAGTCAACACTGATGTCTAGCCATTTATTGTTGAGGTCAAGAGGATCCTTACAAAAAGCTTTAAAGTCAGGGCATAAATTTTTCTTAGAAAGGAAGCTGATTTACAAAATTTTTTTAAAAAACCAAATTGCTGTTCAGAAGGAATAAAGTTTAGATTAGTGCTTTATTTACCTTCACCTTATAAGTAAATGGATTATTTTCTATTTATAATTTTATAAATTTGAGGACTCTTAGCTACAGGTGTGGCAATGGAATTTTTAATGAAGATATATTGTAGAAATACGGTAAACAGAAATGTCTTGTCTATATTTGCAGAAATATGGTAAATACAAATGTCAAAATATAAGCCCATCTCTAGAAAAGAACAAGCTCTTCCTACTTACAGATCCACTTCATACAAACAAAACTGAGCGGTTTTGTTATTTTTTGAGGAAATGGTTGTAGCATTACTTTTAAAAAATACCACACTTAGTGAAAGCAATTGGAGACTGATGCTGTCAGCCATACCTTCCTGCCCAGTTTCTGAAGTGCAAGTTTATTGCAACTAGTCATTTGAATCAATCAGTTGTTATCAACAGCAGTTGGTTAATTTAACCACAGTATAATACTAACCCACTTATATCCCATTTTCTGAGATTTAACACCTTAGTGGAACAAGCTAATGAAAACTCAGAGGAAAATATATACTTTAGGAATGACCCACGGAGACCCAGTGAATGTGTGTGTGTGTGTGTGTGTGTGTGTGTGTGTGTGTACTATAAAATTTCTCTATGTAGTAAAGAGCATTAAAGTCTTTTGCCTTGTTGAAGACATGAAGAAAGAAAGACCCATAAGTGTGAGGGAGACAGTAAACATCATTCTCCTTAAAGAAATTCATTCTGCTTTGGCTGAAACAGGAAATGGTAATAAGACTGGGAGGTGGGCATTATGAGTCTTTCTTCACATGTTCCTCATTAAATTAAAAAAAAAATAAGGATTGGAAAAGATACATGGAAAATCCAAGTAATCTAATGATATGCCATATGATTCAAATTAATATGTGAATTAAGTAGGGTCTATATATAAAGATTCAATATGGCTAAAAAGAAATGAAATACCAGACCGTGAAAAGACAGGGAGGGACCGTAGACGCATACTGCTAACTGAAAGAAAAGTAGTACATGATTATACTGTAAGAATCATACCATATGATTCCAACTATACGACATTCTGGAAGAGGTTAAACTACGGACACAAGAACAATTGGTCAGTGGTTGCCTATTGAGTGGAGAGGGAAGGATAAATAAATGTTGCACAGGGGATGTTTAGGGCAGTGAAACTATTCTGTATGATAATATAATGATGAATACATGTCATTATACATTTGTCCAAACCTGTAAAGTGTACATCACCAAGAATGAACCCTAATGTTAGCTGTGGACTCGGTGTCAATGCCGGTTTGCCTAATGGAACAATGGAGCACGCTGGTGAGGGATTTTATAGTCAGGAGGGCTGTGCGTCTACAGGGACAGGGGCTATATGGAAACACTATACTTCCCGCTCAGTTTTGCTGTGAACTTAAAAATACTCTTAAAAGTACAGGTTGTCTTAAAGTTTCAATAGAAAAAAAGCTACTCTATTTCCCAAAGTATTCTTTATACTTTTTCTGAAAAACAACAGAAATATATTGTCTCATAGTTCTGGAGGCTGGATGAAGGTGTCAGCAGGGTTGGTCCTTTTAAGGGCTATGAAGAAGACCCAGTTCCATGCCTCTCCCCTACTTTCTGGTGGTTTTCTGTCAATCTTGATGATTCTTGACTTTAAACACATCACCCTGATCTCTGCCTTGATCTTCATGTTGTTTACCTTGTGTGCATATCTTACTTCCAACTTTCCCCTTTTTGGAAGGAAATCATCATATTGGATAGGGGCCCACTCTAATAAACTTATTTTAATTAGATTACTTCAATAAAGAACATATCTCTAAATAAGGTCACATTTTGAGGTAGTGGGGATTAGGACTTTAACATATGAATATTGGGAGGACACAACTCAATGTGTAACAACAACAAATTTATCATAATGACTACAAACAAGCAAATAAAACAAAACATATGAAAAATACAAAGTATTGGTAAAGATGCAGATTTTTATACATTGCCACTGGAGGTTTAAATTGTGAGAGTAGAATTTATTTAGTATACCTGTGGGTATTCAAAGCAGTACTATCCTTAATATCCACAGTGGAATCTAGCCAAGTGTCCATCAACCATAGAATGGATCAATTGTGGCATAATCATACAATGGAATACTAAGTAATGATGAAAATAAGCAGGAGACTTCTGTTTTCCATAGCACAGATGAATCCCATATTGAGTGAAAGACACAGACACAAAAGTACATATTGTACAATTTCATTTATAAAAAACTAAAAAAAATCAAACCTCAAAAAACTAATCTGTACTAAGAAGAGTTAGAATACTGGTTACTGCTGACGTGAGGATGGAGACTGAGAACCTGACATGAGGGGACCCTGTGGGCAGAGATATCACTCTGTTGCTTTAATGGTATGCACAATCCTAACTTGATGATAAGTGAACGCATTAGGACAAATGAGTAATGCTTTTGAAAAACTTAAACAATATATAAATACACTGCCCCCCACTTGTGACTTGACCGAGGGCTTGATTTTTGCATTAATATGTGATTGAAAAATAATGAATTGACAAAGTCGTGGGTTGAGTAGCAAACTATGGAATCCTTGTTCCATCTTACTGCTTAGTTCTTTGACTTACTGCTTCAGGTAAAAGAAAAAAAACAGTATCTCTAGTCCACATTCAATATTTAACGAGTAGTTAAAAAACAATGATGAAGAATCATACTAGCTTCCCATTTTGTCGTCTTCACTGAAGAGCTATATATCAAGACACAAATGAGAAATGTCCCCATCTGGTGATAAAATCATTGAACTTCAGACAGACCCCTAGAGCTCCAGAATGGAAACAGGAAACACTTTGAGACATGGTGTTCTGGGTGATGGAAGTGCTTTTCAGTAATAACACTCTTCCAATGACAGCATTTTTTTTCTAGGCTACAAGTAGCATAGGTAAGTTACAAGAAGGTAAATACATGCAACACAAGGGGGTCAGGTACATCAGCGAGTGGTTCAAGAAATTGGCATAAATGCTGACTTGGCCAGACACCTGTGGCTCATTTCAGCCAATAGGTTTATTTATCATGGAAAATATTGTAGCCTAAAATGATGCACCTCTTCTCCTAGATGTGTTGGTGTGGAGCAATGATCGAGTTATTCGCTGGATACAAGCAATTGGACTTCGAGAATATGCAAATAATATTCTTGAAAGCGGTGTGCACGGCTCCCTTATAGCCCTGGATGAGAACTTTGACTACAGCAGCTTAGCATTATTACTACAGATTCCAACACAGAACACCCAGGCAAGCCCCTTTATGCTGTCGCTGCACTGTGTCCTAATTTATATAACGATAAACTAAACTTTTAGGGACAAAATAAAAGTTGGCTGTGTATTCATGATTCCTAATGAGAGTTAGCTCAGCTCAACCTTTGAAACATGTCACTGGGGCTTTAATTTCAAGCCACTGGATTTCTAGCCAAAACAAAATCATAAAATTAAGCAGGAAAAGGGATTTAGAGGTTATGTAGTCCAACCTTCCAGCTGAATGCCAGATTTCCCAAAACAATATCCCTGGCAGATGGCTTTCAGTCTCTACCTCTCTGAGAGGTGTTCATTTCTATTTACATGTCTGAATTAGACAGACACTTAGCAATGAGGATGCCATTGATTCCCCAGCCTGGATAATTATCTGAAATCATCAGAGTTCCTTAAAAACTTAAAGCCTTCAAACTTCATCACAGGCCTAAGAAATCAGATACCCAGAGATATGGTATAGGAATCCTGAGTATCTCAAGTTCCCCCAAATAATGATTATTGGCCAGGTTTGAGAATAGATGTGATAAATATGAGACATAGATATGACAAAAATTTGGCAGTCAACTTCACTTTTTATTTTGTTTTTATATATTACAAAGTTTATATAAAATACTCAGTTGGATTGAAGTAAGGCGACTTACTTTACTTACTTACTTTGGAGTAAAATAAAGTGAGGTCAGAGCCCCTTGACTTCAAACATGTGTGCGTGGCCATTTCTCCATTGTCCACAGACTAAAGAAAATTGCCCTACCTTATATTTATAGCTAAAACTTACAACGGCTTGTCGACATGGAGGACTAAAAACTTAAGCCCCCATAAAAAAGTTAGGATTTGTAATGTTTTCTCAAATAAATGCAATCTTCATCATTTTTAAAATATAATGTGACTTTTGCAATGATAACTGTACTTTCATGTCAACAGGCAAGGCAGATCCTCGAAAGAGAGTACAATAACCTCCTGGCTCTGGGAACTGAACGGCGACTGGACGAAGTAAGTCCTTCTGTATCATTCACAAGGGATCTCAGAGAGTACAAATAAAACGGCTTTCAAGGAATAGTGCTCAAAAATTAATCAGATGCTTGTTCCCTGGATAGAATCTAGAATTTTCCCCACTATTGTTCTTAAATATTAAATTTTATGACTCATTTGGTTTTGGAAAAACCTTTATGAATTCATAAATATTGTATCAGCAGTTAGGAACATGAAGGAGTAATTCAGAAACAGTCTCTTTTATGAGCTGTGACTACAGAATTATGTTGAGTGACATTAAAAAAAAAGCAATGATAACACTAACCCTGATAAATTCAGCTTCTTAATAAGGAATGTGCTTATTTCTTAAATATCAGTATATCTTCACAGGAAATTTTAGGATATTAAAATGAGAACACTGGCTTTCAGTAAAGGGGAAGCTTTTCATTATTTTAGATAGCAATATTGAGTTTTCCTTAAAAACATATGAAAACATTTCAACAGTCATAGGATTTGAAAGCCATATGGAATGTAAGAATCCCAAGCATCATATATGCATGTTTAAATTATTTGGAAAATAATAAACATGTAAGTAGCCTCCTGAGATAAAGGAACACAAGGGGCACAAGGACTTTAACAGTCCTTCTGAGTTTGTTTGTTTATTTTTAAAGATTTTATTTATTTATTTGATGGACAGAGATCACAAGCAGGCAGAGAGGCAGGCAGAGAGAGGGGGAAGCAGGCTCCCTGCTGAGCAGAGAGCCTAATGCAGGGCTAGATCCTAGGACCCTGGGATCATGACCCCAGTCAAAGGCAGAGGCTTAACCCACTAAGCCACCCAGGAGCCCCCCTTCTGAATTTTTTACAGGCCCTTTCTGGAAGAAGTAAGAAGAAAACCAGAGTATGAAGTAAAAAACGCAAATTGCAAAATGCAGGTGTTTCTTGGCTATAGAAAAAAGCTCATTAAAATAATTTTGTGAATGAACCCAGCAAATCCTCAAATGAAGCAATTATTTCACATTCAAATGGGCAGGGCAATGATCTTGGATTTATAAAACCCACTTGTAGAGGAGGTTATAGACAGATTAGCTCTACAGTCTTGACATCAGCTAACTTCCTATAAATTCATACTCCTGTCCAATCAGGGTAATGATTCATATTTTTAAAACCCAGTTAATACTGAACTTATTTTCATTTTATAAGTTGTTTGATAATCTTTTGTCCTTAATCTTAATTGTTGAATCAAAAAGATAGTCTACATAAACCCTGTATCCTTTTGAACACAATTATTCTACTTGCTTAAAAGTTGCAAAAGGAATTTTAATAAAAATTATTAAAGATCTGTTTATTGCTATATTTTTATTTTTACTTTTTTTTAAGATTTTATTTATTTATTTGACACAAAGAGATCACAGGTAGGCGGAGAGGCAGGCAGAAAGAGAGGAGAAGCAGGCTCACTCCTAAGCAGGGAGCCCAATGTGGGGCTCAATCCCAGGACTGTGGCATCATGACCTGAGCCAAAGGCAGAGGCTTTAACCCACTGAGCCACCCAAGCGCCCCTATTGCTATATTTTTAAATGTGGATTGACCCAAAGGAGCCAAGTAGATATACAAGCCTGTGTGAGTCAGTGTTGCTTTCTGAAAGAAAGAAAGAAGCAGAAAGGTCTAAATGGAATGTGACTATCTGCCTTTAAAATATGCTGCATCTTTTTCTTATTGTTAAAAATATGGCACACGATTTTATCACTCAAACTCTGCAGTCTCTTTTGTCCTAGTTTTTTTGTTTTTGTTTTTATCTATTATTTATTTATTTATTTTTATTTTGGGGGGTGTGAACAAAAAATAGCTTAAACAACTTACCCAGAACCAGAGTATACTTGTTTCTGGGGCTGATTACGTTCAGATTCCACTGAAAGAATTTGAGAAGTGCTCATGTGCTTCTACAGACTTTGACTTCAGTTAAGTGGTTATCTTTTAGCCTCACCTCATGAAAACTTTGTCCTCTGATGTTGTCGCTTGTAGGTCCTATTAGCTTTCTGCAGTAACACTATATTAAAAGAGCCACACAATAGACCTGTACCCCTCAAACAAATAATACATTACATGTTAATTAAAAAAAAAAAAAACAACTTTAGGTTACTACAAGAAAAAAAAGCAAAAGGAATCATTATTTAAATCCTTAATTGCTTATTTTTCACTCCTTAACCCATACGTTATAGGAGCTGTAGATCCCTACAATGTAATGTAATGATTCATAGAACTGAAGAATATTTATCTTTATGCAAGAGCTCTCAAAATTCAAGAAATCAGAGAGGCCACAACTGTGAAACTCTGCTCCTTTTCTTTATTTATAAACATTTGAGGCCTAGGACCATGCAGAACCTGGCAGCTGAGAAAAGGAATAGCAGAGAACTCTTAAGCTATAAACTGGCTACTTAATTTAAACAAAATTTAGATTTGGGTAATAAGGATTCTAGTAGATGGCTATATCTATAGAGATATACAGATTTACATATAATTTCATTAATGATCTTCTTTTCCAAAATGACTCTGAATGTCAATTATATTAGCAGTCTATGATGAAGAATACCTTACAGTCTTACTCAATCATAACACGATAATTTGAGATGAATGTTGACCTATTTTGTTCTATATGCCAAAATGAAGTCACCTGAACTAGGAGGGACAACCCCACATTCTGAGCTGGAACTTCAGTGAATAGACAGCCATTGCTTAGATAAGAAACTTAATGATATAAGAAGCTAAGATCTATGTAGAACGATTAATAGATTTCTTAGAATTAGACAATAAGAAAAATTTGTGCTTAATAATACTAGTTAGACACTAGGTTACATATCACTCCTTATGAATTCAGAGAAAGTTCATTGTATCTGAGCAGGTACTTTGTGTATGCACAGAGAGGGAAGAGAGTATATCATAATGATGTACCAGCATTACACTTGTAAAACAGCAACCAGAATTATATTCTGCTTTCAGTAGCATCTAAGGAGCGCATGGATTTATTAAAAGGATGGTTTCCAGGCTGCACAGGTTTTTCAGTAAACTACAAGTTAATTAGTATCAGTTGAAATCTGACAAATGACAAATTTAGAGTTTCCTACACAGACTATGGGCGGTAGTATCTCATGTGTTCCAGGCTGTATCAAACATAGCTTTTTCCTTTCTCTTGTTAAAATAAAAGTAAAATCCATGAAGCGGTTCTTCAGGTTTGTGAGTCAAATGCAGTTCGCCCAACACCTGTTAAACTAAATATGTCATCTCATACAGTAACATGAGTTGCCCTAAAGTGTAACAAAGAAGAGGTCATATTCTTTTCAGGGAAACATTTGTGGCTTTACTTTAGATTTTCAAAACTGTTTACTTTTAGAGATAGCAAACCTTAAGAGTTGAAGTCACAGGAACATTTTTATAAAAGTATTTCTGTTGCAAATCTCCTATGCTATCATTTTGGAATCAGTAGAACTCTCAAAATAAAGCACAGTATTTCATATGTATGCTTTACAGACCGAATATAAATCCTCAGTATTACCTGTTTCTAAGCACACAGTTTTAAGTAGCTGGACTAGTTTACTTGTTATCACATCAGATTATAATTCTATTTTTGGCAGAGTGATGACAAGAATTTCAGGCGTGGGTCAACATGGAGAAGACAGTTTCCCCCTCGTGAAGTACATGGAATCAGCATGATGCCTGGCTCCTCAGAAACGTTACCG
This sequence comes from Enhydra lutris kenyoni, assembly GCF_002288905.1. Classification (NCBI taxonomy): domain Eukaryota; kingdom Metazoa; phylum Chordata; class Mammalia; order Carnivora; family Mustelidae; genus Enhydra; species Enhydra lutris. The sequence continues at coordinate 20,916,960 of NW_019154091.1, forward strand.
GCTGGATTCAGGTTAACCACAACATCTGGGCAATCGAGGAAAATGACAACGGATGGTACAGTAGTTTTGCATTTCTGCTTATAAAGTAAAACAGAACAGAACAAAAAAACCTGTTTAGCAAAAGCTAGTATCATTCTCTGACCTTGCATAGCTTTCTGGAATTCTTTTCTTAAGTTGGTTTGCTCTGCTTGAAGTTTACTTTGCTTTCATAAAAAACCAGACTCTTGGAATCGGCTGATGCATGAACCCATGGCACCTCGTTTACATTTTTAAAAAGAATTTAGAAAATCCTAAAAAGGACAATTTTGGCTAATGTCCACATCTAGGAAGAACAATACTCATCTGCATGATTTGTGTTTCTTTATTCTTCTATTCTCAAAGTAAAGAATTTGTTTAGTTAGAGGTTGGATTTGGACTAATGGTCCTTAGTGAATGGAAATTAACTCTGTGGTCACCCTACATGTTTGAATATTATAAGTTTTATATTTTGTCTTAGAAACCCAGACTCATCAGATATTTTTACCTCTGACCAAGGCAGAAGGCCTTAAATAAACAAGCACAACTATGAGAAGAGAATTAAACAAACACAAAGCCAACAGTAATTTCCCAATTAGTATTATTTCCTTCTGTGGACATTAGACTTGTGTGACATACTTCACAAAGGAAAACAGCCATTCTGAAGGAGAGACCACTTTGAAATAGTAGTCACAAAGTTATTTCTATTTGGTAGGCATTTAAAAAAAAAAAAAAGCTTCCCTCTCTCTTTATTAAGACAATTGCCCAGAGTCATTATTTCTTTTCAAGGTTATAGCCCTCATGGCCCTTAAAATTAGTTTCAGTATAAACCATGATCTCTGATCTACACATCTTCTCACTTGTTAATATTATGGAACATGTTAACAAAATTCATGAGGAATCTAATGTGATTCAAATTAGTGAAGAAGCTCTTCAATACTTGGAGAGGGGAGAAAAATCCACTATCTGGAATTCTCTAGAAGCAATCTTTGCTTCAAAAACAGAAGCGCGGTGGGGAGCTGCTTTCCACAGGCTTCTAAGGAGGAATACACAACTCGAAAGCCCAGCTGAATCACACCGGAGTAACTTTTCTTTAGTAACTTGGTCTAGTGGGAAGGGATAGGAGTGGCTCATGTCTGAGAGAAAGAAGGTCTACTAATATGTTAAGGATCCCTTTACGCAGGGGGTCACCCTTCTCATCTGAGATTCTGGACTCCATCATCCAAGTTCCTCTAAAGCCCTTTTCTCCGTTCGCAGTTGCTTCATCAAGACTGCAGAGGTTAGACAACTCCACTGTTCGCACATACTCATGTTGACAAGCCACTCAAAGGAGGCAGCACTGACTTGCTGTGAGTAGCTTCCCTTGGCTGACCAAAACCAAACCACCCCAAAGCGGCACCTCCATAGAGCAGGAAATATACACGACACGCTTTGGGATGGCCTCGCAGTCCAGAAGGGAGATCACCCTTTCGGATTGCTAGACAGTAGGAGACGAGTCTTAGTATCGTAGCTCTGAATCGTGTCCTTCCAGTCACCATCTGCCTGCTCTGACTGATGTAAGGTCCCGCTGTTGGAGGCCTGCCACTATCTTATGACACATCGGCAGGTCGCAGCCCCAGCCACCAGCACCTACTTTTGAGTAGCATTTTATATGGACGCACATAGGGTTTTACTGAGGACAGTTTGACACTTTGAGAATGACACACTTTTAAGTGAGTAGTTTCTGCAGGAGCAGCTGACGTAAGCAGAGAGTGATTTTAGTAGGTACACACAGAGTCAAATAGCAGAGACAGGAGAATGTCCTAGAGGTGATTTATTCTTAAAAACAATAGGCTGACAATTTTTGCACTTTTAGCATGTTATTTTCCATCGCTTTTATTTATATTTGTTGAAAACAAATAAATGGGTTGTAAGGAGCTGGGGCTTACGGCAGAGGAACAAAGTGAAATTACAAGAATGCAAGTAGGACTAAAACTTTGATGATATCGTTGTAAGCTAGCAGCAGGCATTTAAGAGAAATACTTAGCTGATGAAAAATCCACTTCCAAGTCCGTATAAAAATGGGAGTTTGACTGAAAAACAGTCAGTAGTTAGACTGTGGTCTCCTGGATGATACATGTCAAGTGCTCATGAATTTTTTTTAACCTAAAACTGAGTTTTACCAAAATATTTACCATTTATAATAAATTAATATTTTGGAAAAATAATTTTTAAAGCAATATTTGGAACCCAATGTGTGCCCAGGGATGGGGAGAGGAAACAGTTATAGGCAGAGGAACAGCTCATCTTGTGCTGTTTATTCATTGCCTTGAACTAAAAGCTCCATGCAATTTATTGTGGGTCTTTGGGGCCTAATACGGGAGCTGGTGTGCTGCCTTATTTGGGTCACTATTTGAAGCTGCTGATAAAACAAAAAGCTTTCTGATAAGAGATTTAATTTCAGAATGTAAAACCCAACATTAAAAATTTAATTACGGTATACAATTTGGCATCTAATTAGGCATGATCTAAAGTATATAATGATTCGGCTAAGTAAGAGGCGTTCCAAAACACTGTAATAGCTTCTACACAGAACATGATAACTTCCCCAGGAACTGAATACTTCACTAATTTATAAATGACTATTTAATATGTGGAGTAGTGCTTGCTTCTTAGTTCCTGACTGATGGGTAGAATTACTCTAACTATTTGCAGTCTGTATTTTGTGCATGGCATTCTAGTTCATATTTCCCAGTTTTTACCATTAAATGGGATAAAGGTATTTATTTTTACAATAACCTAATCTGGGGCAACCAATTTCTGTTAGCACTTTTATTATTAAAATAATTCAGAACGTGTCATTTGTTGCTTCATTTGTGTTGGGAAGAGAAACTGTGAGCTTTTCCTAAGCATAGTATGACAGAAAAGAATCAGTGATGCCACATCAGATATGTCATTTATTACCATTTTGTTTTGTCACAATTCAAAAAGGTGTCTTTTGAAGAGCTCTAAAAGATATGAACTAGAATATGACTCTCTTCCATGGAATAGGTCAATTCAACCAAATTTACTGATGAGCGAGCTCTAAATTTTTCAAAAGGACAGCTCACATTTTCTGTGAATACCTTTGTTTCTATTTACCACCATGCTTTCCACAAACTTGAGCAAACCTTGTTATTTATTAAGTTGGCCTGCACAAAATCGGAGAAGAGCAAATGTTAATTACATACAGCTTTCGGTCAGATCCTAGCTGACGTTCTGTTCACGGACTCCCAGGGCAGACGTAGGGCAGGCTGCATGGAGATCACCAATGGTGGCAGAGGGGGAATTGTCCAGGCTGGGAGCTGTGGGTAGACTAACGCTGTGCATTAAATATTTTAGATGTCTTTTCCGTCTACTCTACCTAAAGTGCACTACCATCCTGGAAGACGAACAGTGAAGACCTTTGTGAAGACTGAATTCTAAGGAAACAACCACAATTAATGGCTTATTCAGCTGAAAATGTGATCTGGGGGGAGTCAGATATTAAGCTTGATTCGTTTACTACAATTGTAAGAAAATGCTTAAGTCATTTGAATAATAAGCATCATCCACATCATAAATTCTGTACAACAGCTTTTATGAAATGGAGCCACTGTTTTTTTCATGTTTTATTGTAATATACTAGGCATTTATGTATTACTGTGTATTTCTTTTTAAATGTGTAAGTCTTATGTAAATGGATATAAATATGATTTTTAAAAAAATAAAATATATGGTTCATGGAGTCTCGAGTGCAAACATTTGACAATTCCAAGTACTGTTTGTATTTTACCATTCCACCATTTTTACAGTTTTTGAATTGTAACAGTCAAATCGATATGTTTCTCCTTCAAGTCTGTCAATACTTAAAGCTGAAAACCTGCCTCTGATCATGTAAAAAGGAATGATTTAACCTGGAACTGGAGCCAAAAATAGTCCTTTAAAGGCAATCAGGGATGTCCTATATCTTTAGAAATAGCACTGTGATGGCTCGATCTCCTTTTCAATATAAAACAGAGCTAAACTGTTTACAAGAGTCAAAAGCAATTATTTAAAAAAATTTATAAGGAATAAACATTATCTTCTCTTGTTACCTGTGGACCAAGAAAAAAAAAGAACTTCTTTACTAAGAACCACATGCTCATCAGATATCTTGAACCGCCAGCCAGCACTGCTCAGTGAATGTCAACCACTGCAGAGTCTGAGGCTCATTTCCATTGAAAAAAATAAAAAATAAAAAAACAAAACCCAGAAACCTTTCCCTTTTGTCAATGTAACAGGGCATTAGCCAGACTCATGTCTAATGTTATAAGCTTCTAGCCAAGATGGCCTTGTTGCGACTTCCCTGAAGTCAGTCTTATCAGAGGAAATAAATGAAAGACAGAATGATTAACATATATAGTGTATAAAAGTATAGAAGAGTAACTCTTCCCTGTGGCTTTATTTGGTGGTGTTACTGTTGTTTATTCTTTGTTTATATGGGAGATTTCAAAGTAAAACCTATTTAATAATACCATTTATCTAACTGCTGATTTTCTGCTGCTCGATCTTATGAAGCGCAAGACCTGTCATTAGTAATTTCCTTTTTGTATTTAATTTGCTATGGTTGCACGTACATTACATTTGTTTTGATGTCTATTTTTGTTTAACAGATTCAGTCAAAAGGTAATGGTAACAGAAACCCTCTCCATTGTCAATAAAAAAAAATACTTCCAGTTCTCTGTTTAATCTTTGTTTTCTAGTCACACAGTGTTTAAACAATTTACTTAAACCATAATGCAAATTATCCTTTGAGTGACTCAATTATTTATCTTCAGTGAGTCGGCCACAAGGGGGAGCACTAAACTTGCTTATGAAGGTGATTGTAAATTTTCTAAAAATGTTGCCTGAGCAGGAACAATGGGAAAGAGCTTTCTAAGCTCATCTGATGACGGGCATCTTGGCTTAAGGAAATGAAATGTAATATAAAAAATATGATGTTATAATAACAAACGATTTGTATCTACTCTTAATACATGACTTAATCACATAAATCAGTTTCTCCCCTTTAGAGATCATCTGGTAAGAAATAGTCAAATTGTTTATAATAGACTCTAATGTAGAGAGAGAAAAAGATCTACCTATTCCCTCAAAAAAAGTATAAAATACTCTTCAACGTAGAATATAATTTCTGCCAGATTCTAAGCTCCATTTATGGATTAAGCTCAGAATCTCAGTATTTTTCCTTCTGACCATCTATCAGCCTTATGAATTTTCACATTTGTAATGATGAGAGCCTTCCCAAATACACTTTTAATAAATCAAAGTGCTCCTAAAATGTAAAGCAGGTCTAATTTTTATATATTTAATGTATTGTCTTGAACAAAATAACTCAATCGGAAAAACTTTTCCATAGATTTTAAAAGAACAACTTTAAATCTTTCCAATGTCTTACAGTAAAAACTTCCATGACGATATCAAAAGAAGGCCATGCAGACTTTATTTCAGCACATTTAAATATGATTGTATTTTTAGTAACATTATATTGTATTTTTTGAAGATACATTTAATCCAAAATATTTTAGGTACAATCTAGTGAAAGTGCTTTATGGTAAGTATTAAATAGAAAATTCCTTTTTTTTTTCCTTCCAAATTTTAGGCAATCCACAACTTAAGTGTATCTTTCTTGGTCACATGATCAAGGGTATCACTTTGGTCACGTGAAAGCAACAGTACTTTCTCTCCAGGCTCATGCACTGTTTTCCAATCCCACTCAACTGGAAAATAACTCAAGCCTGATTGCTAACATGTCCCTTTAGAACTGATTGCAAGACAAATGTACCCTTCGCACATGCCTTTGTTTATACCTTGCAAATGAACGACGATATGCATTCGGCTAAAGAGTTTGCCATTTCAAATTAACTGAATCTTATATGAAAAAATAAGGTAATACATTTTAAACATTAAAAATGTATTATTCGTCAAGATTAAGTTGCGATTATGAGTGAAATGTACCCAATAGAAGAGACACTTTAAGGAACCCGACAGCTTCAAATTATAAGTTGAATGTCTATCTAGTTGGTGTAACTCAGGAGAACAATGAGCTGACTATATTTTTTCAGGTTTAACAATCAAGTAGCCGATTTAAGTAAATAGGACATTCCTTTGAGAAGCCATTTATTTATACAGCCTATGGTCCAAAAAAACTATTTTTCAGAATGTCTTATACTGGTTATAAGTAACTTTTATGAAACAAACAAGTCAATAAGCTCTTACATGTTATCTCTATGTTTCATGTGCCCAAACCATTAGGTTAGGACAGCTGCTCTTAAAAATAATGTTCCTGACGGACTGCAAGATTGGGAAATACTTTGAGCACCATCAAAGACTCAGTGGGCATGGTATATTTTTTTACTTTAAATGTATCTTTGATAACCAATACCATGTAGAATCCTAAGTAATCCTAAGTAAATCACATATTTAACTAGCTATGTCAAGCTACTCTGGCTAACTGGCACATTACCATAAGCTTAGTAACAAAGACTCATTTTCAATTACTTAATTTCTCAATACTTTTCTGTAAGTTTAAATCAAAAGATGTGTTTGGATGTCACAATATATTTCTCAGTGAGTTATTTAAAAATTAGAGATTCCACATAAAAATCTGGATTTGGGGTTTCTTAAAAACTCCTGGTCTTTAGCATAATGTAAAAACTTTTATCTTTCTTCCTTACGAACTTTCCTTATCAGTATACCCCATTTCTGTGTCATTTGCTTGTTTTTATAGGAAGTTGGAATCCTTAAGTGTACAGTCAACTAGGAGTCTGAGACAGGAGGAGGATCTCCAAACAGCTCTCATCTCCATGACAAAGAGATTGGATAAAATGACCTCTAGGTTCCACCAGGCACAGGATTTCCCTTGACTAAGAAAAAATGACCAAAAGGCAGAGCTGCGCTCCGGTAGCCAACCTTCCCTCAGGATATGTATGACAAGCCAGATCCTTCTATCTAGAAGTTCATCTGTATAGATGATTACCAAAGACTTTCCATGTTATCTATCGATTACATTTAAAATAACCATGCATGAGGACATCTCAAGAATATTAGAAAATATTCAGAATTGCTGTAAGAAAAATTATAATTTTCTGACTTCAACTTGACTTTTAGGTTTTAGGTCAAAGCTACAGATTCCTCGTTTCAGCAAGTAACTCTATATTAATGTGTCTCTTTCAACTATTTGGGAGGGTTCAGTTTTAAAAAATCAATCATTAGATATATTTTTCTTAAAGTGCTAAACAACCTCTAAGGAGCCATGTTACAGACAACTGAAAATGATGCTCTTTAGGTCTAATGAAACAGAAGGCACAGGTCTTTCCCTAGGCTTCAAGTACTGTTTTTTTAGACCAAGCTTTATAATTCATATTTCAGTTTGCAAGTAATTTCTATTTAAATATTTATTTATGGGAAATAATTCCAAAAATTTGACTCCAATCAATTAGAAAATTAATTCAAATTGACTCAAAATAGGAAACAAAGTCATGATGACTGCTTCAGCACTTCTTCTATGTGCCCAAAAATGCTGGGGTCTTCAATTGTAGGTGTTATCTGGAAAGAAAATACGAGTCTGATGAATGTTCTTCCTTGAACTTCTTTCCCTCTCCCTGTAATTAAACAATTAACCTGCAATACTGCACTCCCCATTTTCTTATAAAGGCATATAGAAAATGTTCAAAAAAGGGGAATCCAAATTTAATATTTTAAAATGTATGTATAGTCTTCCAGAGTAATAAACTGTTCAGTTAACAAAACCAGAGGTCCTAAGTGGTAATTTCTCTAGTCCTCTAATGAGCCTTTCTATGTGCCTCCCTAGAATTTTTTTTTTTTTGTATTTACAACTACTATTTACTGCTGCATCACCTTCTGTTAGATCTTGAGGATTAAAGACATGTATAACTATGCACATATAAAGTGCACAAAACTTAAAAAGTATATATATATTTAAATTAGCCAAATGTTTGCCAAAACAATTTTCACTCACAACAGGAGAAATAATTAGCATATGCATCAATTAGAACTGTTGAAGCATGCATAACCAGCCTCAATTGTTTGCTTTCTCATTTAGTAATAGACATTAATGACTACAATAAAGGAGGTTGTGTCTTTAATTCAGTAAGACTGCATTCCCACAAGTTGTTTGAATTTAACATATTTACTAATAATAGTAAAAGTATTTCCACACACTATACCTATAATCTCAAAGCATATGCTGTTAATCTGTGTTCCACATCCCTCATTCCTAGAGAGTGGCTATGCCATTTCCCCCTTTACATTAAAAAAATGCTAATGCCAAAGAAGTGGGAAGAAATGTTTCAGAACCTGACATTAAATATTTTTGATAATTTACCTTATATGGCTTGCCGTTGACAAGGGCAGACAGAGCTGACCGGGGAATTTTGCCAGACCTCGTTTTGGGTAACTGTTTGACAAACACTGCATTTCGAAAAGCAGCCACAGGGCCAATGCTCTGTCGAACATGGTTTATAATTTCTTCCAAAACTTGTTCCTCTGTTGTATTTATGTCTAGGGAAAAAGTACAGATGATAAGCACTGAGTTAACCTTCGCTCATCATTCAGGGTCCAGACACTCAGGGAGGACAAAGATTTCTCACCTTTTCTCAACACGCAGAGTGCTAAGGGGACGTGGCCTTTCAAAGGATCTTCCTTGCCAACAACAGCGCAGTCGGCCACAGTGCCATGGGAAAGGACTGACTGTGAGAGGGAAAAGCATGCGTTTAGAAAATATATGTGCACATATATAAGAATACAAATACACACACACGTATGTATGTATGTATTTCAGCTGGGAAAAAAAGTACATGTCAGAGAACGCAAAACCTGTAGCTGCCTGTGTGGAAATTACTACAGATTCACGATTCCTATCATTATAACTGGGGTGACTGAATTGTTAGGACCTGTGGTAGTCACTTATAAAGGTTAACCGTAATTAAGACAAATTACTTTGTTTACTGGAAAGTGAGGACTTGTTTCTTCATCTCACCTGCTCATTAATAAAGTCGGGGCAAATAAGCAGCAGATGCCACATGGGGACAAATTGCAATGGGCACCCGGAAAATGATGACCTCACGGTGATGTGGCTTTGGTGCTGGCTACCATAAGAGCACTCCCCAGAGAAATCCAAGGCAGCCCCATGATTAAGCAGTGATTTTATTTATATCTGGTACTGAGCAATGAACAGAGCATTTCTTTTGTTGAGGGACCATCCCCCAAGAGAGGATTTCCCGACTTGAAAGAAAAGGCTGGGCATGGCTTTGAAGCCCTGACCTCAGATGATCATGCCAATCGAGGAATCACTTTCATACCGCTTACCCCGAGCTCTAAATATCCTAAGGAACAAAGCGGCTCTCCCTTTGGAATCACAAGAACCTGCAGAGCGACCACATGAGACACAGAAGCTTAGGGTTACAAACACGCTTCTGCCGTGAGGGTGCTTCTAAAAAGGATTGTTCAAAATGTCTTCTTCCGAGAGATTGATTGGTCTTTAGTGACTGCAAATCCCTAATGGCTAGAGAAAACAGTGGGCAATATACCGACAGCTCCTTTGGCACTTCTTGATCTTTCAGCAAATAGTTACTAAATCCTTTTCTGTTCCAACCTTTGCACCAGGCTCAGGAGTGAGCAAAAACAGGTGGAGAACGGTCTCAGGGTGCTTACAGTCTAATGGAGGAGGGCGACGTTAAAAAACAAGCACGAGTACTCATTATTAGGAATGTCTAAATATAGAAGTGATAAAGGCTCCGGTGAACTAGCCTGGTTTTTATATGAAAGCCCTAGGAAACGCAGCCAAAAAGCCTTGGGAAATATATGGCAAAAGCAGGAGGATAAACACGGGTCTCCACGAAGCCTTCAGGAAATGAGAATGAGCTCAGGTCTGCAGGAGGGTAGACGCTGATGAGGCAGAGGCGGAGAGGCGGGGCCAAGCCCTGAGGAAGGACTTGGCACAAACCATTCCAACCTGAAAGAGATAAATGTGGAAGGAAAGCAGAAAGCAGGACTGAGAAAGGAGCAAGAGGAGATGAAGGTGCAGAGGTAGAAAGGGGCTGTGCTAAGGACTTCCAATTTTAGTAACACTGGAAAGGCAATAAAGCACTTTCTGGAGTTGAGGAGGAGATACAGGTTTTTTGTTTGTTTGTTTGAATAGACTTTTTTTTTAAGAGTAGTTTTAGATTCACAGCGAAACTAAGTGGAAAGCCCAGGGATTTGTTGTATATGTCCTGCTCCCATATATGCACAGCCTCCCCTGCTCTCAAAATCCCTCACCAGAGTAATATATGGTAGAAACGATGAACCAACATCAACACGTCATTCTCATCTTAATCTAGAGTTCACATTAGAGTTCACACTTGGTGTTACACATTCTATGGGTTTATGACGTGTGTCCACCATTTTACTGCATTTTACAGAATAGATTCACTCGCCTAAAAAAATCTCTTGTGCTCTGCTTATTTGTTCTTAGTCCCTGCTAGCCTTTGGCAAACACTGATCTTCTCAGAGTCTCCAAAGTCCTTTTTCAGAATGCTGGAATCATCTATAGTACATAGTCTTTTCTGTTCAGCTTCTTTTTACTTCAGAGTGTATTCTGAAAAACAAACTTACTTTGCGTTTATTGTGGAGAATAGAGGACTGTTAAGGGTGAGTATTACAATTTGTTGAAATCACCCATGAGGCTACAGTAGTAGACCAAGCCTATGACGGGGGTATGAAGATTCTAGAGTTTCTTTAGAGGTAAAATGAACACAATTTTATGACAAATTAGATATGGTGCAAAGAGGAAGGTAGAGACGCTAAGGATGGTTCTGTGCTTTCTGGCTTAAACAGCTGACTGGATGATATGGGTGCCATTTTCTAAGCCAGGAAATACTAGTGAAGGCTGGGCTTGGAAGGAATGATCACATATTAAGTCTTGGAGATGTTCCATGGAAGCACCTTTGAGATACCCGAGTCGAGGCAGTTGAATCTGATGGGAATCTTAGTCTGGAGATGCACATTTGAATGTCATTAAATGCACAGATGGTAATGAAAGCTGTAGACGTAGATTAGATTAGTTAGGGAGAAAGCAGTGAGAAGAATGTAAGCTATTAGGAACGCCAACATCTAATGGCTACAAGAAAAAGGACCAGCTGCCAAACTAGACTAAAAAGGCACAGCCAGAGAGGAGAAAAATCAGCAGAATCTAGGACATGCCCCTTTCAAGTTCCCAAGTTTCCACGAATTCTTCTTTCATTTATGCCAAGTTGAAAATGAGCCGTCTCTTCTCTGAGCTCCTGGAAGACTCCATGAACTCCTAGCCTGTTCAGTACAAACTCAGTGCACTACCTCACATAGCCCCTAATGCAAGGAAGAAATCAGCATCTCCTACATCCTCTTGTTACCGTCCACGCTGAAGGACCCAGTTGTAGGAGTTGCCATCCACATAGTTTTAGACTCTGATACTGCTGAGGATAGTATGTGTTCAATAAATGATTTTTGTGCTCTACATTTTATTAACTTCATTGCTGAGACAGAGACATGCACCTCATCTTCCATTAGTTGGGCCTCATGAAAAAGCTTCTGCAAAACACCAACTGTACAGACCATATAACACCATCTTCTCCCAGTGCTTTAGTCTGAACTCACCAAGTACTCTCAACAGCTTCCTGATTTGTTAAGATTTTATTTATGGTTTAGGTCCATATGCTTAGAGACAAATTTTATTGCCACAGATTTGTACTGGTAGGTAGTATAGTCAGTCACAGTCCTTGGAAGAGAATATTTTGTCTACAGCAGATAAGATACAGACTTGGTAAGCCAAATGCTATCATTCCAATTTAGGATTCCTTGAATGAGTAGAGAAAAACTTTTACCTGCCTAGCCAGGGTTTGTTTAAAAAAAAAAAAAAAATATATATATATATATATATATATATACACACACACACATATGTGTGTGTATTTATTTATACATATATATATTTATATAATATATTATATATTTATATATATTAAATGTATATACTTACATTTATATATTAAAGTTTTCACTGGTGCCATAAGCCTCTCTACCTTAGTTTTTTAAATGTCAGGGTATCTGTTCAAATTACTGTTTAAAAAAATTGCCCATCCAGGTATTTTGTCACCTAACCAGTATAACTATAATTTTAACTAAATCAAACACCAAATCTTCCAGTTTGCCCTTCTTTCACCTTGTTGCTTTAATTTTGCCAAGTTTCCATCCTCAGTGTTTGCATGTTTAGAAGTGGATGGGAAAATGCTGACAGCTTTTCCATATGGGCAGAGTATTTTAAAATCAGAAGTAATATATAACACACTTTTCCACAACATCAAAGTTTCACATTTTTGCCTAGTTTGTGGACAAACTCGAAAATCTGTGACCTACATAATCATTTACTGGAAATTTATGTCATCTGTAAATGAGGTTCATTACTATAGTGGATAAAATATTGTATTAATCTATCAGTGTTAAAAAGATGCCATAAAGGGAGGGAGACAGCTTTCTATGTTGGCTCTACAAATAATATTTACATGCCAAATTATGATTTCAACAACTGAATCGTTAAAAAGGAAAGCATCAAAGTATGTCTTGGCAACATTTAAGGGACAGAGGCCAAACAAATGTCCTATGGGGGTAAAAAATATCAAAAGCCACTTTCGTATGTTTCCTCCACGTACAATCCACAAAGCATCCGTGACTCGTTGGCAGTTAAGAACTGAAAAAATGATACAACTTGGGAGGTAACTGACTCATCAAAAGTGTGCAATGGTTCCAATTTACGACTCTTTGTCTTTAGGCTGGTGTGAAAGCGACACGTGTTCGGGAGAAACTATATGTCAAACCTTGAATTTCGGTCTTTTCCCAGTCTCGTGGTATGCAATAGACACCCCTTTCTTGTGATCCCTGGCAGCGGCGAGAAGCCTTGGCTCCCCATCAGTGATTACCCGGTAAACAACGGATACACTTAGAACCACTGGGTACCCGTACAACCATTCTGTTTTCCTTTTCAGTACCATAGTCAATAAATTACACGAGGTACTCAACGCTTAATTATAAAGTCTGCTTTGTGTTAGATGAGTTCACCCAGCTGCAGGCTAATGTAGGTGTTCTGAGCATGTTTAAGGTAGCTTAAGCTAAGTTATGACTTATGGCAAGTTAGGTGTATTAAATGCATTTTTAATTTATGGTATTTTCATTTTACGATAGGTTTAGCCAGACGCAACCTCTTTCTCAAGTGGAGGAATATCTGTATAAATATAGATAATAGGGGAATACAGATTACAGGGTAATAGGCCTGGGAAATGCCGGTCATTTGTTGTTTCTGAGATACTGTCATTTTTTTTCTTAAACCAAAACTTTTATAATACTCAAATTAAAACTTTACAAGTAGACTAAAAACTAAACATGTATTAAATACAATGTGCCACAATAGTACCACAAAAAAAAATAATTTGATCTTTCTGAGAAAGAAGTCATCTTGAAAATTAATCATAAAATGAAATACCTCTATTTCCTTGATCAGTTTTTTCCTCTAAAATTAAATATTTTAAAATAGTTTTTGTTTTGTAGTTCATTTTGGTATTAAACATTATATTAATAGATTTTTAAATTACCATTCTAGTTCTTCGTTTATTATATTGGACAGTAGGTGTCTCAAGTAACAGAATAAGATATCAATAAAATACCTTTTAAATCAGTTAAAATTGCAAGCACATATGACAATTTATATTTGATGAAAAACATATAAAAAGTATATACACTAAACACAATAGAATGGTTGGGGAAGAATGGAGAATAAGAGTAAGCAGTAACAATAAAGGAATGCATCAATTAAAAAATGAATAAACAAGAGGTGTTTTTTAAAAATATACTATATATTAAGGAGCATAATTAACAATCTTCTCTATCATGGGTTCACAAAATATTAATTTATTTGCATTTTAGCTTATTTTAGGGGCAGTGGTTCCACTTTGGATGCAAATTATAATAACCAAAAGAGCTTTTAAAAAATGCCTACACTTGGACTCAACCCCTTGATTTTCTGGATTAAGTGTTGGGTGGAAATTAGGCTTATGTATTTTTTTTGTGATTAAACATTGCAAAATGAACACATCTGTGTATTTAATCCAAGAAATTGAATATTACCAGCATCCCAGATGATCTTCTCATTTGGACAGTTGTACTTGTAAGAGATCCAGATGGGATTCTAATGTTTATGCAAGGTTGAGGTCCATCCTCATAGTTCATCCTCAGGCTGATGCCTTCTTGTCTTATGGTATTATATCTCTCACATTTTGTTCTTAATATATAACATTCCAAGCATCATTTTTTTCATAGTTGGTAGCACTGATTTGTAAACCTTCCTTGTCCTTATATCTTTAAAATGTATTTATTTTGTTATATTTGATTGATAGATTAACTATAGAATTATTATTTAAAATCATTTCCCACTCAAATTTGATAGCATTTTCCACAGTCTTTTAAAAAATTTTTCATTTAAATTCAGTTAATTAACATATAGTATATTATTAATTTCAGAGGTAGGGTTCAGTGTTTTTTTTATCAGTTTTATATAATACCTAGTGCTCATTATATCACATGCCCTCCTTAATGTCCATCACCCAGCACCCTATCCCCCAAACCCCCTCCACTCCAGCAACCCTTAGTTTGTTTCCTATGATTAAGAGTCTCTTATGGTTCATCTCCCTCTCTGATTTCATCTTTTTTATTTTTCCCTCTTCCCCTATGATTCTACATTTTTGTTTCTTAAATTCCACATTTGAGAGACATCATATGATAATTGTCTTTCTCTGACTTATTTTGCTTACCCTCTAGTTCCATTCACATTATAGCAAATGGCAAGATTTCATTTTTTTGATGACTCAAAAGTATTTCATTGTGTGTGTATTTAAAAATGGATAATACATATTTATATATATTATAATGTATATAATGTCTTATATTATATATAAAATGGATATATATATCCATATATACAAAATGGATAAATAAAATGTATATGTATATATATATATATGAATGGATAAAGAAGACGCACATATATATATATATGCAGGTCTTCTTTATCCATTCATCTGTTGATGGACATCTGGGTTCTTTCCATAGTTTGGCTATTGTGGACATTGCTGCTATAAACATTGCGTTGTAGGTGCCCCTTCAGATCACTACATTTGTATCCTTGGGTAGGTACCCAGTAGTGCAATTGATGGGTCTAAGGGTAGTTCTATTTTCAACTTTTTGAGGAACCTCCATATTTTTTTCCAGAGTGACTTTACCAATTTGCATTCCCACCAACAATGTAAGAAGGTTTCCATTTCTCTGCATCCTCGCCAACATCTGTCATTTCCTGACTTGTTAATTTTAGCTATTCTATAACTGGTGTGAGGTGGTATCTTACTGTGGTTTTGATTTGTATTTCCCTGATGCCAAGTGATGTTGAGCATTTTTTCTGTTGGCCATATGGGTATCTTCTTTGGAGAAGTGTCTGTTCATGTCTTCTGTCCTTATCTTGATTTAATTATTGTTCTTTGGGTGTTGAGTTTGATAAATTCTTTATAGATTTTGATATTAGCCCTTTATCTGATATGTCATTTGCAAATATCTTCTCCCATTCTGTCTGTTGTCTTTTGGTTTTGTCAACTGTTTCCTTTGCTGTGTAAAAGATTTTGATCTTGAGGAAGTCCCAATCATTCATTTTTGTCTTTGTTTCCCTTGCCTTTGGAGATGTGTCTAGCAAGAAGTTGCTGTGACCGAGGTCAAAGAAGTTGCTGCCTGTGTTCTCCTCTAGGATTTTGACGGATTCCATGTCTCACATGTCTCACAGGTTTTTCATCCATTTTGAGTCTATTTTTGTGTATGATGTAAGAAATTGGTCCAGTTTCATTCTTCTGCATGTGGCTGTCCAATGTTCCCAACACATTTGTTAAAGAGACTTTTTTCCATTAGATATTCTTTCTTGCTTTGTTGAAAAATCAGTTGATCATAGAGTTGAGGGTCCAATTCTGGGTTTTGCATTCTGTTCCATTGATCTATGTGTCTGTTTTTGTGCCAGTACCAGACTGTCTTGATGATTACAGTTTTGTAATAGAGCTTGAAGGGGGTACTATCATTTTTGTGTAAATTTTAATGGATTTGAAAGATTCTATGACTTTAGCGGTTAAATTACACAGATTTTCAATTATGCTTTTAATTGTAGAAGTATTAGTTTAAATCAAGCACCTTCAAAGGTGCAAGGATCCTGTGTTTGGTAGGAGATTGCCTCTGCAGTGACAAGAAGAATACTTCTTCATTCCCTCTGATATTGGAGTCATCTAGGAAACTGTTAGTTTCCACATTATCATCAATATCCATATTTATACTTAGGAAAATATTCAGCAATCTTACAACTATTTAAAGCCAATAGTCATTTAATGCTGGGTAGAACTGAAATTGCATAGCATCTTTGCTGAATACATACTTTATGGAAATATATTCAATCCTGAAGAAATCACTCCTAAAAATAGCAAACAAAATAGCTAACTTGGAAAACAAACAGTGAAACTTTGGTTCAAATGACCTTCCAAAGGGCAAATTGCAATGAACACAGCTCTAGGATTTAAGTGCAGTATTTTAACAGCAGATTTCCAAGTTCCCAAGGATACTAGTAGGATTATTTAACAAAATGAAACTTAAGCTACAAGTGAAAGAATGAAACCAGGGAGCCTAATTTGTTCCCTGGAGGTGTCTCCACATGAAACCTGTCCACAATAGTGAAAGAAAACCAAGCAAGAAGGACCACATTAGCTCCTAGTAATTTTGGCTCCTAAGACCTGAAATAGCAGATTTCACACCCAGTTTTCCACCAGATTATCCTAAGTATCTATCTAGATGCCAGGCTCTCAAACATTAATCAACTTTTCAAATAGATATGATTATTACTTAATAGTTACAGAAGGCCCTTACATGTATTGAGATTTGGATAAGATCCTCTTAAATTTATAAAAGCATTCTAGAACTCTTTTTCTTATGATGAGAACAGAAAAGAACATACAGTTTCCTGAAATGTTTTTAATGTAGTAATTCTAATAGAATTTGTTTGATTTAGTCTTATATAAAGTAATGCACATGTCATATTTTACTTTAAGAAAGTGGAAAGACACTATTTTCACTATATATAAAAGCAACATTCAGTCTATTTTTAATTATTACAAATGAGATTCCCCCGAATTAAGACCCTCCAATCCTATTTCAAAAACCCAAATTGGCATCTGGCATTCAGAATTGACAACTGAGAATCCTAGGGAGAGTCCCAGAAATTATTTACAAATAAAGTAAGGTTTGGGCACCTTTAATAAATGTTGGTTATGTCATCAATAAAAATAATAAAAATATGTATGTAAAAACATACACATTAATTTTCAATGTTAAGCAATTTTGCTAAGAAGTGAGAAAAATCCAGTAAAGAATGTTAGTTCAAAACTTTCTAATAGATGCCAATATAAAGAAGACAAACTTGATATGAACTGAGGTATTAACTTCCTTATTAGACATAAATATACAGTAGAGTTAATCATTTAATTCATATAAAGGGAGACGTTCACATCAAGAAGGCCTAAAGGCTGATGGGTCATTCTGTGCGATAAGTACTCCAAGACCTAGTGACAAAATTCCTGTTGGAAACCATTGATTCTAGCATGTTTTTGTTTTTTTTTTTCAATTTTGTCATTTTACTGCCTACCTTCTGTCTGTCTCATTCTCTGATTACATACAATGAGAAGGATGTCAGTGGAAACATATTAAAGCATATATTTAAATAGGTTGATACTTCTCTTTTTTGTTCTAAAAATAAGAGAGAACCAAGAACTTTGACTGATAATAAAAGCTTTGCATATGTAATCTCCATATTTTGATTAGCTGACTCTGCCAGAAATGCAGGTGGAATATTAGAGGTAATCTCTTACAGGCAAGAAATTAAAAGTTCATGCAACCAGAACCACCTTTTGCCAACACACCAAAACACATGAAGCGTGAATTTCAATTTCAGGTTATCACAAAATTCACAATAGGTTAAAAATAAGATAATATTATAATAGCACACGAAGCCACTTACTCCAAAATATTACATAAAAATATTTCCTTTTACTCAACTTATATTACATTGTCACACACACAAAGCTGAGATGACAAGAAGCATTAAACTATTTTGTTTTCACTGAAGATAAATGACTTTTAAAGAAGGTGACCATCTTCAGATTACAGGAAGGAGAACTCAACTTTGATTCTGCATGTTCTGATCCTATGGAATTATTTTTAAACATTGTCTTTCATTTAAACTTTGCTCTATTCCATTTAAAACTTATTCTGGGTTTGGTTCTGAAAATGATGGAATAAATAGGTTCCATCTTATCACGTTTACTAATTGCAATGAAAAACTCTGGGCTAAAAAACCAGATCAGATGACTCTATTAAAATTATAAGAACTTGAGACACAACCTCCTTTTTCGGTTTGTTTCTTTGGAGGTTTTGGGTTTTGTTATCATTATGGTTTGTTTCTTTGTTTTGCCTCCTATATATTCTGGCCCAGGTACTAGAGCAGCCCAAAAGGTGAACTGCCGATAAGTGCAGACAGACAGAAAAGCCCAAAGAAATGTCTGCCTCTACTGAAGCCCAGGGAAAGGAGCAGAGGATCTGGGAAATAATCCTTTTCAATCTACCTCCCTACTCCAGATGAACACCCACAGAGAAGCAGTTCCCTTCTTCCTTCCTACAGAGCTGTAGAAACCTTGTTGACTCTCTGCACCCTACTCCAAGTGAATGCCAGCAAAAGAGCTGGGTCCTTCCCCTTCTCCACTACTGGTGTGCAGCCTGTGGGAGGGAACCCTTGAGGGATGCCAGCCCCAAACACATGCACACACCCTGGGAGCCTAGAAAGATTCAGAGCCATTTGTGATCCCCCCCGCCCACCTCCCAAGAGCAGCTATCCAGTCCCTGAGGAGATCCCTGTTAACTTGCTCTGCTCTACACTAAGCAAGTGCTACCAAAGAGACTGTCTCATCCTCTGCCCAGGGATGCTGTGAACGTAGAACATGCAGTATTGACCCTTGATAAGAGCACAGGAAATACAGCCCTGACTTTTTACCCAAAATAGCAGCAATGGGGAACCTTGGAAATCAGAAAGTGACGAGTAGGTTATGGAGAGGAAGGAGTTGGAGAAAGGGATACTTTAAGTCTGTGTATGAAGTCCTGAGCCTACCCCATGCACCCCAGACATGGTGCGTGCAGGAATCCAACCCGATTCAGCACAGTGTAGGTTCTGAACACTTAACTCAAGTTTCAGGTTGGCCTTTGAGAGAGACACAAGTGAGATGCACCAAAATAGCACTGCAAAGAGTGAAAATCAAATGGACATTGGAACCACAGTCCACAGAAAGTAAGTAGGGACAGGTGGTCTGTTCTTAACTAAAATAAGTAATCACAACACAAATCCACATGATTTCAACAGGATCCAGAATCTCATAATGCAATATTCAAAATGTCTAGGATAAAAACCTAAAATTACAGGACATAAGAGGAATCAGGAAAACCTAAACCTCTCTTAGGAAAAAAAAAAAAAAGGACTATGAGTCAATAGATGCCAATGCCAAGATGACCCAAATATTAGAATGATCACACAAAAATTTTAATGCAGCTATTATAATGGTGGCAGGGGATAAAACTTTCCTGGACTCCTCATTGCTCCTACAAAAACCCCTAGCCTCCTGAGAATCTTCAAATACCATGAGAATTTGATCTATAGCTGTTTGTCGGGTTAATTGCTCTGATCTGAAAGGATAATAAAACTTTTCTAATTTCCCTGAGAAGGCAAAATTATCAAAGTCAAGAGGAGATTAGATCTCTAGGTTAAACTCACAACGTGCTAGGGAGACTGGCTCAGTACCTTCCTAGGTATTTACATGTCAAAAAAAGATGAAGCCTTAGAACTTGGAAACATTTCTAAGTTGTAAGAGTTGAGACACACAGGGCTATGTGGCTCCTGGAGATCTTATTTACATATCAAAGAGTTGAGTTTGGAATAAGGCCTTACATTTGGAAGGAGACCTTCTGATGGGGGAGGAAGGTCAATGCCTCCTTGCCCTTTACAGGCCCACAAAAATTATCTTCCTCATCTCTCTTCTACGAAGTGTCTGGCTGGCACTTCTGTAGTACCTAAGGCTAGAACCTAAGAGGGCAATGACACACTTATTATCAAGAAATCTGTCTTTGACCCTAACACCTCATTTGCACATTCAGTATAAAATTAACAAAGATGAATACTAAAAACCCAACAACAGCCATGGTGCAAGAAGAATGGCAAACATTCTTGGAATGAAAGGGAGCACAGTTTTCAGTAAAGAAACAGAAGCTACAAAAAAGGAATGAAATGACTTAAAAGAAGGGAGATAGGGGTCTAGGAGAGGAGTGAAAAAAAGTAAAAAAGAAAACTAATAAACTGATAGGCATAAATATAAATTTATGAATAATTTATTTAAATGTAAATGATCTAAAAACATCAGTTAAAAGATAAAGACTGCAGACTGGATAAAAATAAAAGTAAGACCCAACTGTATGCACAGTAAGTCCACAGAAAACATAATGATCCAGATGGATCTGTACGGATTCATAATGATCCCTAATGATCCAGATGAAAGGGTGGCCAAAGATAAATGATACAAACACTATTCAAAAAAGATGGAATGGCTATGTGATTACCACACATAAGGAACTTCAGAACAAAGAAAGGTACTATAGATGTTTAAAAAAAAATCAATACATAAAAACATTGCAACCAAGTAAGGTTTATCCCAGTGACATAAAGCTAAAGAGCTAGAAATAAATTAATGCAATTCATGTATTAAAAAAGCAGAAAAAGCATTTGGCAAAATTCAGTGTTCATTCAAGACTCTTAAAAAAATCTCATCAAAATAGGAACAAATTAATCTTAACTTGATAAAGTTTATCTACAGAAATACCTTCATTTCATTAAGAATGAAACATCATTCTTAATGGTAAGGTATTAAATGTTTTTACCCTAAGATCAGAAAGAAGACAAGGGTGTCTGCTCTCACCACTGTTATTCCGTATCATACTGGAAGTTTTAGCCAAGTCCAAGAAGGCAAGAAAAAGGAATAAAAGGCATTTAGACTGAAAAGAAAGCAATAAAACTATCTCTATTCACAGACAACATGATTTTCTACATAGGAACTCTCAAAAATCTACAAAAACAATGCATTATCAGTTTAGGGAAATCAACAGCATTTCTATCCACTAGCAGTGAAAATTTAGAAACTAAAACTTCAGAAAAGATTATATTTATAGTAGCTTAAAAATTAAATACTTAGGTATAAATCTGTATACTGAAAAGTATAAGATGCCGATGGAACATATTCAAAAAGACCTAAAGAGGGGCACTTGGGTGTTAAGTCTGTTAAGCATTTGCCTTCAGCTCAGGTCATGATCCCAAGGTCCTGGGATCAAGCCCTGCATAAGGCTCCCAGCTCAGCGGGGTGTCTGCTCCTCCCTCTCCCTTTCCATCTGTGCATGTGATCTTTCTCTTTCCCTCTTTCTCTCTCAAATAAATAAATAGATAAATAAATCTTAAAAAAATAAAAAGACCTCAAGAAATAGAGGCACATATAAAATTATCGGATTAGAAGTTTCCATATGGATCAGATATCAGTTTTTCCCAAAAGAATCTATGATTTAATACAGTCGTAATAAAAATCCATTGTAACTACAAAAGGTTCATTCTGAAATATATGTGGAAAAGCAA
Organism: Enhydra lutris kenyoni; assembly: GCF_002288905.1. Classification (NCBI taxonomy): domain Eukaryota; kingdom Metazoa; phylum Chordata; class Mammalia; order Carnivora; family Mustelidae; genus Enhydra; species Enhydra lutris. The sequence goes on from NW_019154091.1 coordinate 20,938,831, forward strand.
AGAAATTAGAACATCCAAAACAGTTTTGAAAAAGAAGAGCAAATGTGAATACTATTCAACTTTAAGGCATTCCATGAAGCTATAGTATCAAGACAGAATAGTATTGGTAAAAAGATAAACACATAAAATAATGAAACAGAAGAGATACTGTAGAAATAGAGTCACTCAAATACTATCAGCCGATTGGACAAAGGTGCAAAGGAAATTCAAAGGAGAAATGCAGTCTTTGCAATAATTGATTCTTGGAACCATCGACATCCATATTAAAAAATAATTATAATCCTCAACCTATATTTGCATCATACACACACACATGAAAACTCAAAATGTAAATGTAAACTGATACAAAATGCAAAATAATAAAGCTAATGTAAAACATGAAACTATAAAACTCTTAGGTCAAAACAAAGGAGAAATATTTATGACCTTGGGTTAGGAAAGAGTTCTAAGATATAATGCCAAAATTATGATCTGTCAAAGAAAAAAAATCAATGAATTTGACTTCATCAATATGAAAAATACTTCTGCTCTGTAAGGACGCTTTTAAGAGAACAAAAAGACTAGCCACAGACTGAAAGACAATATTTGCAAGTCATGTATCAGATAAAGGACTCTCAAAACTGAACAATAGGAAAACAACCTAAGTTTTAAAAAATGGGCAGAACTTTTTTTTTAAAGATTTTATTTATTTGTGAGGGAAAGAGAGAGAGAGAGTGAGAGTGTACAAGCAGAGGGGAGTGGCAGGCAGAGGGAGAAGCAGGTTCCCCACTGAGCAGGGACCCCAATGGGGGACTCAATCCCAGGACCCTGGGATCATGACCTGAGCTGGAGGCAGACACTTAACCAATTGAGCCACCCAGGTGTCCCTTGATTTTCAACAGGTATCTTATCAAAGAAGATATGTGGCTGAGAAATAAGCATGTCAAAAGATGCCCAACATCATTAAGGCATTATGGAAAAGTAAATTAAAAGTAATGACATACCATTACACATCTAATAGAATGGTTTAAATAAAGAATAATGATAACGCCAAGTGTAGATGAAGATGGGAAGAAACAGAAACCCTCAAACACTTCTGGCGAGGATGTAAAATTGTGTAGCCACTCAGAAAAGAGTTTGACAGTTTCTTATAAACTTAAACATACACTCACCACATAACTAAGCCAACTCACGATAGGTACTTATCCTGGAAAAAATAAAAACTAATCTTGCCCCAAAACACATACATGAATGTATATATTATTTAAAATTGTTTCAAACTAGAAACAATTCAAATATCCTTAAGTGAATGAATGGATACAGAAACTGGTTAGTACATCTACAAATGGAATACTACAAGCAATATAAACAAATCATGATACACACAAAAGCTTGGATAGATCTCAAATGTATTTTCCTAAATGAAATAACCCAGTCTCCAAATATTATGTAACTGTATGAGTCCATTTATATGACATTCTAGAGAAGCAAAAACATAGAAACAGAAAAATCAGTAGTCACCAGGGATGGGGAGGGTCAGAATACGAAGGTCAATGTTAAAAGAGAATTCTTCAGCAGTGTTGACATATTTGTGTATCCTACCTGTGGTGAACGTTCCAAGAATCTACACAAGTATAAAAACTCATAGTATTGTAAAACAATAAAGTGGATTCTACACTATGTAAGTATACAAATTAAATATATTATATTAAAAAAAAAACTCTTCGGGAGACATTGTGACAATGTATTTACATTGGAGGAAAATTCTTAGGATTTAAGAATATAGTAAAATGTTTAAATCTCATACCAGTTAAAGATGGTATGCAAACCAGGTTATTAAGAGAAAATCAAGAAGCTAGAGGCAATCAAGTAGCAAGGATCAAGAAGCAAGAGTATATAAGTTCTCCTATAAATAACACATAAATGTAGCTTCTTAAAATTCCTCCCTACCACCCAGAGAGAGATCAGGGAGTGTGGAGAACAGGAGGATTTACACATGAGGAAGTGAGTTGAGACAGATACGAGAATAACCTAGCCTCTGCATCAAATGAAGGGTAATTTTCCAGGTATGCTGACTTAACCTCAATTATTGACTTCAGTTCAGCTCTGTTCTCAATACCACCTGGAACAGAAAATCCATATTCATCTATACCTCTTCAATAGCACCTGCAGAAATCCTGTGACCCGCAACATTTATCACGTCATCAACTCGAGACATAACATATAAATAGCCTTCTTCGTCCATGTAACCAGCATCCATGGTGTCATAGTATCCCTGAAAATAAGAATAGATAATGTCTAATTAGCATGTATTGCTAGGTAATGCAATCATTTAAGTTTGGTATAATATAAAATGTGGTAGAAATGGATTTACGGCATGCGTTTAACTTTTCTTCATTCCTAGTCTATGGAATTAAACTCCTTTTGATTTTGATAACATACTAGAATCTCTTCGCTCCACTAATAGCCAGGAATAAGTTTAAGCATTCTTATATATATTTAAGTTAAATGTTTGAACTTAGAGTTGTGAAGGTTATGAACTCAATTTTTTTAATGGAGAAGTAACAGTTCAATATTTCCAACATACTTTGGTATTGGAAAGTACTTCTTTGATGGATTTCTTCTTTAATTATATTAATTTTTAAAACTTTTAAAGCTCTCTATAAATAATTACAAAATACAGCACTGGTTTATTAACATGAATTTGGATTAGACCCGAGCTTCCATGAAATGTAATAATAGGGATGAAATTTAATTTTTAATCAACTCAAAGTAGCAGCACATCTTCACTGGTGCAGAAATCACAACAGAATGAAGAATCAAGAAGAATAAGAAGTAGAACAAAATATTACTTCTAATGCTTTTCAGTTATCTTGACACTTATGTTAACATGCATGGGCTTTAGGAACAATTCAGATGAGTCACTATTTGAGCCTCTTATTCTAAGACTCAGGGTGCTCCTCTGTTACACAGGGTAGTGGGCTCTACCCTCTAAGCTTCTCAGAAGCACAGATGAGATGGTGTATCTAAGGAGGGCAGGCCCTGGCACACTGGTAAGCCCTCAGTAACTGGCCGCTCTGACTGCCACTTCTGTTGGACAGAAAACCTGGAGTACAGTTACAGAGCATGGACCGTGGAACCGGACTTTATGAGTTCCATTTTCAGCTCCAACAGTTCTAAACTCCAGGCAATTTACTCAACCTTTTTGTGCAGTGATTAAGCCCTTAGATGAGAAGTCTGAAGTCAGGGTAACAAGGCAAGACTATATACGGAGTCGCTCCACATAGCTTAACCATAAACGGAGACTCTGAAGGAGCTTTTGGTGTTAAAGGTGCTGTGTTGAAACCACAGGCACACCTTCTTTGCTGTTGTCAGGTGTTATTAATCACATCAGGACTCTGATGATTTAACGGTGGCCCATCGGGCAGATAGACTGGACTGACGGGGTTCAGCTCTGCTGACAAATCTTCCCAGCCACAGTCAGTCGGGGGCTGCTTTAACCTCAGCTGCTGAGGTCATTTAATTCCACTATCTCTTTCTAAAGGAAGCTCTTTTAAATCTTGTCATTGGTCGGCTTGACTAGGTTACCTGTCATTCACTCAAAAATAATCAAGATAAAATGCTGAACAGTGAGACTTGTTTTTGTTTTTATATGAAATCCTAACCATTTGCTTTTTTTTTTTTTCTTTTTCCACCTACTGCCTAACGAGAACCAAGAATCTCTTGGAAAGAAATAGAAGTCAAAGGACAGCAGCAATACTATGGCGGGACCTGACGTGTATCATCAGTAAAGCGTTGTTATAAACACAAAACACATCACCATGATATGGAGAAACAGGTAAATAACAAGACAAAAAGTAGAACACTTTTTGTCATCCAGGTGGCTGGAATTAGTGTTGCAGGAACACCATGTCTAGCATGTGTCTGTATTTTAAAATAGGAACTTAAAAAGCTAGGAGAACATTTAAGAACATATGTCAAAAATAGGTAAAAGAATGGAAAAATACAACTGTGGGGAATCCAAATGAACTTTGCTCACATAACCAGCTGTAGAGAAGATTAAGGGGTTCTAGGGACAGGGTACAATTCTGACCAGGTGCTCTCAGTCTATAGCAGGATTCAATGCAGGGAGGAATAGAGAGAGTCCCCTAAAAGTCTTTAACTTAATAAAAACTTTCCTGATATTGAGGGCTGCTAAATTTCAGGAAAATGTGCAAAGAGGAACAGAAATGTCTATGCCCAGAGACTGATAAAAATAAATATAAAAATGACTTACTTTAATCATTGTGGTTTGGGCATTCTTGTTTCTGAGATCTGGAACTTGGTCCAGATAAACTTGAAAAGTTGTACTGTTATCTACGATGCCAGGACTAAGTGCTCAACTTAACAGGCAAGAAGTACTTTGGAAGGTTTTTAAAAAAGTATAATAAAGTTCTTACAGGAAATTTCTCAAAGTATAAATGCTTGAATGCCTCCTGATTCTTCCAGAGTCCTGAAAAAGCTCCAGGCGGTAATGGCAACCTTATAGAAAAACAGAGCAGTTAGAATTATGATCCAAGTGGTAATAAAGATAGATTGAGTAGACTAATTTCTAGTGTGATGGATAATTGCAAGTCAATCCCACATTGAAATACAACCCCAAAACCTGCTGGACATATCATGTCTGACTGAGGCTGAAGTAGCTGGCTATGACACAGCAGCGCCATTGAGGGATGACTAGAGTTTCTGGAAAGGGCACAAAAGAAGCATAACATCTGCAAAAAGGAACCACAAATGCATCACTGAATTACTTTTTAGAACAAATATCCATCTACCATAGGCAAGTAAATTTTTTTTAATTTTTTAATTTAAAAAAAAATTTTAAGTATCAAGGTCCCAAACTGCCCCCTCTGCCCATCTCTGTGTGATGAAATGTTCCAATTCAACATTCCACAAACAATCTCATCTTCACAATCAATCTGCCTCAGGGAATTCTCTCTCACTACACCCTCTTGCATTCTTCCTTTTTAGGACCATCCCAATGTCTGTGATTTCTCATTGGATGAACACATGGAAATACTTGAGAATATGAAATATAACCTATCATATGATAATTGTCTTTCTCTGATTGACTTATTTCACTTAGCATAATGCCCACTGGTATGAGGAATTTGAGAAACAAAATAGAGGATCATGGGGAAAGGGAGGAAAAAATGAAACAAGATGAAACCAGTGAGGGAGACAAACCATAAGAGACTCTGAATCTCAGGAAACAAACTGAGGGTTGCTGGCGGGGAGGGGGCCTGGGAGGGATGGGTGGCTGAGGGATGGACACGGGGGAGGGTATGTGCTATGGTGAGCTCTGTGAATTGGGTAAGACTGATGATTCACAGACCTGTACCCCTAAAACAAATAATACATTATATGTTAATAAAAAAATAATAAATTTGTTGTTAAAAAATGATAAAATAAAACATAACATAGGATGTACCCTTCTTTCTAATCAATTTGCTCTTATATTTCTTGCTTTCCTCCATAACCTCGAACAGGTGTTCTACACCTGGCAGGGCTCCATCTTTGTCAGTCTGTCTGTACAGGTAAACGAACAAGTTCTCACATTGGTCCCCTGTAGGAGGTGTCACCTAACGAAAAGAACCACTCAGATTGTTTTCTGGACACAAAGACCCTTTTAGATGCTTTAAAGTTGGGAAATTAAGATATTGTAAAACTCAAGGAATTTCAAAAAACTTCCCTCTCCAGGCTCATGCCATAAAAAAATAAGAAGTGAGGTAACAACTTCACAGAACTGATGCTGAGAAAACTGGAAACAAAGTAGACAGGCCACTGCCCACATGAGGCAATGTCATGCACCCCCTACCCCAATATTAGACCTTTGAGGCTCTGAATTGTATTCTCACATTCTATCAGATAGAAAGTGCTGCTACAGGTGGGATCGGCGGCCCAGTTCCACCATCCAGCCAGCCTCCCGGGAGGCCCTCCCCTTGCGAGGTCTTCATTTTGTACTAGTTTACAATGGAGGAACAAATGCAACATCTGCATTTCTGGGCCTCACGTTGTTGCATAAAATGCGTATGAAAGCAGTTTGTAGGGTGCCTGGGTGGCTCAGTGGGTTAAAGCCTCTGCCTTCTGCTCAGGTCATGATCTCAGGGTCCTGGGATCGAGCCCCACATCAGGCTCTCTGCTCAGCGGGGAGCCTGCTTCCCCCCCCGCCACTGCCTGCCTCTCTGCTTGTGATCTCTGTCTGTCAAATAAATAAATAAAATCTTTAAAAAAAAAAAAAGGAAGCAGTTTGTAAGAACGACAGAGATTCTGCTGTTGTTACTCTCGCTGTTCATCGCTAAGCCTGCGCGTCAAGGCAGAGGCTGAAGATGATCCCTTCGTGTCCTTGTAACTAACTTTGCTACATCAGTCTCAAGTCTCTATGTATATAATTTCACTTCGTCAGGTTGTTTTTATTGTTAATATTTTATAGACAATCATAAATCATTCGTTATTAAACATGGAAATAAAATATGAATAGGGCAGCCACCAAAATACATTCAATTCAGCAGTATTTTCAGGACGCTGAGGATAAAGAGGGAAGAGGACACCACGAAGGGATGGTAGATGGTAAATCAAAGCCAGTCCAGGCCAGAAGTCATAATATTAATGAGTGAAGCTGGCTATATGTAAAATAATTGACAAAAATATCGATGGACACGGATGCTGCTCACATATTAAATAAATAATTTTCAGTTGTTCCCCCCCCCCAAATATATCACGATATATAATCCTCTCTGTTTTTCATGGTGATAGTTTTAAACTATAAGAAAAATAAAAGGTAACTGTGATAATAAATGGCAACAGACACTCAGGCAGCTTTGGGGACATCAGAGAGAGCTGGGGTCTGAGGCAAATTAGAATTCAGACACCAAGTCTAAGGGAGCAACTGTTCCTTAGCTCCGTCTGATTGCTGGTATACAGAAATGCACATCCAAATCCTGAAACACTTAATGCTGCCCATACTAAAAACTGTGTATGTAGAAGGACATAATGTTAAATAAGCCTCTCTTTCATTTTATCTACCCCACATACAAATTTTGATCCCTCAGCAACCACATTGCCTCCTCCCAGTAGAGACTCCTACGTATTCGCACTAATAATCCCAGAGAATTAGTACTTTGGGTACTGTAGGCAATCTGAGTTTCCTGGTGGCCTAGTATGCACCTGATTCAGCCAGTGCGTGCACATGGATGGAGAATGTAGCATTTTCTGGTAAGAGTGTTATTAGAGAGAAAAGGAATATTTTACACTTCCCAGAAGTTGGTTACATCTGCAACCTCCGTCCTTAAAAAGAAGATGCCTTGATAATTTTGGTTTTCTCTTACTTCCTGAGAGAACTATGATACCAACAATTAGTAACGGATAGATTATATTCTTATAATTGATTAAAACTTAGACAATTAAATTGTATGTAGCCATCCTCCAAGGGAACAAATTAACAAACTTTTAGCACATGGGCTTTTTCAGCTGTTGCACATTTTAAACACTGAAATTTTTTGAACAGGGACAGCAGGGATTTTTATACAATTTCTCACTCCTGTGAGAAAGGCCTGCATAAATTTGTATATACCTACAGACCTTGAGAATTAAGAAAAACATAACAAGGATATGATACAGAGACAGTGCATGAAATGGAAGGAATAAATCAAGGCCAAATGTTATTCTTCTTTAAGGACCAAAGAAATAAGATCATTGAAAAAAAAAAAAAAAGAAAATCAGATGTATGGGAACTAGGAAAAAACAGTATTTTAGGAGCCACTACAGTAGAATTTTAATAATGACTGAATATTCAACAAGGTCATAGAAGCACAGATTTTGTTTGAAAGTGATTCGAGAGAGGTCAGGGGACTTAGTGATGAAGATACTTTTGAGTGTTCTCAGGATTGTCTGTGGAGCAGACAATAACAGGAGTGATTAAAAAGTAAACAGGAAGTAAGTAAGTGGAGACAGGAAGTTAGACCACACTTTTTAAAAGTTTGTGGGTGACTGCAAGGAAAGATGTGTCATTGGTTTACGGTAGAGAAGCAGGCTGATTTAAGATGGGAAAGATGTGACTAGAAGTAGCCAGTGAAGAGACAATGAAGATATGAAGTTAGAGAAGAAAACCCCAGAGGAATTATGTTTTATTCATTCATTCATGTATGCGTGTGTGTGTATGTGTGTGTGTATGCGTGTATGCATGTGTGCATTAACTCGTGTATTTATTTTCTCCATTCAATCAATATTTGTTGGATGCTTGATATTCCTCAGTCACCGTGTTAGACATTGATGATATAAAGATATAAATTCCGGTCTCAGACACATGAAGAGCCTGGCATAATGTGTATTATAAGAAACTTAGTATTTTTATGATACAGATGCAGAGAAAGACATCACGAATGATGTCTATTCCATTAAGTTAGTGCAATAATGTAAAGATGTTTGTCAGGCAAGTTTGATGGCAGCTCCCTAGACTCTGTACCAGCAGGAGCTCTTGGAAGGGAAAGTGTTATCCCTGAAACTAAGCCCACACCTAAAAGCCAAGGTGTGGATCTGCCGGAAATGGCATATGTGCCTCCCGATCATTTTTGAGATGTTCCAGAAAACTGCTTCAATATCCCCAAATCTCATTGAGGAACAGGCCGGAGAGCAAGATATGAGATTGCAATTAGTAATTAGCAGGATAAAATGAGGGATACTATCTGTTCTTCACTAATGAAGTACAATATATTTTAAAAATTCAGATGTTGCAATTTCAATATTAGAAAGAGCGTCTAAAAAAAGATACTTGAAAGATGCCATATAATGGTCCAAAAGAAAAGCAGGAACAGAGAAGAGAAGCAACAGGCTCCAGAGAGAAGTTAGGTATATATCAGCTAGAGTAGATTTTTTTTTTTTTAAGAATTCCAAATTAACATTTTTCTTGTTGAATAGCCTAATGATTATCCTATTCCTTCTGGAATAATGGATGCCACGGTGCTCTTCTTCTGAAGTTACAGAAAAAGAAAACTGTTTTCTGTAGTTACAATAACATGAAGATATGGTAGACTGACAGAAGGAGGAGAAGGCTTGAAAATACTGAGACACAGGCTGGTTAGTCTCTGCACTCCTCCTTCAAAGCCAAGATAAAATGTTACTACTCTGTGATGATACCTTTCCCAACTCTTTCAAGCAGAGTGAAAGGGAACTTTGGTTGCAACCTGTCCAGTTGTGAATCGAGTTACCCTCAGAGAATGTCTTTCTTCAGAGACCAATCTTAGGGGGAAAGAGAAATAACTGAAGTGATCCCGTGTGTGTGTGTGTATGTGTGTGTGTGTGTGTGTGTGTGTACACACCCAAGCACACACTGATGGGTAAGCATGGGAGTGCTGAGAAATCCTTAAATAGATAAGAAAGGAAGGGAATGCTCATCGCTGTAGAACATGACATTCAAGATCACTCTGGAATGTAAAACTCTTCGGTCTCCCTTCCCAGATAATACAGGATGGTCTGTATTTACTGTTCCATTAGGAATCCCCACAATAACAGAAGTAAATTGAAGATATAACTCCTGTTGCCTAGAGAATTCTGGGATTAGATCCCAACTTTGCCCTCCCAGCATTTCCTATGGAGTCTGAGGTTTCACTTGAGATTTTTATATGAAGCTACTTTTTGTCTCCCCACAAAGGGACTGATTAGGCTGTAACTTCTTTCTCTCTGGACAAAAGACCAGGTTATAAACGTGAATTCTAGCGGTGTCACTCACTGTGAAAGATGTTTAGATATACCCATGTCTAAAATGAGGATAATATCTGTCCCACGGTCTACACCCCAGTGATGTCGTAAGGCTAATAAAAGGTCATACTAAAATTTGCATCTGATATTTAGAAAGGAACATGTGTCATCCTTAGTTTTACTCAAAGGATATACTGATGAAAAGAGAGCTGTCCTGACCCTCTCCCAAGACAGCAGCAAAGTGACTACATCAGTACCAGGAAGCTATAAAGATGTGAACACACACCATTAGGGGACAGGAGTTCAATACCTGGAGGCTGAGAAACCGGCAGGCACCAGAGCCACTTGGACCCTGCCCTATAGCTCCCTCCTACTCCACCGCTGTACGCAGGGCACAGCCTCCTCCCCACCCCCAGAGTACACAGCAGGAGACGGGTAAGCCCGGCTGCCAGTAGCAACAGCTAGATCTGGTCCAAGAAAATGCAGGCCCATAACAGAGGCCTCATTTTTTTTTTTTTTCAAAAAAACCTGAATACTGTGGAAAAGATTTATTAGTCAGTACAAGTTGGTTTTGATCAACTATTGCCCATTTGTTACAGTAGGCAGAGACCTATGGCTTTAATAACCTCGAGCAGTGTGGCACTGAGGAAGGCAATTGCAGTGAAAATGTTCTTTCACGCCCTGCTCTGTGTTGCTTGGAAATTACTGGCTGTTTTACTTCTGCACTTTAGAGCTCTGGATGCAATTGCAGGGACACCTCCCACAAGTCGTGAACATTCTGTATTCATAGCAACTCAGACACCATAACTTTCCCACTAAATTAACTGCCTGGAGTAGGTTTCAAAAATCAAAGGAATTTGCTAACATCTACAAAGACACGTAGTTTCTCTTCTACTAGAAAGGCAAAATCTGTGAATGCAGAGAACATACGAAAGCTACAGGACTCCTGTTTATTACAACCTAAGGTCTACAGTAGTTTAAGGAATCACTTAAATGTCTCCCTTCCAGTGAAGGGATCCCCAGGAGAGAAAAAGAGTGATTTCTAAAAAGCATTAACAAAGAAGTGGAAAAAAAGAAGTGGAACAAGAGTTTTCTGTTCTTCAACATTTCCACATACCACTATTTCTCATTTTAGGTGAATTGTCTTAATATGATAAAAAGAATCATTACACTTAATATCTTGAAAAGGGTGGAAATATGATTATAGCTTCAGATTTTAAAGGAACTGTCAGAGAAAGATAGTTTCCAATGTTATTTATTTTATCCAGAGCAGATTTTATAATGAAAGAAGCAGGTATAGAAGCAAATCTGGGCTCAAAACAATGAGTCATTTTTTATTGACTTACTGTAATATAGTTTGAGATCCACACATTTCAAATATTCCATGCAGCCTTTCCGCATATTTTTGTAATTATACTACAAGTATAATTAGTGAACATAAGTAATATTTGGGAGTGCTGCCCTTCCAAACTGCTCCTACTCAGTCACCATACAAAATAATGAAGAAAAGCATGGGTATGAATAATTGAGAGCGGCATCTATCTCTGGCCAGGGCTCACTCCCAGGCGTGATTTTTTGATGCCGTCTCAGTTTTAAGTCCCCCATGGACCCTAATTATTTTTATTACGGTGGCCTCACCCCATATATATGCACAAATAATAAAACACAGCAATAGACCATAGAAACAAGAATTTTTTCTGGAAGAAAGTTGTAATTTTGCTTTTAAAATTATTTGGCAAGAAGACACACATTTTAGCTTACATTTGGCTATTCTCAGCAGTCACTGTATATATTCAGAAATTGTACAGAGTGGGAAAAGACCTAAACACTGTTTGCAAATGAGATGAAAAATTTATGAAGACTAAACTGACCCCGAAGTTGCTACAATGTTCAATTTCAAAGGTATTTAATTAAACATGTGTTAACCTTTGTTGTAAGTTTTTCAAATTTGAGGGTCAATACATTTCTTAAAATTCAGAATCTCAGACGTTTTGTGGACCCTGCCACCAGGCATAATCCCTTTTACAGTCCACCAAGGTTTTTTGGGTGACCATGTAGCCAGTATCGGGAATGAAGCCTGCTGTCAGATCCCGTGTGGTCTGCCTGGAAAAAAATATTCTCTCTCAAATTACACACTATTTTTTTAAAAACCAGAATAATCTTCATTAAGTCAAAAAGCTGTGCTTTTTTCTTCCCCTTAATTCAATTAAACATATATTTATTATGAGCTCTTAAAAAGCATTCATTGACTATTTCACATTCTGGATGAACGGTATATCCCCTCAAGGCACAAAGAACAGCTACGGACTAAGAGAAACATGTCTTATTGATAGATGTTAAATGTGAAAATGTCCTATGCATGCTACAGGCAGCCACTGAGATGTACAAATAATTTTGAGGTTGATGGGTTAGGGTGGAAAGGCCACTGGAGAAGTGGGTTTCAAAAGGAAATCCTTGCTCTCCCAGATAAAAACAAGTTCCTAAAATAACGTTTCAAGAATTATTCTTAAAAAAAAAAAAAAAAAAAAAAAAAAAAACAGAGAGAGAAAGAGAGAGATCTTGGTGGGAACATTTTTTCCTGTTTGTTTCTACTTTATCTTTTGAATACAATAATATATGTATATCATTTTCAAACATCTGGTTTCACTATGAACTTAAGAAAGGAATCAAACTCCACTGCATGTCATAACATATGATATCTTCAAATAATTCACATAGAAATTTCAGAATCCCAGATCAGTACAATGAAATTCCCCATTCAGGAATGCAAAGGGAAGAAAATAATTCTGAATTGGTGACGATCTAAATGACAGAAGGCTTCGAGGCAATACCTGTGTTACTCTTAAGTACTAGAAGCAACATTAATGACTTCAAGAAAAAATACAGTATATGTGGCCTCTTGCTATATTTTATTATTTTTGAATGGAAGTAGGGCAAAGCCACCAAAAATTAGAATGACAGAACACGTGAAGGGTATAAAACTGCTGACATCAAACGTTCCCCCTGGGATCGTACATGAGTTGTTTTATGAAATAGACTCACTAACAGTTAGATTATACAAAAAGTATGCTGCTAGAGTGCTTTTAAAGGCTCTCAAAAACCATGTGCTTCCCTAAGTAAGCTAAACCACCACCAACAATCTTGTTCAGATTACTAATTTCTTAGAACGCCATCCCCCCATCCCTACCATTTTCCCCCTAAGAGGTCAGATTTCAACCAGTTCTATGTTAACATAGGAGGCTCAGAATAAGATGAATAAATGGTATATTCAGTATTTAATTTTTCCATTTTGCCAACAATATGTCTTAAAATTTAAACTTGAAAAAAGTAATATAGTGCTTACATGTTTAGGGATAACATGAGAATCTGAGAATTGTATCATAAAGTATATCTGCTCTGTTAGCTTTTTGTAAGGTTATAGTATTTTGACCCAAAGAAATATTTTTTTAAGTTGCTGTTTTTCATTTCATTTTCAGAGAATTTTAAATGATAGTTGTTTTTTTTTTAATCTAGCTCCATCCCTGTTGTTGTAAATGCCAAGATCTCATACATTTTTACTGCTGAATAATAGTCTATTGTATGAATACACCATATTTTCCTTCCCCCCTTCCTCAGATATAGGGTTTAGGTTTGGGTTCAGGTTAGGTTTAGGGACAGGTGAGGGTATGTGCCTGGTATCCTGCAGTTCAGAGACCTAACCTGAGACAATTTCATACCTCAGGTTAGGTCTCTGACCTGAGACAGGATGCCAAGTCATAAGAATTCATTTTACTCTTTCATTTCATTTCATTTTGTTTCGTTTCATTTCATTTCATTTTTTAAAGGAAGTTCCACACCCAGAGTAGAGCCCTGTGCAGGGCTTCAACTCACAAGCCTGAGTTCAAGACCTAAGCTGAGACCAAGAGTCAGATGCTCAACCGACTGAGCCACCCAGGAGCCCCAAGAATTCTTTTACTTTTTTTCCAAGAATTTTTTTAAATAAATGGGAAAACAAATCTTTTTTCAGGCCTGACATAAAATGTTCTTTATTTATAGTAGTTCCTTCTGCCAAGTTCTACTACTAAACCACATCAGTAAGGATGCCAATGCCTTGCTCATCAGGGGCACTAAAGCAACCTGTATTAATTATTAAAATGTCACATCCTGCTTGTCCCCCAATTTTTTTTAAAGATTTTATTTATTTATTTGAAAGACAGAGATCACAAGTAGGCAGAGAGACAGGCAGAGGGAGAGGAAGGGAAGCAGGCTCCCTGCTGAGCAGAGAGCCCGACTAGGGACTCAATCCCAGGACCCTGGGATCATGACCTGAGCCGAAGGCAGAGGCTTTCAACCCACTGAGCCACCCAGGCGCCTGCTTGTCCCCCAATTTAACCAAATTCCACTTCAGTAACATTTTGACTTCAAATTTTGACACCTTGCTTACAAATGAACAAGGATGAAAAATGTTAGCAAGGAACTGTGGTATTTCCCGATTCAGGGATTTTATATTATGCTGCTATTTGACTCAGTAATTATACTTTTAGAAATTATTCAGTACTATAGTGATTATCAGAAAAGAAGAAAAGACAACACACAAAAAAAGATGTTCAATACGGCATTATTTATAATCATAAATATTCAAAAAAGACTAAGAGCTCTAGAATGGGGATAAACATTTTTAGGGGCAGAGTTAAAGTGAATGATGCTCATAAGACAAGTTTAAGGGAAAACAGCAATACAAAGATGAGCTGAATTGTTTTGAAAATCTACAATGCATGCCAAAAGGAAAAAGTCATATATACTATAAAATTAATGTTGTATCGCCAAAGGTGGGAGTATAGAATCTTTATATACTTCTTTATATTTCTGGTATTTAAGTTACATTATATCATCAAAAAATAATTAAAATGTAAGATTTATCTTTTAAAAAAATCATATCTAGGCACGCCTGGTGGCTCAGTGGGTTAAAGCCTCTGCCTTTGGCTCAGGTCATGATCTCAGGGTCCTGGGATAGAGCCCCATATCGGGCTCTGCTCAGCAGGGAGCCTGCTTCCCTCTCTCTCTCTCTCTCTGCCTGCCTCTCTGCCTACTTGTGATCTCTGTCTGTAAATAAATAAATAAAATCTTTTTAAAAAATCATATCTAAATCTGTTCCACTTTATGGGGTTTCCATGTTTATTAATTAATTTATTTTTTAATTTTAATTCAATTAGCCAACATATCGTATATCATTAGTTTCTGGTGCTGTGTTCAATCATTCATTACTGGCATAACATCCAGTGCTCATCAGATCACGTGCCCTCCTTAATGGGGTTTCCCTCTTTAAACAACAGGAGTTGGCACTATGTATTCTCAAACAATGCATAAGCTTCTTTTGCAATCCCCTCCCTAGTACTATCATCACAACCACTCCATTTTTTTAATACTATATATCAATTCTTGCTCTCTTATATAATAGTATTGCAAATTTTTCTTACTTTACCACAATATTTCCTAAACATCGAGCCTTCAGTTTTTGCATGTTGTCATCCAAAATCATAACTGCAAAGTAAAATATGAACAAATAATATAAATTTGAATAAAAATGCATAACCTTAAAGCTTAAACTTTTCCATGTTTCCTATTTCTAACCCCCAAAACTGTCACTTGACAGGCATCTTTTAATCCTATGAGACCATGAACATACAACTATGCTAACATGTCTCACAAAAAATTAAAAGAGCCCATGTTTTGATTCTTAACAAGATCATGAATTTTCCCTCAGAACCTCCCTTAAGCAAAGACAGTGGATTTCAAACATGCTCTTAATTTCATAATCCATGTTTATACCCACTTTAACATGGATGTCTATTCTACCAAAAAACATCAAAAACATATGCAGCTTTTCAAAAATTAACAAATGAAGTTCTAAAATTACAAAAAAAAATATTTCAAGCACTAAAAATAAAAAGTATTTAAAAGCCTGGGAAACGTCTTTCTCTGATTTAAAGCTTAATATCCACTTCTGAGCCTTCAAGATCCATTTAATTCCCAAATATTATCCCAGTGCTTTCTGCAGCACACTGACAATCCTGAAAGATTTTAGGAGGCCAAAGCTTGAATCCACATTCCGTAACCCCTAATGCAAACTGGAAACGAGGATATATCATCGCGTTTTAAGCTCTAATTGATTCTTTGTGTGGCTTCATTTATCCAGGTTATTCTACTGAGTGAAGCTATGAGAAAAGGAAGATTTTGTCCCCAGAAAAAGTTAATCATTCCCTTCTTTGTGTTTCCAGAGCACTTTGTTTTAAGGTTGTATTCTGACCATAAATAGTGGCATAAATATTCCTCTCACAAGATTGGGAGGTCACTAAGGGTAGAAGTCGTGCCTCACTATGTTTCCCCAAATCCCAGTACAGTGACCAATTTTCTCTGTGGCCCTGTACACGTATTACGCCTTTGATTTCTCTGTATAAAAAGTAAGAGTGATCCTTTTCTCAGTGTTGTTATAAGAATTACTTGAAGGTATTCAATGCATGTGACACTTTTACATTGAGTATTTTTCACACACAAAAATGGTTATCTTTCCTTTCCCAAGTGGATACCACTTTTTTATTATAATACGGAATACTACATTATGCTTCTGAATCTCTGACTAATCACAAAACATAAAAATCGTAAGTCATAAAACCACTACCTCCTTGGGTATAGACACCTCAGTTCTAACATTTAACCTATGTGATCGGTAAGCCAATGGCTTTCAGACAAGAAGTTTCTGTACTGAAATTTCATGAGGCATCAAAGCTTAACTCTTTCTTAAAGCTGGCTATAAAAATACCGAAAGGGAAATGTATTTAACATCTCCCACAAACATCAGCCCCTAAAAATGGCTCAACACAAAGCAATTTTTCTGATAAAAGGAGCAGGGATGATAGAACCGTTCAAAGTGAGGAGTTCACTAAAGCTGGGTTCACCTTCCCATGCCTGGAAAAGTCATTGACTTCACAGAATATCTATTTCTGCCCAAAAAAAAAAAAAAAATCTAAATTTTCTTTTTATAAATACACCTGCGCTAGGCTAAGTCAAATAATCCACATTTCTTTAACTAATCATTGTCCTAGAAAGAAAATAAAATATTTTTATGTCAGAGAGGCAAAGGATAAGTCTCTATATTTTATAATTTACAAGCAAATAGAAACTATATGTAGGAACTGTATTCTGTCTCCCAAAGATGGGTTTTCCTCATACATCTATTAAGCTAAATTGTGTAACCTTATACATATAAAATAACTCCTGTTCTTTGTATTCCTTGTCTGTGAAGTGAACGTGTAAGTCTAAATCAGGTCAGTCCGTCTGGCTTCTCTGAAATGGCAGCACACGACGAGCTAAGACTTAGTTCAGTCTGTTGACTGGCAAGTGCTTGTGTAATGCTCCCTCATGTTACATCATGACCCCAGGAAGCATGTGGAATTATTGTTTCCATTTAG
This sequence comes from Enhydra lutris kenyoni, assembly GCF_002288905.1. Lineage (NCBI taxonomy): Eukaryota > Metazoa > Chordata > Mammalia > Carnivora > Mustelidae > Enhydra > Enhydra lutris. The sequence continues at coordinate 20,955,993 of NW_019154091.1, forward strand.
AAATAAGAAAATTGAATTTCTGACAAGTTAGGTGACTTGTATAAGTTATGCAACTAGCAAGTGGAGCCCAAGGGAAATTACTGAACTATCAAAGCTACTACCAACAATCTAAAAACAAATATTTAAAATATATCTTCTCGTCACATACTAGCAGCATGGATGAAGCGATTTTTCTATTTAGAATCTTCACTTTTTATATTTATCTTTAGACAGCAAGGCTCAGAAGACTTATCATCACTCCTAAATTAAAAGGTAGCATATGTAATGGGAAACACTGCAACTTTTGTAGCAAAAACATGCAAAGAAACAAACAAAATAAAACACAATGGTGTGCATTGTCTAGAGGACCTCATCAGCCGTATTACCTCAGGAAAGTGATTCAGCCTCTCCTGGCACCAGTTAACTTATCTTTACGATGGTAATGATACCTCTGAATTAACTATAATTCATCATTAAATGAAATGATGTATGCAAAGTAGTCTGCACCAAGCAAGTATTACATACATATTAATTTCCAGCCATATCCTTAAAGTGCCTTATAAATACTATTTTTTGGTTATGACAGTCATTTAGAACATGTCCTTGGAAGTCAACAATCTTATTTTTGAACCAATGGATTAATAACAGAATTAAGGCATTTATTTATAGTATGAAGTATTCATTCAATCAAATACTTTTAAGCACCTAATGTGCAGTTTGATTCGCATTAGACATGGGAAAATAACCAAATTTATTGCAAATAATCAGGGTCATTTCTTACCATTGTATCCTGGAACACTTTTTCCTGCTTGTCCTGGAGGAGGTGTTTTGGAATTACCTAATCCAATGCATGATGCTGTAATTGGGGATCCAGTCTCTGGAGAAATAAATATTATTTATCATTTAACATTTAAATTTGAGATCATGATGTTTCTTCGGTGTATGCCCTGCCCCCGATCCCCCAGTTTGCCACAGAATTTATCTGCACGAGGAATAGATGAAGGGAGGAAATGCATTATTTAAAAATGAAAAAAAAAAAAATCCAGTAATCGACACCAGATTAACAGTTTTAAACCTTAAGGACACGAATTGAGAACAATGTATAGAGTAATGCTTCTTCTGAAAAAAAGACAGGTCTCTCTGACGTTCTTGGTTATGAATCAATGGGCATGAAGAATGCAGAATTATGTGGCTGTGAGAATTTTAAAACACATGCCAAGGGACGCCTGGGTGGCTCAGTGGGTTAAAGCCTCTGCCTTCAGCTCAGGTCATGATCCCAGGGTCCTGGGATCGAGCCCCACATCTTTGGGTTCTCTGCTCGGCGGGGAGCCTGCTTCTCTTCCTCTCTCTCTCTGTCTGCCTCTCTGCCTACTTGTGATCTCTGTCTGCCAAATAAATAAATAAAATCTTTAAAAAAATAAAAAATAAAACACATGCCAAGAACTCAAAGATCTCTAGAGAAGATGCTCTCTCTTAATTCACCTAAAAGTTTTTATCATGGTAAATAAAAGCTACGTGCAAGATATTTCTGTTACTTATGGCTTAATCTCTGGAATAAGTAACCCAAAGGTTTTGGGGAATACATGAACAATATCTTCTCTCATTTTTAAAGAACTCCAGCTCCCAGAGAGCTTGCATCTAAAGCTGAACTTAACATTGCTTTATTAAACTGCTCTCAAACTGCTGTCCCTGGGCTTCTAGAAGGCAGGCAAATGGGTAAGCAGGCAGGTAGAAAGGCAAGAAGGAAGGAGGGAAAGAAGGACATTTATGCTGTGCTGATTATTTCACCAAGACCAGAGACTTTGCCACAATTAATCTGCACGGATGAAAATGATAAATCTGTTTTCTGTCTCGAGTTACTAATAGTCAAAATAATAGCAGCAATTATATGATAGCCACAAATTCTGAAAGTGATTATTTTTACGCACAAATGCATTTGTTATTATTGGTGAACTCAAGTTTGGGGTTAGCATGGTCTTTTAAATAGGAGATGTGCATGTGTAGAGGAGCAGGATGAGAGGTATTGACTGTGAAAAGTTATGGAACTAGTGGCTTAATACACACACACAGACAGCACATATACCCAAGGGATCAACTGCCAAACCAATTAGATCCAAAGCAATCCAAAATATTAAAAAACATCTATCTTCCTAAGGACTCAGAATGTATTCTTTCCACTATGACTTCTACCATAATTTATCACACATTTACATTGCTTCAGAATGGTGGGAAGAATTTATTACTGTTCTTTACTTTCCAGAGTAGCTCGGTTTATTATTCACATGTTATGGATGGCGGCTCAGCTCGCTTCAATAACGGAAGATGAACTCTGGAACATTAAAACACAGTTCCCAAGTCACAGTCCAGTGCTTAAGGTGCTAAGCCATATGGTCACCGCTGAGGAGAAGCAGCAAGTCACCAGAGCAGACATTTCCAATGTTAAACAAAGAACTTTCCAATGGCTTCATACCATGATGAGTATTTCAAAGGTGTTCATACCATGACAAAGAAAATGGACAGGTAATACACAAAATAGCATTCCAGCAGTCAGGCAGTACCCCTGTCTTTCCTCCCTACAGCATAAACAAAGCAGGGAATAAAACCCCCTTTTTGCAAAGGTTAGCAACATTTTTCCCTTCGTCTTTTTAAAAATGGCTCCAGAGTGACCTGAGCTGTCCTCCAAACTGACAGAGAGACAAAAGCGGTGTCGTAGCAGTCGAGGGAGCCGACCCCTGTCAAATGAGAGTGAGTGTGCGGAGCTTAAAGGAAGGTGTGCAGACAGAGCAAGGTGACACCAGCAACAGGAGCCACTAGGACACAGGACGAAGGGAGCTGTCCCCCTTTGGACGCTTCTATTCCCCCTCAAAGCCCGGGCAGGGAAGCAACTACTGAAGTATCTTCTATGTTCAAAGTGTGTCTGATCGCGGTTGGTTTACACCAGAGGCGTTCAGTCATTCCAAGTTCAAATCTCTACATTTCTTAACACCGCAAAGCCTCTGAGCAATGTGTCAACAGACAGCTTTAGAACCTACAAGTGAACCTTCCGGTGGCTTCAGGACCTGCTGTCTGAAGGAGAAACAAACACGAAACCACCACAACAAAACTCTGACGGCACTCTGCTGCATCTTGCATCTGGTGGATTCTCAGGAAGGATGCGGGCCCTCGGGCCTTCTTCCTCGACACTGGGAGAAAGGAGATACGGGAAGAGGAAGTGAGACAAGAACCTCGTCTTAAACAAAGACACAAGAATGAGTCAGTGATGTGCTGTCGGTTTGTCCTGCCCCAGTGGGCTGATGCCACACACACTTGCCTGATTCATAAGCATCTCCGTGTAGTGACTCCATACTTATACAATCTTTGAACCTTTAGCTGTTTTGTTCTAATTAATGATTGTAAGATGTATGAACAGACCATTCTTCTGTATGATTACTTTGAATTTTAAGGGCAATGAAAAGGATTATCCATTCAGGTACTTAAAGTAGATGATATAAGTCATTCGAGTCTCTCGCTGACTTTAGTTAGATTCATTTGAGGGTCTGGAAAACCAGCTGTGGGTAGTGACATGTAGAAGATCCAAAATGCCAGTTCCTCGGCTCCACACAGGGAGCCATAGTTAGGACAGGAGTGGGGGGTGAGAACAACCATCATGGTTGTTACAGGAATGCTGGTTTTCTCTCTCTCTATCTCTGAGCATCCTGAGGCCTAAAGAATGTACCGACCCACCTGCACGGCAGGTGCACGCCCGTGTGCTCACACATTCACACACAAGGACTGCACCCACCCTGGCTCTCAGGCTGGTCCATGTGCAAAATAGGCTTCTGGCTGGGGCAAGCCCTTGGGCATCCTGCTGGCCTGAACCAAACTTCTAAGGACTCCCAAAACCCCACTGCAAAGATGTTCTAAAATCATCTGTTTCACACTGTCCAGGCTATAATTAACCAGCTAACAGTTATCTAGGGAGACAGGAAATCCGGATACCACACTGTGACCGGGAAATAGCTGCGAACCAGAATGTTCTCTTTGAAGAACAGAATTGGATGCTTCATTTGGAGAAATCTCTCCAAAGATACCTAATCTTAGAAAGAGACACCCAGGAAGAACATGGCAAGAACTGAAGCTTGGGAAGACTACGTTATTTTGGTACATTTATAGTCATACTGCATTAGTGGCTAACACAGACACTTCACTTACTGCCTCTCTACCTCATTGCATTAGTGAACTGTTACTGAAAGGAATTTTCCTTAAAACTTCTAACACTAAAGGAAGAAAAGGAATGGAAACGAATATACATTTTTTTTTCAAATAGGAATTACTCTGTGTACTATGCAAAGTGCTTTTTGTTTATATTATTGCATTTAATCCAACTACATAGGGAGATAGGGAGAAAAGGGAACATTCTTTTTACAAATGCAAAATACGAAGGACTAACCTAGAAAATTTAAGCCATTTGCCCCAGTTTGCATAGTTCTTACAGACAAGGAGAAGAATGCAATAGATGAGTGCACCACTTATAAGGTTCTTAGGGAGAACACAGAGAGCTGAAGAGAAATCACCCAGACTGTGTCTCAGAGCAAGAAAAATCCTTGCGGCAGAGAGTGAACCCGGTCTCTCATATTCGGGAATGGTGGTATGGTGGGACATATCTCTTATTATCGAATATTTATTGAGCAGCTTTTGCGTGCTAGGCTCTCATTAGAACTGGGGATAAAAGAGTAAACAAAAGTGACCACAATTCCTATGGTCAAGGAGTTCACATTCTAGTTGGAGAGACAAATGATGAAAGACATAAATAAACCATATGGCATGTTAAAGAGTAACGAGCACGAACGAAAATTTTTAAAAAGCACAAACAGGGTATGAGATGTGATGGGGAAGAACTGCAATTTTGGGGTGGCCAGAAAGACCTCCCTGAGAAGGCAACATTTCAGTAAAGACCTGAAACAAGTGAGGACCTGTGTCACGTGACATCTAAGGACAAAGAATTTATGAGAAAGGAACCACAAGTGCAAAGGTCCTGAGGTAAGTTTATTCCTAGAGTGCTTCAGAAATAGGCAGGGGCCGCTGGGTGGCTCAGTTGGTTAAGTGACTGCCTTCGGCTCAGGTCATGATCCTGGAGTACCCAGTACTGAGCACTGCATTGGGCTCCCTGCTCAGCAGGAGTTTGCTTCTCCCTCTGACCCTCCCTCTTCTCATGCTCTCTCTTTCTCTCTCTCATTCTCTCTCTCTCTCTCAAATAAAAAAAAAGAAAAATCTTGGGTTTTTCTGGGTGGCTCAGTCAGTTAGGCCGTTGCCTTCGGCTTGGGTCATGGTTCCAGGGTCCTGGGATTGAGTCCCACATCAGGCTCCTTGCTCAGTGGGTAACCTGCCTCTCTCTCCACCTCTGTATGCTGTGTACACTCTCTCTCTCTCTCTCTCTCTCTCTCTGATAAATAAAATCTTAAAAAATAAAAAAGAAATAGTTAGGCAGTTGGTGTTATCGAAGCCGAATAAATGAGGAAAGTATTAACAGGAAATAAGCTTAGATAGGTAGTGAGGAGATAGATCATTTAAAACTACTTTGAAGTCCTTGTAAGACCTTAAGCTTTCAGTCTAAGTGATCCTGCAAGCTAATGAGGGCTTTTGAACAAAAAGTTAATGACTAACAACAATGCAAATAAAATTTATGTAAATATTTTTACGACATCCAGGTTCTGTGATCAGGTTTATTTTAGTTGGGGTTTTGAGAGAGATGTGTCTGAAAAAATGCATGGACAGAGAGTATATTAGAATAGTTGTTTCAGGGGCACCTGGGTGGCTCAGTGGGTTAAGCCTCTGCCTTCGGACAGGGTTGTGATCTCGGGGTCCTGGGATCGAGCCCCACATCGGGCTCTCTGCTCGGCGGGAAGCCCGCTTCCCCCTCTCTCTCTGCCTGCTTCTCTGCCTGCCTCTCTGCCTACTTGTGACCTCTCTCTCTGTCAAATAAATATTAAAAAAAAAAAAGAATAGTTGTTTCATATTGAGATTTCTGTGGCTTCCTGAACATGAGGAATGGGAGAATTCATTCTCATATGAGAATTCACTGGACTAGCAGAAAGACGAAGGACCAGTCAGGTGGTGCAAGGGAGACAGATTGCCCACATAAGCCAAAGATAATCATTTTTTGTTACATAAGTGTTAGTGTGTGTATAGATCAACACAATATTTCTGAAAGGCAATTTGGCAGTTACAAAAGCCCTTAAAAATGCACATACTCTTTAACACAGTTGTACCACTTTATGGAACACATATAAGGAAATATTTGTGGGAGTTCACAAATATTAAGCATGAAGGATATTTATCACAGTATTACCTATATTAATGCTTAGAAGATTGTTCAAAAATAGAGATTATGCCAAATTAAGAATGCAAAGATATTCAAACATCATAGAAAAATATCTGCTAGGAAATAATTCTTACAAAATATTGTTTAGAAAATCTGTAAAACAGAATGAGTATGATTCTTTTTTGTAAATACTACGTGTTGAACAAAAATACATATGTTGGCAAGATACATATGAAAATACTGACAGAAGTTATTGATGAATGGTGAGCAAAGGGGAAATTATATTGAAGAATTCAGAAGACTATATCCACAACTTGGAAATTGACCCACCGTGGAGATTAAGAATGGCTATAATATGTTTCAGCCTCATCTTACTGAAAGGCGGGTCCTCTCTATTTGAATCCGGGCTGCTTTTTGATGATTCTAAGAGAAAAGAGTGGAAGCAATTCCTTGTTTCCAGGCACAGGCCTGAAGGGTTTTAAATCACTCTCTCTCTGGAACCTCTGAGCTACCATGGAAAATGGCCCATTATTCGGAATCTTCCACACGAAAAATGCCATTTGCAGGCATTCACATCAACAGTCCTGACCGACTCTAGCTTTCCAGTCATTCCAAAGCATGAGAGTGAAGCCATCTAGGACCCACCAGACTAGCCCATTCACCACCAAATACTGCCTGAGTTGTCTCGATCAACAGTACATGGAAACAAACAAACAAAAACCAGTACATGGAACATAAAAGCCCTGCTGATCGTTGCCCAGTACACACACCCAAGAAACCATGATACGTGGTTGTTGTTTTAAGCTGCTAGGTTTTGAAAAAAAAAAAAAAATTTTTTTTTTTTTGCACCGTAATAGGCACTTGGAACACTAGCCACTAAAAATATTATAAAATTTTTCAAAAAAAGAACTACTGCAATTCTTAAAAAACACTGTGCATATAATGATCTGAAAACTCTCCTAAAAAAACCCAAAAACCAAAACCAAACCAAACCAAAACAAACAAACAAAAAAACCCTCTCCTAGCCAGTAGTGGAAATCTGGTTGTTCCTGGGTGCTTGGGAACCATTTGTATCAGCAGGACCAAACACAGTCTAGTGCCTGACATTTCATGCTCAGAAAATGTTTGCTGACTAGTAAATACATACTTCTTACATGGGTTTAGGCTCCAGTTCCCATTATTAAGGTCAGAGTTCTTAAAAAATAAATAGCAAGTCACAGAATAATGCAATTCTAAAATGAGTCAGGGACTGGGAGAGTAGAGGATTCAGAGGAGAAAAAGCTGTATGTTACCATCATAATTCTGTTCCAACATTTTCTTATCCCAAGAATGATATTCAAAGGTCAGTCCTTCAATACATATTTATGGAATTCTCTAAAAGGCATTTCTTTTAATGAGAAGGCAGTGTTCAGGGTGGGAAGACATGCCAAACAGAAATGGCATGTTCAAAGGTTGAGCAGTTCGACCATCAAGGGACTGACAGTGTTATTCAGCACAGCAAAGCTCAGGGCAACTGAGTGGCTAAGAGAAAACGAGAGACAAAGTGAGAGAGACAAGTGGAGGCAGATCACAAAGTGTCTTCTACGGCATGGTGAGAAATGTGGATATCATTGCGGGAACAAGGAGAGATACAAGGGGTTTAGCAGAAGTGATTGCACAGGACTGCGTGGTAGAAAAATCACTTCAGTTGCAAACTGGAGCACTAAGCCAAGGATCCCAGTTCAGAGCCAGAAGTCCATTAGATGCTGGCGGTCTGAGGAGGGTGCGGGGAAGTGGGAGACGAGACCGAATCTGAGCTATGCTCTGGGTCACATGGTCTTGGTGATTGTTTGGGTCTGGAGAAAGAGCAAGAGGGAGAAGTCCAGGACCACCCCAGGGTTTTGGCTTACACATGAAAAGCAACGTGGAAAGAGGAGTACATGTGAGTGAGGGTTAAGAGGAAGAACACAGTGGCAGGTTCATAAAGCCCAACTCCGTCGATAAGAGATCCTGTCGCATTTGAAAATCGCTATTCTGTACACACCGTGCTTCTAGAAACACTACATTTAAACAGTATAGATTTAGAAGTTGGTGGCCCATGCAGAGAGCTGAAGTCCTGGAAATCAATCAATTCAGCAACCTGGTACTGCTGAGTCATATTAATCACAGCATCATGATGGGCATAAAAGCAATTTGTAAAGAAACCATTCTCTCCACCTCTGAATCTATACAGTGCACTATAAATAACTTGAATGGTGGTAGCAGAAAGAAAGCAGAGCAGTGAGATGTACACCGGTGAAAGAAAATCAATTTAATCTTTGTGTTCCCGAGATGGTACGATTACTGTTTAAAATACTTAATTCAAAGCAGCCTAACTTTTTGTACTGGAAGCAGACCATTAATTTGAGCTGGGGTCTTATCCTTCTCCTTTACCAGCTCCTTACTGCCTGTAACTGTGGGAAAACTCATAAATACCTTGCAGTTGAGTTAGATAAGATACGCTGAATTAATGAAGGCTTAAGATAAGACCGAGGAAGGGAGGACTCCGGACAAGAGTGCAAGGAGAGCTCCCATTCTAATCTTAACTAGCTGGTTGACTCTGCGAAATTAAACTCTCTATGATTACTTTTCCTCATGTATAAATTGAGCCCTTATGTTCCAAGTTTTCTTGAGTCTGGATTATCTACAGGCCAGGAGCCTGAAGATGGTCTTCATATTTGTGAAGGGTGATTCATAGAAAGGAAAGAAAAAGGAACATGTTTATTGAGTCTTATGATAGCCCGGGAAGTCTGCTGCATCATTTGTACACATTTCACTTCATTTCAAGCTTCCTACGAGCCCACGAGATAAAGTGTAAGCAAAAGATCAAGGACTTGCCCCTGGCTAGCAGGTCAGTCGCTGAACCAGGATTTAAGGGCTGTCCTATTAGGATTCCACAACACTTTCCACCACCTACATTGCTTTTCCAAGGAGAATAGTCACCTGTGGTTTTCGAAATCAGAACTGACAGCAAAAAGAGGAATTGGGAACTATTTGGAGGGTTGATGGACCTGCAGTGTAGGGGTTTACATGCAACAGCGGGAAAGAGAATTTTCCAGATAGTCAAGGGAGGGCTTAGGAACTCTTTTTTTCTTATAAAGATCTACAAAAACATAACAGATTTTCACCTTTCAAGAGTGTATTAAATGTGATTCTTGCCAAAGGTAGGAGGATTAGAATAGATGACGTTTCAAAGACCAAACCGACTTTTTATTATTACTTGATTTTCCAGTGTTCACGCTTCTGTGAAAACATTATCACTAAAACAATAATGAGTGCAAATACAAGTTCTAAAAAGCAGTTATACATATACGAACTACTTCATGTAATCATATTTGGGGGGAAAAAAACCAACGTGATGTTCTTTCTACATTATCATGCTGTAAAGAGGACAAGGTCTGGTTCAATGGCTGCTATTCCACTTGGGAGATTCATTTTCAGATGGATTAAAAATTTGTCAACAGTTACTCACTTCCAAAAAGAAAAGCCTCATCTAGCCTGCCTTACATTTGACAAGAGATTATTCCTTCCACAAATCAAATTCACGGAGCTTACCTCTAAGCCCCTGCTTCTCAAATGATCAGTAAAAATTACCTACCTTAAACTAATGAAGATTGCTCTAAGTGAGAAAAAAAAAATACTGTTGCCAGGCAACGATGATGACGTCAGGACGTTTTTCTTTATCAGCAGATGGATACTGTCGGCATCCCCAGCTGAACACTGCAGAGATCCATAGAACTGTTCTTTCCCTTAATCACAACTTCTCACTCTAAACTACGTAAAATGTCTTCCCCATGAATGAGAAAAAAAGAGATGAGTTTATTGTTGACCACTGCATTGAGTAAAACAGAAACGCAGCAGATAGTAGTGATTCATTCACATCACTGAAGACACAGCAGGCTACTGTCCGAAAGTGGCCTGGGGTGTGTATTTACCCTGGACAGCCCAGGTCATGGAGCGAAGGCATTGCCAGCACAGCCCACTTCGGCCCAGCACTCTGAATTCCACAGTGTGCATTTCGAGAGTTAGTGCAACTCATCGTCTTTGAAATACAGGCCTGTACTTTAAAGAAGCTAAACCACTTGGACTCGGACATTAAGTAAAACCCAAAAGCCAGGAATAACGAAGAGTTAGAAAGTAAACACAGGAAGGCAGCATTTGGTTGTACGTAGGTGTATTTCACGCTGAGATCTGCAACCGGAGGAGCATTTGCTAGCGACTATGGACACCCTAGCCAGAGAATAGCTTGCAAATAATTAAGGATAGCATCTTCAAGGTAAGTCACCAAGAAGAGGCTTTCCTCACTGTCGTGTCACCCATACAGAGCTTCTTACACCTTAGTCCTAGAAAAGCATTCTGCAGCAAAATAGACAGGACTTTGCATGGGGCAAAGTACATTCGAGTTATAAGAAAGTCACACATTTTGCACATAGTTGTAAAATATATTTTTTAAAAGACAGAAATAATAAGCATCATAAAGCTTCCAATGCTGAATTCCAAAGATGAAAAAAATTTCCTATTATGGACTAAATTTAGGACCATAAACCGACAGATTAGAATCTCTTGGCAAAAGTATACGAACTTATGCACGAGAGTAGAAGGTCTGAGAAAGAAGGGTAACAAAGGAAGAGGATGATGCAGAAAAAAAGTGGCTTAAACTTTGCTACCTTTTATATCAAATCATCAGATGTTGGCTATGGGTTTCACAGTTAGTGTAGCTAGGAGGAATGAGATGATACTATATTTGAACCTGTACCATTTACCACAGAGATCCCTGTTCAGAGTAATTGTTATTAAACTGCAATTAATTTATTCAATTTTTGTGGCTTTGATTTTTGTAAAGAAAATATATTGCCGTCTTTTAAAAAAAAAAAATCCTGGGCTAATGGATCTTATCCAGATAAACCTAAGGATATGGACAAAATTGGGTCAGCCTCACCAATTTTTGTGGTTAAAGCTGTTGTCCAAGTTGTCTGTTCTTAGAAAGTACATCCTACCAAATTGTGCAAAAATAAGGATTATCACGTCAAGTAGCCTTGGCACATTTTAATAATATGGTATTAGGGTTGTGTGTACTTCTAGGATCAATAATTTTGATTTAAGAAGAGGCATGAGTGAAGTTTACTGGAGGATTTGGAACCACTTTAATAAAATCCAGCATTATCAGACTCCTCAAAGGAGGATTTAGGCTATATATAGAATATAGTGACTTCAGAACTGGCAATTGCAATTAAAACTGTAGCAGTTCAACCAGAGACAGAAATACTGTGATTACTTTAAGACATAAGAACTCAGCAAGGATGGCTCAAGGCATATAAAGAAAGATCAATAACTTAAGTTGTCACCAATGTCTCAATCCACTACGTGACTTATATTTTCTCATTGAAATCCCTTCTCGGGGCTCTTGAAATTCTATGTGGAATCTTATTCCTCCATTAAAGTGATAGAAACCAAACAAGTAAAAAAAAACAAACAAAACCACCCAATTGTTACACCAGTTGGCAGCTCTCGTGTCATTTCTTTCTTTCTCTCTTTCTTTCTTTCTTTTTTTTTTAAGATTTATTTATTTGACAGAGGGAGAGAGATCACAAGTAGGCAGAGAGGCAGGCAAAGGGAGAAACAGGCTCCCTGCTAAGCAGAGAGCCCAATGCAGGGCTGATCCCAGGACCCTGAGACCATGACCCGAGCCAAAGGCAGAGGCTTTAACCCTCTTGTGTCATTTCTATTACTTCCTCTCTACTTGGGCAGAAGGTACTTGAAACACGTTCCATGTCAGCTCTGTATCTTCTGAGGGGGACCACACAGATAATATTTTGGCAGCAGATGGGAAGAATCATGGATCCCTTTCATCTCAACCCTTTACCAAGTTGTCTTTTATAAAAGCCTTCATGGAACTCGAGTATTCTAACCTCGCAGTCGTTGTCTTTCATTAGTTGACTGATGGCATGTGAAGAAATAGTATTTCTACCTAAATAACATTAAAAAGTGGGACGCCAAGCTCTGGTTACCATGATTTCTAAACCAGTATCATAGCTTAGCAGTAAATAGCAAGGAAAGGACAAGAGAAGAGAGGAAAGGTGAAAAACCTCAAAAAAAGAATAAGGTCTACTACGTTTTGGGTTTTAGTAATTAGTCTCTGAAGTTTAAGGAAGCTTTTTATTTGTTTGCTTGTCTGTACTTGGTCATTCACTCATAAGGAAAATCATTCCTTATAGTTATCTTCAATCAGAAATAACAAAAAAACAAAAAACCTTCCTGCAAAGGACACCAGGCACTGCACAGACAACTCTTTCTCTCTACAACTGTGCTCCTATATCTGATTTCTGGAAAAGCGAAAATGATTAATAATGGTACAGTGGTTTTCTGGTGATTGTACACCAGAGGATAATGAAGTTCTGGCTGTTTATTTTTTTCTGCACATGAATTACCATATCTTAATGGGACAATTTTCTATTCTCTTAATTTCCCCCTTGTAAATGATGATTGTAGCACCTCTGTTTCTCTCTCTGTACAAAAGAAAATGGAAAATTCAGTCTCTAATCCAGATGTTTTCAGTCATTTTATAGATAAGTTGCTAGGAAGATAAGACATCTGGGTAAATGACAACAATTTGCCTTTTATCCAGATTTACGAACCAAGTGGATACAACCATCCCCATCAAACTTTAGCAAGACGAATTTTCTTTATGAAACCACATAATGTTTGCTATCACAACCCAAAAGAAGTACTTAATATTTCAGTCAGGTTGAACAGTGGTCTTTATTAAAGTATTCCTACAAGGAGTTGATCAGTTCTCAAATTTTCCACAGATTAGTTCTCAATTTAGAAATCTTAGATATTACATAAATCAGATACTAAAGAGGGTTGATATTGAGGGGCCAAAAGAGAATGTTAGTCACTAGAAACCTGTAGTCACGAATACAAATTTCACTTACGTAACAAAAACAACATGGTAATGAAATGGGTTTCCTGCAGAGTGCCTTCTTACAACTCAAGTCACAGGAATTAATCAATTTTCATTCATATATTTTAGTTACTTAACATAGCCCTAATTAATTCCAAATCATACATCACCGTTTTGAAACAGCTCATTTGTGCCCATATATTAATGTGATCAGAGAGCAAATTCATAAATTATACATTGTATGGAAGGCTTGTAAGAGTGTACGATTATATAAAAAAATCAATTTCTAAATCAATAAAAAGAAAAGAGATCTTGTAGAAAACCTGACATTTGAAATGAAAAGCACTCCTTAGGCCAAAGCTTAGCATTCCTTCAAATGTTATCAGGTTTTTATTGGTATACCTCTTGTGGAAATGCACCCCCAACTATTCGATATGTAAAACATTAGGAAATTGATGACCGTGTCAGAAATATCGAACTTTCCTTTCTTTTTCCTAAGAGTTAATAATAACCCACAAAGTACTTGCCTTCCCCCCTCCGGTGATTCAACATTAATGTGATACGACCTTAAGAAAAGTGAACGGCTGCAAATATTAAACTTCAGTATCACTTCGCGATTATCACAACCTACATCTTTGAAAATAATGACTTCCTCTAGACAACAGAATAAAAATCCTAACTAGATTTTGTTAGTGGCTGACATCTGCATCACCTAGGATGAATTTCTTTCATAACGTTTGAAATGACCTCCCTAGCCGGCTACTGCCTATCTCTCCACGTGTAGGAATTTGTGTACTTTCACTCAACACAGTATCAAATTCTATAAAATCAGATGAAGAGGGGACAGAAAGAATCAGTCAGGACTAGTAGAAAGCCACTGTCTTCCACTGTATTGAGCAGCCATTCAACCTGATTAAAGTGACAGCATCCTGGCGTAAAGTGGCTATTAATTTGCTCTGAACAATACATAAAAGAAAACCTGCAAATTCACACGAAACCCAGTACACGCCAGGGGCCAAAGATGCTTGTTTCTCAGGCGTCAGTAAGCTCTTCTGTAAGCCCGAACGCACTAACTACGTACATCGGCACATGCCATTGTGTACCATAATATTAAGAAAAAGGAAGAGAACATGATTTTATTTATTAATGTGCTGGTTTCCCTTCAGTAAGCTGTGGCATAGTGACCTTCAATGGGGGGAAAACAAAACTCTTCCACAAACATTCGTGGAAGGTCGCTGTGTGGGAAACAACCCCTCACTTTGGCCAGGAAAGGAAAACCACCTCAAAAAATGGACAAGATATTTTCCTCTCCCGGCCCAAGAGAATAACTGTCAGAACTTTCCTGGGGAATGGGGGATGCCGCATTTCTATAAATACTTTTCTCTGCAGAGGCAATAATTCTTCACTTGTTTCTACGTATTTCTACATATGGCATTGCTCCTTCTCTGAATTCTGTCTTATCTTTTTTGTTTCCTAAATAGTTGCAAATCTGAATCTAGATAAGGAATTTCTCTCCTGGCAAATAAAACTAGAAAGACTAGAAACACTTCCTGGTTTGCCTTGTAATTAAAGGAAACTGTATCCCACTCTGACCACTCGTTTTATATTTTATGTAACAACAATATGGGAAACATGTTTTTCCAAAGAGCAATAAGAAGATAATGTAAAAAAAAATATCATTTACCAGCATCAAAGCATTCTAAAATACTCAACACTGAACTTTGATTTTAGTCTCTCACTTGATCTTCTAATTATTTTTAAAATCAGGCTTATTTTTTGCAAAGAAACTTTGTTAATTTTTTAATTCAAATTTGACACTCTGCCCCAGTTACTCAGAAGATGAACATTCTGAAAACATTAATCTAAGAGGCTTGATCTAATTTATACAACCAAGTGGAATTGAACTAAAGTATGTGCAGCGGAAGCCCACAAGGTTCTCATAGCTCACCGTTCCTTTAATGGGTCAAATGGAAAACCCAACAAAATCTCGACACTTAGTGACGGGGAAAACAGGTTCCAGATAATCTACTTACTTTCACATATGTACACAATTATGCCTCAAAAGAAGCAGCAGAGAGGTGTTTTTTTAAAAAAAACTTTGTGTCAGATCTTATGTTATATCTACTTAATACAACAATTTGTTTCCCAAGGATCACTTAGTGGGAGAAAAAGAGAGAATAAACAAAATAAGTAAATAAGTAAATTATGTAGACAATGAAAAATGTTTTGGGAAAAGATACACTTCTCTGTCTTCCACGCTAGGCAGAAGAGATATGATTTTATGGAACACAAGAAGGGAGCCAGAGAACCACAGAAAATCTTATGAGAGAATCAGTGCTTTAAAAAAAAAAAAAGACTCTGGGACCAGCCTGCAAGGTGTATAGGAGAGCAGAGAGAACAGAGATGGCTGATAAGGAGAATTTAAACTGGAGCAGATAATAATGCAGCTGCCACAGCTCGAAGGCAAAGGGGGTGTGGAGGTGGTATGAATCCAACAGACACTTCAAAGGAAAATCTGAGACGTAGTGACTTACTGGATATAGGCAAAGCAAAGAGGAGGAGAAGCAAAAAAGGTCTTCAGGACTTTGCACCTAGGGACCAAGGGAAGGGTGTCACCAATGTCATTTGCAGAGAGAGTTTTAACAAAAGGAATACCAAAGAATTGTGTATTTCTACTGAAACCAGAGCCGCCTAAGTCCTGAGTTTGCAGAGAGAGTTTTAACAAAAGGGATACCAAAGAATTGTGTATTTCTACTGAAACCAGAACCGCCTAAGTCCTGAGTTTGTGCCTGATGGTCAGAGTTCTGAATTTCCCTCCCTTGCAGTGTTTTTGAACACTTCTGCAGTATTTATGTACATGCTTGGAAAATGCTCACCAGTTTGCCACCAGTGGTCTAGGACAGGCACTCTGAAGACCTTTTTGGACCATTCCAGGGTCTCCACATCACATCGTTCTCCAGCCACAAATAATGTTTTGAATCTGAATACAAGAGGTAGGGAGAATTCAAATTATTCCTGGAAAATACATATAAATAATGTCATCCTCATTCTTTTAAATGTTCTAGAATCCGACCACATTAATTCTGTCATTATTGTGCTCTTATCACAATATCATACTACAGAATGGTGAGAAGCATGATTCGTGTTGACCCAAAAGTAACCAAATGCACATCACAGCACTGAAGAGAGGGGCTTCAAAAGTAGAATCCACAGCTACAGCTTCTCAGTTTTGAGAAGAGCAACTGAGTTGATCATTGTAATACACCTGTCATATTCATCTAATGACCAAAGATGAGAAACCTTTTCCGCCTTCACATTATCTCTGCTAATTTTAGCTCCACGTTTGATTGCTACATTCTACTTAAGTCTATACACAAAAATACACTCTTGAGTATCAACTAAAGCAACATATAAGCTCATAAATATGATGTTCTTATTCATTTTGGTGAGTTTCTTTGGTAAAGATTACTCTGATTTCAAGCACATATTTACCCAATTCCAAGGATATACATAGGAAAAACAAGTTATTTAAAAGTAAATGCCACTGTGGCCTTCTAGGTCAAAAGATTCTTATCAAAAGGAATATAAGGTTATCAAGAGATGACGAATTTTTGACATGGAGCACCATGCCACAGAACAGAAAGGATGAAATAAACAAATGGAATTGGGTTGACACTATTGGTGGTTCACTGAGAGAATGATTGTTTTCTTCCACTCTTGATGTCTCCATAGTCTGTTTGTTGAAAAAGGAATGCATGTTGGTGGGAATGCAAGTCAGTGCAGCCACTTTGGAAAACAGTGCAGAGATTCCTTAAAAAATTAAAAATAGAGCTACCCTATGACCCTGCAATTATACTACTGGGTATTTACCCCAAAGATACAGATGTAATGAAAAGAAGAGCCGTCTGTACCCCAATGCTCATAGCAGCAATGGCCACAATTGCCAAACTGTGGCAAGAGCCAAAATGCCCTTCAACAAACAAATGGATAAAGAAGATATGGTCCATATACACGATGGAATATGGTCCATATACACCTCCATCAGAAAGGATGAATACCCAACACGGATGGGACTGGAGATTATGCTGAGTGAAATAAGGCAAGCAGAGAAAGTCAGTTATCAAATTATCAAAAAACTCCTGTATTGGGAGATGTGGTGTGAGCTGGGGTTTTGTCCAGCCTTCTCAAGGAAGTGGCCTGTCATTCTGGGATTTAGGCAAAACTGACTGGGAAGGGCAGCTGCACTGAAGCATGGGTCAGAGCTTCTGAAGCAAGTTAGGTAGTGAGTGGTCAGTGCTGGTTGGTTACCACAGGTGGTTCTGTGTGCTTGAAATAAGTCAAGCAGAGAAAGTCAATTATATGGCTTCACTAACTTGTGGAGCATAAGGAATAACATAGAGGACATTAGGAGAAGGAGAAGAAAATTGAATTGGGGGAAATTGGAGGGGAGATGAACCATGAGATACTGGATTCTGAGAAACAAATTGAGGTTATGGGGGGTAGGGGGTTAGGTGAGTCTGGTGGTGTGTATTAAGGAGGACATATATTGCATGGAGCACCAGGTGTGGTGCATAACAATGAATCTTGGGTCATTGAAAAAATAAAATAAAATTAAAAAAAAAATAAAATTAATAAAATTTAAAAAAAAAAGAAAAACCACCTTAACTTGACAAGAAAAAAAAAAAAAGGAATGCAGTTAATTCATTTGAAGAGTTTGAAGAGTTAATTCATTGTCATCAAAGAGTTTGAAGAGTTAATTCATTGTCATCAAAGTAAAAACCAAATAAATAAAAAGGCTGCCTACTCATCTTAAATAATGTAATATAGCCATAGGAGATTTCTTACCATTTTCTCATTATCTCATGAAAATTCATGGAGATTCAGACATCCCCACACCATGCTTCAACTATATACACTTACATCCTCTGCTATAGACATGTATTTCATTCTATACTGATTTGTTTCTTATCCATTTCCCACAGTGGACTGTGAACTCCTTGAGTATTCATGTTCATGACCTGAACACCAATAAAAATATCTGTGATTTCTAGATACATAGACATTCCTAGAAACTTAGAAAGATGAAGTACAAGGTAGGGAGTTGGCAAAACTTGTGTCAGCTTGATTCATTCTTCTAAGTAAAAGAGGAAGCCTGCTGTTTTGTTAGAATGTGGAAACAGACAATGGAACAGTGACTTGAAGAGAGAAAAGTTCTATTTTAGGAAATTTTTTATGAATATCATAAAAGTGAAAGAACTGAAGAGCAGCCATGTAGACTCAATCAGTAGTCTCAGAGGCTGAGTACATTCAACACAAACTGGGTGTAGTACAAAAATAAGGAATGGCAAATCGTGCTAAAAGTTCTGTCTGAGGACTCTAGAATAGGCAGGAGAAATCAGAAAACAAAGTAGGAGTGCCCATAATGGAGGGAAATACCAGGAAAAATAATGAAAGGCAGAGAAACACAATTTCAAATTTCAGGTCAGAAAAGAACCCATTACTAGTCTTTGTTAAGAAACGATTTAAATAATGTGGATCAATCATTTCGGTGAGTCACTTCTCAAAGTACGCAAGGCTGCTAAGGTAATATTTAAATCTTTGAGAGCACTCAAGGGAAAAAGAAAAAAAGGATGAAAATGGGAAAACAAAAAGAGAGAATAATAAGAGACAAAGACTAGAAAAGAATAAATCAGATTTTTTGACATATATATATTTGCAATGTGAGATAAAATTTAGATAATCAAATGTGTATTCATTTATAACTTGCTTCAGATTAAAATGCAGGGGTTGGGGGGGCTCCGAGGTGACTCCATTGGTTAAGTGTCCAACTACTGATTTTGGCTCAGATCATGAACTCAGGGTCACTGGATTGAGTCCCGTGGGTTAGCACGGAGTCTGCTTGAGATTCTCTTTCCCGCTCCCTCTGTCCTCCCACATTCATGCGTGTATGTGTGTGTGTTTGCTCTCTCTAAATTAAATAAAAATTTTTTAAAAATTAAAATTAGAAAGTATTAAAATGTGGATATCAAATATGACCTCATCTGACAAAACCGATATGGTACAATGAAACAAATATTAATACATTAAATTATTAAAACTAGATTAAAATAGAAAAAGCTTAGTGTAAAGTTTTATAGTTTAAAATGTGGTCAATACATCTTTGGCTTTAGATGTTATGTAAAAACAAAACCAAAAAGTTGTTTTTTATTAAAGATTTTTATCCATTTATTTGAGAGTGAAAGAGAGATCATGATTGGGGGGAAGGGCAGAGGAAGAAGCAGACTCCCTGCTCAGCTGAGAGCCTGATGTGGGGCTCGATCTCAGGACGCTGAGATCGTGACCTGAGCCAAAGGCAGAGGCTTAATGGACTGGGCCACCCAGGCACCCCAACAAAACAAAATTTTAAATATAAAGACCATATTATTGATAATCCTGTGGCTGGAAATGTGAATTTATTTTAATTATATCTTCTTTAAGCAGTTCAATTCCTAATATGGCAGAAAACCTCTGTGATTATGAACATTATACATGTAAATAATTTGTATTAAAATTCTTAAAGAGGTTTGGGTGATTCTAACAGTGTAGGCAAAGAATAAGGACGTTTTATAGATCTCAGAGGTCACATTCCCATCGTCCATCAAGCCACAGTTTATTCCAAAGAACTTTAGATGGTCCAGTGATCATGTATTTAGTTTATATATAAGACTGCAGATCTACAATTATATATATTTTTGAAAACATGGTGTAAAATATTGTCAAACTATTAGCACACAAAACAAAATAATTTTTGGCTAATCAAAGAACAATAAATATCTTGATATTACCAGCAGTTTTGTAAGTTTCAATTAATTTTTTGGCTTTTTCCCCAGTCAAGTAAATTACAATTAATCTAATTAATTGGTTATAAATGATAACTAATAATTACCTTTGAGTTTTTATCTGATGACAAATTTCCACATTATATATTTTAAAACTGAGTATTTATCATTATGGTTTTGCAGTACAAATCTATCACTTATTTTTCTCAGATTTTAGTTACATTTGTATCATTATGGTAGCAATCTCCATGCTGGCACTAATAAGCAATATTGAAAGGGTTGATATTCCATAATGCATAGAAAAAGTGATTTCTGGTTTTTCTGGATGTCAGACAATCTCTTCCGTTTTCATTAAAATCACTTACTCTTTACTAAAAGTAGAGGAAAAATTGTGAGAGCATTGGTGATTTAGAAAAATGTCAAAGTAGTATAGATACTTCCTTTCCCTAAATGTACTAGAAACTACCAATCAATTTTTTTATTAAAATTCCTCAAACTGCCCCAAAGTTACTACTTTTATCAATTACAAACTCCCAATTATGTAACATTAATGAACATTAACATACTGTATACAAGGATTTAGGAACAGAATATGACTAATGAAAAAGTTAAGTCTTACAGTAAATACTTAATCAAATATTATTTGACTCTCAATTCCTCATAGTAAGCAAAACCATTCTATGTTAATGTGATATTTTTATAACCAAGATGATTACTACAAGAAAAAAAATGTTAGTATAACTATATAACTTAAAGATAAATTACAAGATAAGTTAAAGATAAATTCATACCTAAGGGCATAAATGGTCTTATTTTTTAAAAGACATTTTGTGGCTTGCAAGAAAAAAAAAAGAATAGTAGTATCACTTAACAGTTACATTTCTCATTAATGATTTTGCCTTTGTTTTATTAATATGAAGAGATAAATACCCCATATAAAAAAAATTTAAATAATTTCTCATTAAAAATACATTTTATAAAGGGGCACCTGAGTGGCTCAGTCAGTTAAGTAACTGACCCTTGATTTTGGCTCCGGGGCTCAGGATAGATCTCAGGGTCATGGGATCCAGCGTTGCATCTGGCTCTGTGCTCAGTTCTTGGTGTCTACTTGAGATTTTCTCTCTCCCACTGCCCTCCCCTTGCTTACAATCTCTATCTCTAAATAAATAAATAAATAAATAAAATCTTTAAAGAAAAGTTTATAAATGTTATAAATTAACCATTCTTTTGTAGTAATTTGGATTCTAGTGGATAAATTTATCTAAGCAAATTACGTAGGTCTTCTATCTGCACCGTACAATATGGTATCTCCTAGCTATATTTGGCTACTTAAAATTTAAATTAGTTAAAATTAAACAAAATATATCACTGTCATGGTAGGATTATCCCCTTGTCAAGAGTTCAATAGTCACATGTGGCTAGTACCTACCATATGGCAGAACTAAGTTTGACGGGACAGTGCTGTCCTAGATTATGTAGACTTATAAATACATGGGTAATGTTCTGATGATAGTAACACATGGGAAGATGAATTTACTTCCAAACATATAATACTAAAAACTTAAACAAAATTATAATATACAATATCCAGAGTAGGGAAAAACACAGTGGAGGGGATTAATGGGAATGAAGTCTCAAATAAAAAGGAAGCTGCACAGAAATGGATAAAAAGCTAAATATAAATTCTGATGAAGAATTTTCAGGTAATAAATTTGGAACAGAAGAAAACCAAAATGAGTATTTCTTTCAAGCTCCATAAACTACCAAACAAGTGAAAATTACTCTTCACTTGTGCCCAAAGAAGTTGAATAAAAATAGATTATTCAGCAATGCCTCATCAACTCCTAGTTCGCTGAACATCATTACTTGTTGCCACTAGTGTCCCTGAGGTTATCTCCATTTTCCTTCATTCTATTCTCCTCCACTTGCTCCCCACCAGAATTCACTTTTAAAATGTAAAGCCACTAGCGTTAGTGTTACTATTGCATTTGTCACTCTGTCAAGGATCTACTAGCATTTGTCCACCAGTCTCTCCTTCAAGCACAACCAGGAAAGCTAGACAGAATGTAAAGATAGAAACATCTCTTTAAGGTATCAGAGAACTATGAGGTTAATGAGCCTTGGAAGCATTAATGTCCCAAAGAAAAAAAAGGTACAGAGATGTCTGACATCGACTTGCAGCTTTTCCCCCTTTAGTACATGTGCCATAGCAAACAGTGGTTGAAAAACCGAGAAACGGGACAAAAATTGTGTCTGAGAGGCTTAGAAAATGAACATCAATTCCTGCCATCACAATCTCTTGGAAGAGGAAAACTGGAACTCCACACCCGCAGTGGGAAGGGGTGGGATATAAAACACTTCAGGGTTTCAGAAGGAGTGCCTGAAGATTTATATCCTAACAATAGAGATAAACTGGAAAGAAACTAGCTTTCTCAATTCTCAAATACTGAAGTTTAGCCTCAAGTTAGCTAAATCCCTACCTGGATGGAAGGCATCTTCCCTTACACTAACTGTGCACCAAAATAAGAATTACTCTGTGGGACCTTAACAACTCCAGAGTGTCAAAGTCACACACAATGATCTATTAAGATAGAAGGCTATATGACCAACATGCAAAGGGAAAAAGAGACATCAAAAAAAAAAGAATCACAGAGAAAATCAGATATTCTTGTTATTAGACACAGACTTCACAATAACTATGAATATGTCCATGAAATATTTGTATAATATCAGCCAAGAACTGGTAATTATAAGAATCAAATAAATATCTTTGAACTAGAAGACAAAAATATAAACTTAGAAACTAAAAGTTTAGACACAACTGAAAAGAGGATTAAAAACCCAAAATATAAGTTAAAAGAGAATAACCAAACTGCCATTGAAAAGCATAAAGGAGAAAAAAAACAGAGTCTCTGAGACATAGGTAATATGGTAAAAAGTTCTAACATGTGTCATTAAAGTATCAATGTCTAAGAAGGGAAAATTAGATAGAAGCAATATTTGAAGGGATAATGGATAAAAGTTTCTAAAAATAATAAAAGCTGTCAGGTCACAAATTTTAGAAGCAGTTTGAATCAAAAGAAATTGAATCCATAATTTATGGGGGGGCTAGGTAAAATAGATAAAGAGGATCGAGTGTTCACTTAACATGACGAACACTAAGAAATGTACAGAACTATTGAATCAACTATATTATCCACCAGAAGCTAATAAAACACTGTATGTTAAGTATACATTGATAGAAAAAATAAAAAATAAAATTTTTTAAGATAAATCTAAGAAAAGATGTATCTTTCACACAATAAGCAAAAGAGCATTAATGAGCTAAAATAAGAACTGAATAAATTAAGAGATAGCTAGGATTATGAATTGGAAGTCTCAATATTAACATGTCAGTTTTGATCACATCAATCTATAAACTCAAAGTAATCTCAAAATTCTACTTGTGTGTGTGAGAGTGTGTGTGTGTGTGTGTTCATGTAAACTGATAGGCTAATACTAAAACATGTAAGGAAATACAATGGGCCAAGATTAAAGAGTAAAGAACAAATGGATGTACTGTTATTATTACTACTATTGTGTATCAAGACATGTTATAAATCTATAGTGACAGAGACAATGGGAGAGCAGCACAAATATAGGCAATTCGGCCAATCCGTGAAATAGAATTGAAGCAATAAAAAAAAAAGAATTTGTGGACACTTTATGACAAAAACAGTATATAGAGCCGTGGGAAAGATGACCATTTAAATGAATGAAACTAAATTACCTGGATACATATAAGAGGAAAAATGAACCTTGACCCCTCACCTCATTGCACAAATCAAACCAGGTAGATTATATGAAACGTAAAACAATAAAGCTTCTAGAAAATGACACAGAGGAATAACTTCCGACCTTCAAATAGGAAAAATGTGTAAGTAGGATTTTAAAAAGCGTGAACCAGGGGCGCCTGGGTAGCTCAGTGGGTTAAGCCTCTGCCTTCGGCTCAGGTCATGATCTCATGGTCCTGGGATTGAGCCCTGCATTAGGCTCTCTGCTCAGCAGGGAGCCTGCTTTCCCCCTTCTCTCTGCCTTCCTCTCTGCCTACTTGTGATCTCTCTATCTCTGTCAAATAAATTAAATAAAATCTTTAAAAAAAAAAAAAGGCAAGAAACATACAGAAAAAAAAAACGTTGATGAAAAGGTACATCTCTTTATCAAAAGTCACCACTAAGTGAAAGAGAAATTGAAATCAGGAGGTGAAGATTATTTGTAATACATATAGTGAATAAAGAACTTGGATCAAAAGAATATGGAAAGTCCTACACATCAATAAGAAAAAGAAAATTAAAATGTGCCAAAGATTTGGATATACATTTCACAAAACAGAATCTTCAAATGGCCAATGAAATATGAAAAAGCAGTTAGCTTTAAAATACAGTAAGTGAGAGATAATATCTATCTTGTATAAATTATTAAAATTTTACTTTACTTCTTCAATAATGGCTTTAAATTATTTACATTTCTGCTTCGAGTACCATGGTAATAATTGGCAACTAAGTTTTAAAAAAGATTCAATAACGAAAGCTGGATGTTTGATTGCTCATCCGCAACCCGTCATAAACCCAAAGACATCCAACATCCAGTCATTGTCACTCTGAGACTCAGACTTATATTTGGAGCAGTGAGTCAGATGTAGAATATCTCTGAAAGCTTTTGAAATAGAAGGATTGATGACATTAGAACATAAGGGGCACCTGGGTGGCTCAGTGGGTTAAGCCTCTGCCTTTGGCTCAGGACGTGATCTCAGGGTCCTGGGATCAAGCCCTGCATCAGGCTCTCTGCTCAGTGAGAGAGCCTGCTTCCCACTCTCTCACTCTGCCTGCCTCTCTGCCTACTTATGATCTCTGTCTGTCAAATAAATAAATAAAATCTTTTAAAAAATGAGCACATGGGGCACCTGGGTGGCTCAGTGGGTTAGGCCTCTGCCTTCCGCTCAGGTCATAATCTCCGGATCCTGAGGTCAAGCCCCGCATTGGGCTCTCTGCTCAGCGGGGAACCTGCTTCCCCCTCTCTCTCTGCCTGCCTCTCTGCCTGCTTGTGATCTCTGTCTGTTAAATAAATTTTAAAAAAGGGGCGCCTCGGTGGCTCAGCGGGTTAAAGCCTCTGCCTTGGGCTCAGGTCATGATCCCAATATCCTGGGATCGAGCCCCACATCGGGCTCTCTGCTCAGCGGGGAGCCTGCTTCCCCCCCCAACCTCTCTCTGCCTGTCTCTCTGCCTACTTGTGATCTCTGTCAAATAAATAAATAAAATCTTTAAAAAAAATTTTTTTAAATAAATAAATAATAAATAAATAAAAATTTAAAAATGAGCACATAAACAAAATGGGAAGAACTTTTCATTATGAGATTTTTTTTTTTTAAAGATTTTATTTATTTATTTGACAGAGAGAAATCACAAGTAAGCAGAGAGGCAGGCAGAGAGAGGGGAGGAAGCAGGCTCCCTGCTGAGCAGAAAGCCCGATGTGGGGCTCGAACCCAGGACCTGGGATCATGACCTGAGCCGAAGGCAGCGGCTTAACCCACTGAGCCACCCAGGCGCCCCTCATTATGAGATTTTTAACTTCCCTGAGAAACAGACCAAGAGTAGGTGATAATATAGTGGACTTACTATGTGCAAACCACCCAGTTTTATGCATATTTCCTAGTTTTATCATTCTGTCATATTTATGTCACTTAGAAAATAAAATATTATTGATCCAATTGTCCAAACACTACTTAAATCTCATTTCTCTTCACCATCCCACTAGCCACCTGCCTCAGAGGTAACCAGCATTACTCAGATATTTTCATTCCCATGCATTTTTTTTACCTGTTTGCATATACATAAACAAGACAATATGGTTTTTATAATTCTTCAAATTCCTCTTACTGTATGTAAGAGAAACACAATCAATTTTCACTTGCTTTTTATACTCAGCATTATTCTTTTGACATTTATCCATGCTAATACCTGAAGTTCTGGTTGATTTCCACTTCTAAATATCCTGTTGAATTAATACAAAATAGTATGTAATTTATTTACCATTACGTTTTTACTATACATGTAATTACTTATATTTTGTTTTGTTTTGAAACAAACTTGTTAAAAACGTTCAAGTACATGGTTTCTTGTTCACATGTTTGAGATTCTCATTCTCATCCCTCCATATCAATAAGGGTTTGGTCATGAGGCATATATTTTTTTAAAGATTTTATTTATTTATTTGACGGAGAGAAAGAGATCACAAGTAGGCAGAGCAGCAGGCAGAGAGACAGGGGGAAGCAGGCTCCCTGCTAAGCAGAGAGCAGGATGCAGGGCTCGATCCCAGGATCGTGACCTGAGCCAAAGGCAGAGGCTTAACCCATCATGGGGCATATTAAGTGCGTGGAGCATCTGGTATTACTAGACAGCTTCACTTTGCACTCTCCATAGTAGTGTAAAAACCATTCTGCTGCTTCACAACCTGCAAGCAAGTATCACTGTTTGATATTTTAACTTTTGCCTATATGATGGGAGTAAATTGCTCTCTCTGTTTATTAGTGAGATTAAAGATCTTCCAATGTTTTAGACTACCCTAGTCTTCTCCATGAACTGACCGTCCATATCCTTTGACCATTTGTCTATTGGATTGTGTGTTTTCTTATTGATTTGTAGTTCTTTCTATTTTCTGTACACTGAATGTTTAATAGTTATATATGTTGCAAATATCTTCTCTGGGTGAATAATTCATCATTTAAGTTTGTTTATTCTTTTGGTGGGCGATTATTCATTTTAGTGCAGTAAATGTCATCAATATTTTCCTTAATGATTTGTGATTTACGCTTTAAATGGTCATTTCCTACTAAAATATATTAAAATCTTTATCCATTTTCTCCTGAAAGTATTAATTCTTTGCTTGACAATTTTAGGGCCTCGAATCCAGCTGATATTTATTTTTGTGTAGAGTACACGGTAGGGAACACATTCTTCCTCTATATATAGCCAGTTGTTCCAATACCAATTTCTTTAAGGGTCTCTCCTTCTTCCACTTATTTGTTAAGCTACCTCCTCTGTAAATCAGGTTTCCATAGCAATGGGATACTTTATTCAACTTCATTAGTGTGTTTGTTGATCCCTGCTCCTGTACCAGTGTCTTGAGTAGAAGAAAAAGAGGTTCTC
This sequence comes from Enhydra lutris kenyoni, assembly GCF_002288905.1. Lineage (NCBI taxonomy): Eukaryota > Metazoa > Chordata > Mammalia > Carnivora > Mustelidae > Enhydra > Enhydra lutris. The sequence goes on from NW_019154091.1 coordinate 20,983,197, forward strand.
TGTTGTTATTTTAATCTCGTGCTCCCTCTCTTATGATCACCCTCTCTGTCCAATAGGTTTGCAGGGGATGAAGTGATGCCGTGTCACAGTGATGGTCCAGAATTGTAATTAACACACAGTGATACTCAGGATATCAGAGATCCTATTCTAGGACAGCAGGTGGGCAGTTTAATTCTCCAAATGCTGGGCTGTTCTCTGTCTCATTCAGACTTCTAGACCAAAGCTTGCTCTCAGTCCCAGTCCAGAAAACACGCTCTCACCATCATTAGCAAGCTCTTGTCGTGTGTGAGGTGTCACGCCCCACTGCATGGTCAAGTCATGAGTCGGCTCTGACACCACAATGAGAACACTGTGCAGCCAACGCCTGCTTGGACACCTAGCAAGCCTCTAGCTTCAGCCCTGTGTCCTACTTTGCACATCGATTCTATTTCCAATCTGCAGACACGTTGACTTTATTTTTGAGCTCATCTCTGGTGTTCTGGTTTTTCCTTTTTGTATTCTTTCATTATTATGCAACTGGAAAAAAGGGCTGCATCAGAGTGTTAGGGACTGTGATACCCTGAATGGAAGTAGCAGAACTGAATTTTTCTAACTTGATTAAGACTGAACTAGCAGATCATGGGAAAATGATGATGATAACTACTACACTTATGTTCTGGAAGGAGGAGGTGGGGAATGCAGAAGGAGGAGAGCAAAAAGAACACAGGCTGTGTAACTTTCTTGAGGTCACATAACTGGTTAAGTGGCAGACCTGAACCCAGGGTGTCTAACTCCAGAGTAAGAATCTTAACTATAGCACCGGTACTGCCTTGTCCCAGCTTTGCTGCAGGGTGGCTCTGGAATCCTGGCATGTCGCTTCACCTCTTTGTGACAACATCTTCTCAGTTGTAAAATGAGATGATTACAGTGGATGACCTCTAATCTGTGCTTCTGACTTCTAATCGACGATCATAAAATGAATTTATAGTTCTGCTTAGCTCCCTATTTCAGAATACCCTCTGAAATTTGCTTTGGGAGTGAAAATCTTTGGCAAATCTCCAAATTTATTTTAAAACAATCTTTAATGAGATATGTAACTCATCTGAAAAACACAATTTCATCATTGGAAATGTCCTGTAAGAGAAGAGAGAACGCAAGCTCTACAGAAAAACCGTGAGCCTCCCATTATAACACCTGGTGAATGTCAGTTCACTAAGTATGAAATGTCTTGAACAGAACTATAAAACGAAAGGTATGGCTGCATGAAAAGATTTGAGTCCTGGTGTTAATTGTGTCTCCAACCCAAACTCAACTCTTGAGGGCTTTGGTTTCCCTGTTTTTAAAATTTAAAATTTCCTTGTTTTAAAAAAAAATTTTTTTTTAAAGATTTTATTTTTTTGAGAGAGAGAGAGAGAGAGAGTGAGCATAAGCTAGGGGAGCAGCAGCAGGAGAGGGAGAAGCAGACTCCCTGCTGAGCAGGGAGCCTGATGTGGGGCTTGATCCCAGGACTGTGGAATCATGACCTGAGCTGAAGGCAGATGCTTAACCAGCTGAGCCACCTAGGTGCCCCTAAAATTTTTTTTAATGAGGCCCTTCTCACATCCCTTTAGTTCACAAGTGAGAATCTATTACAGAAGTTCAGTGAAGGTATTATTTGAATAGGCTGAAAATACACAAGAAGTAAAAGCTGCTTTTATGCCATGAATGACAAAAATGCCTGGGTCAAGTTAGTTTCTTAGTATACCTCTCATAAGAATATGTCTGGGTGAAGGATGTGCGCCCTTGTCAGATTGCCTGAGTTAGTTTCTTTCTCAAGAGTTTCTTAAATTTTCCTGTCCTAATACTACCCATCTGTAAAATGAGGATAATCAATTCCTACTTATAGTGATAACTGAATGAGAGGTGCTTAGACCGCTAGAGCACGTAGTAAGTAATTAGTAAATGTTTGTATTTATTAACAGTAGTGATTTGAACAGCTGAAGGTGTACATCGTTAAATATCTATTTAAAAATATGTGCAAACCATCATGAGTAACTTGGGTTCCTAAAGACAGAAGGGCATTATCAGGGGGAACTTACTGCAATTTCTCTTACACTAAAATCTCATATTCCATATTACTATTAGTTTGGAAAAAAAAGTGATGATTTAATAGGCATCCAGTACTAGTGTCTGCTTTGTATGCTAGTACAATTAGAAAAGGTTTCTGCCTTCACAGTAACAGAGAATGTCTAAAACCCATGTACAAATGGGAAAAGAAGATGATGTCGCAAATAAGAGACCTTCCTTGGCTTGCAAGTCACACACAACTTTACAACCCTGCAGTCAGAATGCATTTGTTAGGAAAGAGTGCAAAGAACTACAATCACAGTTTCTTCAAAATTCCCCAGAACTGTCTAAGCCATGGAGACTGTCCACAACCTAAGAGGTTATTAACAAAAATCTACTTTTCTATCCTTTTGGCTGAAATGGAGAAAATAAAATTGAAATGTAGTAAACAAAGGGACAAAGTGAGGGTGAGTAGAAATATTGTAATGGAAGGTTCATTTTACGAACAGTTTTATTTTAATGAATGTATTCTTTAGATTATGGGTAAACTTTTATGTAAATCCAGATCTAATGTTTCCTAAAACAAAAAATTAGAAGGACAAGAACCAAAAACAAAACCACTGAAAGCCCAAACTGAAGGCATCTTGCTTCCACCTGCAATCAGGGTATGATATCTATTTTAACTCCTTCTTTGGGTTTTAACAATATAAAATTCATAACTCTTGGCATTTAAGTTAAAAAAATTCAAAACAGTAACTCAAACCCATTGTTCGACTTGAAGAAATTACAAAACCCTTCTTTTAGCTGATGATAGCAGGGACCAATTCAAAGAGGTTTAAAAAGAGTTGATGCTGGAAACTGCCTTGAAGATACAAATTGCTATAATTATCTTTGAATATACATATCATTAAACCGAAATGGATGTCAATAAACCAGCAAAAGATATTTAAACTATTCAGAGCATATTAGCACAAAACAACAGAAAAACAATTTCCTCCACTCTTTCAACAACACTAACTTGGAGTATAATTTTCATATTTTATCTGTATATATGAAATGAAATAATATTTTCCTTCTATTTACATCATTATTCTATTTTCAAAAGACAGACAGATACTATTATATATGTATAAATGCATTTTAAGTCATTGTCAGCATGTTACTTTAAGGGAAATATAGGCACCGTGGTTTCAAAAGGAGAAATATTTTGGTAAGAACTGAACTGAAATAAACACAATCTGGTATTAAAAAATAGTCATAGTATAGCTAAAATTCTAACGGATTCAAAGCTATGTTTAGAACAGTCCTTCTTAATAACATCCAGAGTCTTCTGGCTCTTTCCAGAGAGGTATTGGAGTGCCAAAAAGTATATATAATGTTCAGTTATTCATTCTGATTGCAGTTTTTCATGTAATTTGCCCCGTGCATCCCAAGTTCACCTTGTCAGAGAGTACTGCCTCCCCAAGGCTGCCCCAGGGTCCTGTTGACGGATGGCTCTAATTGCAGTCGGTGCTGTAAACAAGGCAGCTACTCCATGCTCTGCGAGCACGCGGAAATAAGCACCAGCATCTGGTGTTCCCACAGGCTTTCCCTACAATGAGATTCATTTAAAATGTCACCGGGTAAAATGTCTCATATTTCACTGACAGTTCAATACTTACACATTTAACACAGCAATATTAATAAGATGGGGTGCTCCACAAATCTTGGTTTTAAAATATCCCCATGTTCTATCGTAAATAAAACAAACCAAATGCCCAGGCTCCGGAGAGGCCATTTACTCCCATTACGTCATCCTGAAAGCTTTTCAAGCGGCAATTGTTCCTTTCTTGAGTTTTGAAAGATAAAGGACAGGAAATAGAGATCACATTCAAATTAATAACATAAAACATTCTTCCGTTAGCCAAGAAATTAAATACATTGTTTAGGTGGGTAAACTAAATGACAAATATGATTGCTACGAATTTCTAACTTTAGCACTCTTTTTCATAATACTTTTAAAAGTGACAATAGTGGGTTACGCGGTGGACTCCTGATTTCAGCTCTGGTCATGATCTCAGGGTCATGAGATATAGCCCTACATCTGGCTCCCTACTCAGACTGGTCTGCGGGACAGTCCCTCTTGCTCTTTCCGTCTGTCCCACCCTCCAGTTCACACACTCTCTTTAAAAATAAATAAATAAAATCTCAAAAAAAAAAAAGAAGTGACTATAACAATTCTCAAAGTGTTTGGGAAGAGAAAAAGATATGGAATCACAGGGATTTCTGAACAATGACTTTCCCAATTAAATGCCTCACTCCAAGGAAAGCAACTTCTATGACTTAAAAAAAATTCAGTAAGATGTCCACAAACGTATCTTTTCTATAGTCTCAAAATGACATTTAACAAAGTCGGTGGAAAACCCATGAATAAAAATCTAAAAATTTTTATAGAATATGTAATCAAAAGGACACAAAGCACTTTTTTTTTTCCTTTTTTAAGAGTGAGAGAACACACTGTGGGGAGGAGCAGAGGGAGAGAGAGAAAGAGGGAATCCCAAACAGGCTCCATGCTCAGCACAGAGCCAGATGTGGGGCTGGATCTCACAACCCTGAGAGATCATGACCTGAGCCCAAATCAAGAGGCTATTGCTTAACTGACTGAGCCAGCCAGGTGCCCCCCAAAGCATTTTTTAAAAAAAAGATTTTATTTATTTATTTGACAGAGAGAGAGAGATCACAAGTAGGCAGAGAGACAGAGGGGGAAGCAGGCTCCCTGCCGAGCAGAGAGCCCGATGTAGGCCTCAATCCCAGGACCCTGAGATCATGACCTGAGCCGAAGGCAGAGGCCTTAACCCACTGAGCCACCCAGGCGTCCCCCAAAGCATCTTTTAATAGACTTTTCTGTGAAATGGAAAATGAACATAGCATACATAAATCAGTGATTCTACAAAAATCTATGTTGGCCCAACTATAGCCCCTTATTTCTCAATCCATTCTCAATACTGCTACTTCTTCCTGTGATTCTAGAGCAAGGTGCCTGGAATGCTAATATATGTTATGTGAAAAAAATACATATTATACACACACACACACACACACACACACACACACACATATTTCACAAGCAAATCCTTTTTGGAGGGGTTGGGATAAAAAAAGGAAAACAGGTTTCTGATTTTCGACCATTTCTTAAAGACTTAAAGGGTTAAAGAATATCAGAAATTCCCAAAAGATGGTTACTATATGTAATCTTTCCTAAACTTCTCTGTCCACACCCCCTATATGCACATTTCATGGATCTTATATTCTGTGAAACACACTTGGGAAACATTGATATGGTAAAAAGAGGAAAGAAGTTGCTAGTAGTAAACTGAGACCTCTCCCCCAACAGAGACTAATAAATGAATGATGATAAGAAGAGGCCAACCACAGTATTCGTGAATTCCAGTTCACTATCTGCATCTACTTGGATCTTGGATAGGGTGTTATCAGTTTGTGTTTTCTTTTTTTTAAAATGATTACCCTCAATAGTCTTTAATGTAAGTATACATATATTTTTTTTTAAATAGAACCTTTTTCTCATATTCTGTTGCTTTTTCTCTTGCTTTTTTAAAACCAAAGTATTTATTGCAACTAGAAATTCATTTTTATTAACACAACTATCCCAAAGCACTTAATTTCAATTTATTCCCTTACCACCTCATACAGGTCAACATGTTAATATAGTACAAAAAGCTGTCAGATATAATCTGCCAACTCATCTACATAACTTGACTCACAAATTTTGAAGCCTAGAGCACATCCGTCTAAAACGAACCAGCAGGTTTATTCTTTTGAACCCAGTGAGGTGAAAATTTGACTTTTACTTTTTCTATCTGTCTTGGGCACTGTTCAGGCCTTGGTGTATGAGATTGTGACTTTGGAAACTTGATCTCACCCACATAAAGATGACTTATTCACTGACTTTATACAATTGACTTTCCCTGTCTATGCTGCCATTTTCTCGCCTACTAAATAAAAATAAATCACTTTTCCAATATTTCCTCGATAAGCTAAAAGCACCAAGATAATATTTTAAAGTAGTTTGACCTCCACTAAAGAAAGATATTTTATAGCCAATTGGAATTGAATTCCACTACAGTTCCAGTGTTATGGGACAAAGATAATATACTCACAAAAGGGTGATATTAGTACCATAATAAAATGCTACACCATGATTACCAACATAGAGGACACAATTTGATGTATTTTATAATGTCTTCAATTAATTATGTCTAATGATAATGGCGGCTTAAACACTAGGAATATTAGTTAAAAACTCTACCATATCTTTTTATAAATAATAATTAGTATTATAATTCTGAAACACACCAAATACATTTTCATCAATAGTCTATTTATTGAGCATAAAAATCATGATAACATAGCATTCCTATTAGGAGACTAAAGGAAGTGATGCATATAATCTCACCATATTCGTTTGTAAGTTAGCTGAGCTCAAAAGGTTCAGATACTTGCATTTTATTACCCATTCCCACAGAATTTTTCGATGCTATGATATGTTTCGCTGTTTTAGAATTTAGTGACTCAAAGGCTTATTGGTTTATTGAACACTGTCCTCCCCTGCCGTCCTGTAAACACACAAGCTTGTGTACATATATGTACATGTGTGCACACACAGGCAATATAATTCCTTTACAGTAATTTTTAAAAATAATAACACACTAACCACACTGAGTTGCCTGGAGAAAATGACTCTGATTCCAGAACTTGCATATTCAGTGAGGAGCAACAGCCAAACACTCTTCAACAGAAAAGTAGGAAGATTCTAAAACTCTGGGGATTTTTAACAAACATACACACCAAAAGCAGTAATGCGGCTAAAAGGTAACAATAACTTAAAAACTGTGCAAAACTCAAATTGATATCATTACTGTTTGCTTTTATTCCTTCCCCAAACTAATGGCTAAAGTGTCCTTTGCTACCCAGAAACCAAAAGCAAAAAGCAATCCCTCCAGTGGCAAAGCAGAGATTCTAAGCTTACAGCTATTAGAAATAATGAATTTTTAACATCAGAGATTTACAAAACATCAACAGCTAATATTTATGATGTGGTGAGTGATGGTACAAAGCATAGAAACCAAGACAGATAAATACCTGAAGATTAAGGTGCGCATACAATTCTCTACCACTTACGAGTCAATGTGTTCACAGGAATCAGAGATGATAGACTGTGAATTAGAAAACCAACTGATGTCTCAGCTTCTCACATAATCCCTACTGAGGTTCAGGGTCAGCACTGGAAAGTAGTGAAAGACAGTCCCTTACCAAGACAAAGACAAGCTTAAACACTAGAGTTAGATCTTTGAGAAAAAAAAAAATCATTTTCTTCATTAATCCTATGACTTCAGTTTATCCAAAGGCTTGGCGTCAAAGCTACTTGTAGTTTCTCAGACTGTGACATAAAAATTTCCAAGTCAGCTGAGGTTCTTGCCTCTTTTTGTGGCAGGATTAGAAATACATCTGGTCTCTTTGAACACTACTTCTGAGAATATCACCAAAGGCATGTTTGTACTGCAGTTCTAAGGTGAAGACAGCAACATCCCTTATAGATTAGTTCTGAATTTAATTTCAGCAGACAGGTACAGCAGTGCCAGCTTGTTTATTTTGGAAATGGGATGACATTGGCAATAGCATTTGTTAAATCTCTACTACATGCCTCGTGTCTTTACCGAAGGATGAAAGTTTGGGCATGCAACATCTAAACTTGAGACTTGTTAAAACATAAGCAGTTCCCCAGGATATAATATTTAGCAAAAGAAAAGCAAAATGCAGAATAGTCTGCATATCATTTGGATGATGCCATGTGTATGAAAATAAAGGAGGGGGGATTTCTTATGTAAGAAGAATACAGAAGATACAGAAGATTGCTTCCAAGTCAGAGAAATTGAAGAGCTGGGAACAGAGGACAGTGAGATTTGCACTCTTTACCCTTTCGTGTGTTTTGAAATATGAACCAAATGAGTGTACAACCTCTTTGGAAAATGGGCTTTTTCTTCTGTAAAGTCCCTCTCTCAATAACTCACATTATCTTGTTCCAATCTTGAAAACATTACTGCCGCTTTAAACCCCAATGAGAGAACTGCTCTATGCCTTAAGACCTTCAGGTCTAGGATTTTGTTACTACAGCAGATTCTCTTTTAAGGAGTAAAAAGTTGCTTATAAATACAATTGATAACTAAGAATTTATATCGACTCACTTCATAGATTATTTGCTAGAGATTTCCCATAATTTCATGGGCCTCACCTGTGGGGATATGCTGCTACCTTGCTTTCCTTTATCTATCCATATCGCTATCTAATCTGACTCATGGGGTGCTTTCTTTTATTTTATTTTAAAGTTCTTATTTATTTATTTGAGAGAGAGAAAGCATGAGCAAGGGGCGGGAAGGGACACAGAAGGAAGGAGAAGCAGACTACCAGCTTGGCAAGCAGCCTGACATGGGGCTTGATCCCAAGACCCTGGTATCAAGACCTGAGCTGAAGGCAGATGCTAAACCAACTAAGCCATCCACATGCCCTGCTCGTGATGCTTCTGAAAGGTATCCGTGTCTGTTTCCCGCTCCCAGAGATTCTGATATAATTGGCCTAAGTTGGGCCTGTATTGTAATGTTTCACAGGTACCCTAAATAATTCTAATCTGCAGCCTGGGTTGAAAACCGTAGTCCTTAGATATTAGGCATCACCCGAGGTTAGGCAATACCACCTGCCTCATCACCCTAGAGGATGAGCCTGGACCTCAACATGAGCCTTTTCCCACCTGTTACAAATAAATAAGCCAATCCAACTATTAATAAAAAAATATATACTGATAACTGAAATCTGACTATAGGGGGCCCTTCACTGAGAATATAATTGGGAAGAATTGCCTCATTCTTTATGTCTTGCTCTATAAACTAGACTCCAGACTGTACCTATATATTATGATTTATAGGACCTAGCACCCTGAACACAATGATCCTTTCTCCACAGTCGGGAAGAACAGCCCCAGGCCAGCTGTTGATCCTGTGTTGCCAGAGACTTCTGGAAGCTAAGTTTCAGTGTTGAGGGTTTTGTTTGGTTGTATCAAAGCTTGAAAGGATTTTATCTTAATCTTTTAGATGAAGGGTTTTTGACTGGACTTCGGGGAAGTTTATGAGTATTCTGATCTTTTTAATGTGTAGACATTCATCTTCCTAGGGAGATAAGTCAATCTGATCGGATTCTAAAAAAGGAGTCCTTAGCCAAGGTTTCTAGGCATGAGAGCCTCCCCAACATAGAAACCTCTTCAAAGATTTTCTGTCTAGATCTTGGAAACAGCGTGGCACCCATATTGGTAAGGAAGAAGTAAAACTGCCACTATTCGCAGATGATTATGACATGATGCATATATATACAGACTCCATCATACTAGTAGTAGTAAATGAATTCAGTAACGTCATAGGGTACAAAATTAATACTCAGGTATCAGTGGCGTTTCTATATATTAATAATGAAGTAGCAGAAAGGGAAATTAAGAAAACCACTCCATTCACAATTGCACCAGAAAGAGTAAAATACCTAGGGATGAACTTAACCAAAGAGGTGACAGACCTGTACTCTGGAAACCATAAAACACTGGTGAAAAAAAATGGAAGATGACATGATTCACACTTTAAATATCTTACCGTTTTGTCCATTGTACCTCAATAAAGCTGAATTTAAAAAAGAGAGAGAACTATCCCTTCTGGCTTGGTTCTTGCCCTGCCCTCTCCCGGATCGCTGAGAGTAGACCATATGGGGCCTTATGATGAGGCTACCCTCCAATGAATAAGCCATTGCTTCCACCCAGGTCATAAGAGTCCATCTGTCCCACTAAAAAGATGCTTACCTCTGAAAGTATTAGTGCCAAGTAAACGAAGCAGAGCATTGGAACTGGTAATTCTGCTGAGCTAATGAGGGCCTCTGACATATTTACCACTTCCAGCAGTCACAGAGAGCGTGTATCACTAGGGTAGCTGGTAGCTCGTGGCTTCAAGCAGGAGAGCGCTCACCTCTGAATTCCTCCACGCTGAGGAGCCATCACTGCTAACCATACTCAGAGACAAACTCAGGCTTTCCTTACTCAGAGTGCGCAGTTACACTTTGCTATAAGCAGAGAAATTAAACGGCTTCTTGCTTTTATCACGCTAGCAGATTTCTGCCCAGGAAGTAAAGTGTGGCTATTCTGTATGTATGCTGCAATTCAGCCTGAGGTTGTACAAAGCCTGGCTACTCCACACCATCCAATAATTTACCTAAAATTACCTCCAAACATCCTAATATTTCCCCCATGTTCAAAAACAAAACAAACACAGACCTCCTATGGCATTGCTGACCAATGACACCTTACTTGCAAAAACTCTCTTCAGCTGTTGTCCTCCCAGACCTCCTTCTGAAGCAGCTGGCCCTGCTGATGCCCCCTCTTCTGGAAAGCCCCCTTCCGCTTCACGATACCATCTTTCTGATTCTCCCACTGCCTTGTTAATTTTTCCCTCACAGTTTTTATAGCTTCCCTTTCATAATCTTTACCTCTCTGTACCTTAATCACCTCAGGGACTTAAATTATGAACTCTTCTACATCCTCTAATTCTGAAAGTTCTTCTGAGTTTCGAACTTCACCTTCCTGATACCATACAAATGTCCGAGGAGCAGCTTTAAGATTGACACTACCAAAACTAAAAATACTCTTTCCCCCTCTACAAGCAGGAATGACCACAGTTCAGGGGGTAACCACCATTGTCCTCGCTAAAGACAGCAGAGCTATTCTCAACCTCCTACTGGGCTCTACCTTACGATATCCACCTGACACCCTAATATCCTGCCCTTTCCTTAAAGGTCACTGATACCCTGGTTCTGGCCACTAGCTGGCACTATTCGGTAATTTCCCAATTGTTCATCTCTAAATTACCGGTAGAGAGCCAGAGAACTTTGTTTCAAATCCCAGCTCTGTCAATTGTGTGCCATTGGTAAAGTTACTTAATGTCTCTGATCTTCAGTCTCTACAGCTGTAAATAGGGACTCAAAATATTTATCCCATGGGTGTATAACAGTTATCTATCACCCAACACCCAATCAATGGTAGCTATGATTACTACTGGAACTGCTTCACCCACAGAGCTTTCCCGGTCTACTCTAATTCTAAACTTCCCCTCAGATACTAGTAGACAGATTTTGAGCCAGGGTGGAATCCAAACTGCCACTTACCAGCTATGTAACCTAAGTCAGCTTGTTTAATATCTTTGATACTTATTTAGTTCCATCATCAGAAAATTGCATCAAAACGGGTACAAGAATTAAATGTAGAGTCTTTACCACAGGCAATGGCTCAATGTAATTTCTGAAGAAAGTTTTGTATCTTCTACACCGTGCAAGAAAGTTCTCAGTCAGGTGGTGTTTTGGTTTGTTTCCTTTCTGTCCTTCGCATTCATCTTAGTTCTTTGACTATCTTGTCTGTGTTCAGGACCAGGAGTGTATCTGATATTTATTCTGTTTCCTTATCAACCCCGAGGAAATATTGAGCTCAAAACAGGCACCAGTAAACAGTGTTGATGGACCCATGACAGGAGCTGCACTTGCTTGTTCCAACATAAAACATGGGCACACAGAGAGAAAAGTAAAGTCAGAAATAAATATCTTTGAACAACTAGTCATGTGAGAAATCTAAAAGATGCTGGCATCAGCATTGTAATTTTTTCTGATTGAGAAGTTCAAATTATATAGCCTGAATCAGAGTAATAACTGCGTCACCATTTTTCTCCTTCGGTATATATATAAAAGTACATTGCTGTTATACTAGATTAAAAAGAATAAAGAAGGAAATCATTTTCCATTAGATAAGAGCGGGAGAAGGCTCTGATGTGTGCCTTTGACCGCACTACTTAGCAACATCATGGCTACTAGTCTTCAAAAGAAGCGAATCTCTGTCCTTAAAAAAAAAAAATGGATCATCAAATTCAAGAAAACCAGTTAACATGTGAAATGCAAAATTTTTACAAAAAGAAGACAACTCTATACATGGAAGCAACAGTTACATTTTTAAAATGAAACCCCGAAAGGGATAAGAATTCAGAAGGTCCATGTGTGGAAAAGACATCACAGGATGTCTTCATGGAGACAGCAGGTCCAGTGCATAAAGAAGGTGGTAAGTGCACTGAAAGTACCTGTGGATGGTCTGAAGAGTGTTCAATACAAAAATAATTTGAAATTCATTAAAGTAGTATCCTCAATATTCTCAAACTTTAAGACTTTCAAACCGGAAAATGTTTTGATCCATGTATACAAAGTGATTATAATGATGTCTAAAATATGTGTATGTAGTCCTATTTTACCAATTATACATATATATTGTGATATATTTTTTAAGATTTTATTTATTTGAGAGAGAGAGAGAATGAGAGAGAGAGAGAGAGAGAGCACGTGTATGAGAAGGGGGAGGGTCAGAGGGAGAAGCAAACTCCCTGGCAAGCATGGAGCCCAATGCAGGACTCGATCCCAGGACTCCAGGATCGTGACCTGAGCCGAAAGCAGTTGTTTAACCAACTGAGCCACCCAAGCGCCCCATATATTGTGATATTTTGTGAGGCTTTCAAACTAATTCCATATACATTATTTTATCTGATTCCCATGCAAAAAAGGAAGTGTAGAGCTCATCCTCACACTAATCATTAGAATAGATAAACTCTTCCTTCAGGAAAAGAGGATTCAGTGAGCGATTATCAAGCTGAATATTCTGAAGTCTTCAAAGATATACACAGCTTATAAACTAGTAATGATAAAGCCCATCAAAAAATAGAAGTGAAAGTTTATACATGTTTGGATAATGGTGAGCCATGAAATGTACTGATTTATTCACACATGAAAGGCTTCAGAGCCACTCTTATTTCACTCACCAGTTCTACTCTGAAAGGACAGATCCTTGAGGGGACAGATCACTGGGTTATTGTCCACATATACTACTCATTCTGTTAGGATCGACACATCCCTGTGCATAGATTCCTTTGCCTGGCTCTTAGAAGAGAATTAACATGCTCCAAAGGGAGCTGCCGTTAGTGCTCTGATGACTGCTGCAGAGTTACCAGACTCTGAAGGAAGAAATGTGGACTATTTGAAAATTCAAAAATTCAAGCATTATGCTGGCTGGATTGCATAGGAATGAATGGTTGGTGTTTGTACTGTAGAACTTCATTCTGGGAAAGAGTAAATCCAAATGTTTGGATAATAACAGCAGCTTATTATATCCTGGCAACTATTCTAAGGGCTTTTCATGATTAACCACTTAAATGATACATAAGAAAAGTACTGTTAATATTGATATTTTATAGATGAGGAAACTGAGGTTGAGAGCAGTTAAGCAACTCATCTGAGGCCAAACAATTAATAGGTAAAAATTTCAGGAATCATTCTATGGGAGTCTTTTTCTTTTTTTTTTAAAGATTTTATTTATTTATTTGACAGACAGAGATCACAAGTAGGCAGAGAGGCAGGTAGAGAGAGAGAGAGGGGGAAGCAGGCTCCCTGCTCAGCAGAGAGCCCGATAACGGGGCTCAATCCCAGGACCCTGAGATCATGACCCGAGTGAAGGCAGAGGCTTTAACCCACTGAGCCACCCAGGCGCCCATTCTATGGGAGTCTTAATCTGCTGTGCTTCCTCTCAAACATGAAAATTTTTCAGTAATTTAGAATGAAACCTTCAGTAAATGCATTTTAAGAGTCAGCATCACTTTCTAGGACAATAAACTGAAAGGAATTCCGGAATTAAAAGTTAAAACATATTACCAAATAATATATTTATTCTAGGAAAAGACATAATTGATTTGGAGAAGAGTCACCGAAGTACAGAATGGGGCGAACATGCGTCAATCCTCTAGTTCTAATAATGAAGAAATGGATTCCCGCAGAGGTTGAATTAATTTACTCAAGGTCATATAGGAAGATAAAAGCAAAACAAAATAAATAGCACAGATAATCTGACCATATTCCTATATCACAATTCAGAATCTTAAATCCTCTACTTCTAATTTATCATCTGAGAAGGTGGAATGTACTACATATCTTCAAAGTTAATTGCTGAATTATTAAGAGAGCCATCTGTCCTAGTTTACCTAGTGAGCGTACTAAGAGTTTACTGACATGGCTTGCTGCTCTAAGGTATACAACTTGTGAAAAGCAAACAAGTGTAAAATGAGAGCAAGCTTTCACTCCTTGAGGATCTCCAAAGAGACTGTTACTACGTAGACATGACAACTGCCCTATCAAGATCAAGTACATCAACTAGTTTATGACTTAACGCCAAGTTAAACTGAAGGTGACTAATAACTAACATCCCATGCTAGGCAATAACTTAGCGAAAGAAAAGTAAGCAGCTTGCTTTCTTTCTTTTTTTTTTTTTTTAATTTAAGGTAAAATCCATTTTAGTATATTTTGGTATACTTTGTATATTTTTATATACAAGCAGTTTTATATAATTTTCCTCAGATTTACTGACATATAATTGACAAATAAAAATTGTATGTATTTAATACATACAACTTGGATGTTTTGATACATATATATACACTGTGAATAATCAACACAATCAAGCTAATTAATATATTTATCATCTTACATAGTTAAGATTTTCTTTTTCTTTTGTGTGTGTGTGTTTGTGGGGAGAACACTTGCAAGCTATCCTCTTAGCAAATTTGAAGCATACAATAGAGTATTTTAAACTAAATTAGTCATGTTGCTGTATATTAGATCTCCAGAACTTTTTCATCTTGAGTAACTGAAACTTTGTGCACCTTGGTCAACATCTTTCCATGCAAAAGCAAAGAAACATACATTCTTCTCAAGGGCATTTAAAACATTCTTCAGGGGCCCCTGGGTGGCTCAGTGGGTTAAAGCCTCTGCCTTCAGCTCAGGTCATGATCTCAGGGTCCTGGGATCGAGCCCCGCATCAGGCTCCCGGCTCAGCGGGGAGCCTGCTTCCCCCTCTCTCCCTGTCTGCCTCTCTGCCTACCTGTGATCTCTTTCTCTGTCAAACAAATAAACAAAATCTTTAAAACATTCTTCAGCATAGATCACATGTTAGGCCACAGAACAAGTCTTAACAAATTTTAGAAAAGAAAAATCATTCCAAGTATCTTTTCTGACCACAATGGAATGAAACTACAAATCAATAATAGTAAGAAAAACAATAAAATTCATAAATATGTGGAAACAATACACTCTTGAGTAAACATTGGGTCAATAAGGAAATCAAAAGAAAATTTGAAAAGTATCTCAAGACAAATAAAAATGAAAACACAACATACCAAAACTTAGGGGATGCAAAAGTGATACAAAGACATGAAGTTTATAGCAATAAATCCTGACGTTAAAAAAAGAGAGAAAGATCTAAAAGGAACTAACTTTACATCTCAAGGAACTAGATAAAGAACAACTAAGACCAAAGTTCACAGAAACAAGGAAATAATAAAGACTAGAGAAGAAATAAATCACATAGTTAATAAAAACAATAGAAAACATAACAATTAAGAGGTGTTTGAGAAGATAAAAATTGAATAATCTTTAGGTGTACTCACTAGGAAGAGAGAAGACTCAAATCAGAAAGAGCAGATAATGTAATGGGCACTTCAGAAATAAAAAGGCTCAGGAAGAACTATAATGGGGAGATGTTTGTCAAGTTAGTTGATTTCTTGCTTAGCCACACTGCTGTCATTACAGAAGCCTGGGTTCCACTGTATCATGTAATTGAAATGTGTGCACAAGATACACATTGTCCATTAGTACCCAAGCAAAGACAAGAATAAAGAGGGCCCAGCCAGCTTTCTTTACCTTGAGAAGTAGTGTTGGGTTTTGATTCTGCAGATGACAGGCTTTTTGTTAAAGGGGACAAATACAAAACAGAAGAAAGAAGCCAGAAAGCATCTCTGAGTATAACCATCATTTACCAACACATACACATACCAGATACACACATACCAGGTTGCTAAATTTGTTTCTACCTTCAGGTTCCTAGATTAAAGTGTTGCTTGTTTCATTTCTACTCTGACAACACTGCTGTACCAAATAGGTCTTGGTCTGTATGTTATTGGGGTTAGGTCTATTGGAATCAGCTCCATTAATAAAGTAAATTTCCAAAAAGTCACTGCTTATTTTCTTCCTCTCAAAAATAAGGACTGAATTGTTCAGAATTGGTTTACATGTTTTAACTGGTCAGTCTAAACTGTGAGTTTATAGAGTTTCTAGAGTTGCTTACTTCAAATGCATCCAATTCAATGAATAACAGTAAATCTTTGCTTATTAAAAAAATAAAGCCTATTATTTAAGTTGTTCATGAAATTCTCTGGTAAAGATAACTAGAATTACATAGTCCTTCATAATAGAAAATAGTCTTGACTTACAAAATCAAGTTGTTGTTTTGTTTTTTTCTTTTTCTGATCTTCATCCAGGCATTTATTTAACAAATATTTATTAGAACCAAACATATGTCAAGAGCAAAGCTAAGGACACCTATTACTGATTACATGCATATTCCAGGTTTTTGTGTATTTCTCAACTGGCATTGGACCAAAATTTAAGAGACATAATGCTTATGTCATAAATGACTATATGTGAGATATATGTATTAATGCATATATGTGTGTGTGTGTGTGTGTGTGTGTGTGTGTGTGTGTGTATCTTAAAGATTTTATTTATTTGAGAAAGAGAGAGAAAGAGAAGCAGACTCCCCAGTGAGCAGGAAGCCCAATGCGGGGCTCAATTCCAGGACCCAGCAATCATGACCCTAGTCAGAGCCAGATGCTTAACCAACTGAGCCAACCAGGTGCCTCTATACTTAAAAAAAAAAAAAAAAAAAAAAAAAAAGGCTAGTAGCTGAGAATTGATGGTGAGAAAACACTACAATAATCTATTTCTTCTCAGACTTTAGAGCAGACAGGGGCAAACAAGCAAATCAAAGGGGCCTACAAACTAACATGAAACAGGATCTGGGACCCAAGCCAGCGGGGGAAGCCTAAGGTGCTAACGAGAGAGGACAAGATTTGACCTAGTCAGAGAGGTCAAGGAGGGCTTCCGTGAGGAGGAGACACTTGAGCTGAGGAATATATTTCAGGCAACAAATGGGCAAAAACCTATAGCAGGAAAGAGCATTATAAAACTTCCGGAAAACAGGAGCAGGCTGTGTCTTAGAAGGGAAGAGAGAGATCCAACAACCTTCAAGGGTTGAGGAGCCAAGAGTGATTAGGACTGAAAATGCCCATTAGCATTTGGAAAAATAGAGATATCCAGGGAAATTATCAAAAGCTGCTATAATGGGATGATGGCGACAGATGCCAACAGGGGAGGACTGTGGAGGAAAGTAAGCCTTCCAAGATGAAGAAAGTGTTCTAACTGCAAGGGGATAAGGGAATTGAGAATTTTTGTGGAATTTGTTGTTGTTGTTGTTTGTTTTAATGAAAGAAACAGAAATGTGTTACAAATTTGGTAACTACTGGGAAGCTAAAGCCAAAGCAGAAAACCAGGATTTCCAATGTTCCCGCCCTGCACATGCAGAGCTGTGTATCCTCCACAGCAGAAACGAAAATCGTATTTTCCACTTGAAGAGTTCCTGTTGGAACACACATTGTTTCAGTTCAGGTGGGTGATTCTCAACATATTCAGAAGTTAAACTGATTTTCCAACTTAGAGATAGCCCTTTTTGAGTTTTTTCAGCCAATGCAGTTATAGTATGTATTAAATTCCAGAATATTAAAAAAATGATCTTTGCTGAGAAAAAGGATTCATTCATTATTCATTCATAAAATATCATGAACCACTTACATGCAATAAGAGAGATGTTTTATGAACTCTAGATGACTTGGGCACATAATGAACTAGTACTTCAGAACATCAATTTTTGTTAAATCAAAATTCATCATTATATAAGAATATCATCACACTCACCAATTCACTATCTACCTTATAGCTCTGAAATGCTGTAATTCATTAAAAATGAAAATAGGGCACCTGGGTGGCTCAGTGGGTTAAAGCCTCTGCCTTCGGCTCAGGTCACGATCTCAGGGTTCTGGGATCGAGCCCTGCATCGGGCTCTCTGCTCAGCAGGGAGCCTGCTTCCCTTCCTCTCTCTCTGCCTGCCTCTTTGCCTACTTTCGATCTCTGCCTGTCAAATAAATAAATAAAATCTTTAAAATAAATAAATAAATAAATATGAAAATAAAACTTTGAACATACTGAGCTGTATATCACTTTATTTCTCTTTAGAAAAGGTCCATGAGTGATCTGTTATATTATTCTATTCACTATGAAAAGAATGTATTTTTAATTTTTAGTGGGAGATTTTAACTTCCTAAATAAAAAAACACTTACCAGATAAAAATAAAATAAGATTAATTTGATAATGCACCTAAAATTAGGGGACAAAGGGGGACGATCATTTTGTGGAGGTTAATAAATGTTTTTTTCACTTGCTGGACTGGTGACAAGTCAGAACTCATTTTCAGTTTATTTTAGTTTTATTTTAATTAATCGAGCAAGTAAGTTTTTTCTCTGTATTGTGCAGCTCAAGTTGTCAACTAATCCCTTGACAAATGGTTCATTTACACAACAAATTTTACCTACCACCTGGAAGGCCCTGTGCAAAGCACAGGGTGGTGGGGCGGGGGGGGGGGGGGGGGGGTGGTTTACAGAAATGACAAACATCTCCTGTCTTCAGAGTTTCCCGCATCACAGCACTGAATCTGCAAGGTCAGAGAAATCGAAATGGTATAACAGAAGCACAGAGAACACCTCCATTGGCCTGAGGAAAAGCAAAGGAAATACCAGAGAGGAGATGATATTTAACTTGATCCCTTAAGAAAAAGGACCACTTTGCAACATGATGAGAAAAGTGGAATTTCACTAGGAGAAATAACTCAATCTGTGTCAGATCTGCTCATATAAATGCCCGTATTATAGGATTTGTAAGTGGGAAGCTGAGTCGGAGGCCAGGAATCAGAGATAAGACTTGAAACACAGTCAAAAGTAGATGACGATCCATCACTTGGATCAGGCAAATGAGTTTGAATTATGTTATTTAAGAGACAAGCGTTCTTTGGAGGCTTATTTTTTTTTTAATTTTTGAATTAAACTTTTTAT
The DNA here is from genome assembly GCF_002288905.1 of Enhydra lutris kenyoni. Lineage (NCBI taxonomy): Eukaryota > Metazoa > Chordata > Mammalia > Carnivora > Mustelidae > Enhydra > Enhydra lutris. Next base: position 21,002,379 of record NW_019154091.1, read on the forward strand.
ACGAGATAATTGTAGATTCACATGAAAACAGACCATGCACCCTTCACCCAGTATTCTGCAGTGCTAACAGCTTGCAAAACTGTAGTTGATCATCACAGTTGGGATATTGGTATAGTCAAGACACAGAACAGTTCCACTCCTTAAGGATCCCTCATGATGCCCTTCAGAGTCACAGGTGTCCGTTGTTTGTATACAGAATTACAGTTCCTATCTGTGTGTTCTTCTTGTACCCTGATACCTCATTGAACTCACTTGTTCATTATGACTTTTTCAGATGTTCTATAATTTTCTACATAGATAATCACGCAGCCTCAAAAAGAAACATTTTTTTTCTTCCTTTCTAAAATGTTTTTCTGGGGGCGCCTGGGTGGCTCAGTGGGTTAAAATGTTTTTCTGTTTCCAGGACTACGTTGAATAGAGGGAGAGAGTGAGCCTCCTTGCCTTGGTCCAGATGCAAGAAGTATTAAGCCTTTTATCATTAAGAACTGGCCATTGGCCATTCCTTTAGGGGAGGACTATGGGGACAATTTCTCTGAAGTTTTTCTTCATCTTGAGAATGTCCTTATTACTTCTTTATTCTCAAAGTATATTTTGATGGACATAGGATTCTGGACTGATAATTCCTTTCTTCCCACACTTGAAAAATGTGTCACTTTCCTCTGGCCTCCGAAGAAAGACCCTGTCATTCAAATGGTTTTCCCAGGATGCCTGGGAGGCTCAGCTGGCTTCAGCAGCTGACTCTTGATTGCAGCTCAGGTCAAGATCTCAGAGTCCTGGGATGGAGTCCCGAGTTAGGCTCTGTGGTAAGTCTGCTTGAGAATTTTCTCTCTCCCTCTGCCCCCACCCCACACTCACATACACTCTCTCTCTCAATAAATAAATCTTAAAAAAACAAAAACAAAAACAAATGGCTTTCCCCCATAGGGAAGGTATCCTTTCTTTCTCCCAAGTCTCAAGATGACTTTTTGTCTTTAGCTTTCAAGAAGTTTATGGTGTGTGTGTGTGTGTGTGTGTGTGTGTGTGTACACACGCGCACGTACATGTGTGTTTCCATAGATTAACCATTTGGAAGTTTACCCAGTTCCTTGAATCGAAAGATGCATGTTTTTGGCTAAACTTAAAAAGCTGAAAATTTTCTTTCTTTTCTTTTTTTTCAGTGCTTTTTCGGCCCCTCCCTTCCTCCTCCCCTTTCATGACTCTGATGTCAAAAACGCTAGATCTTGTGTTATCATTCCACATGTCCCTGAGGCTCTGCTAATTTTTCTTTTCAGCTATTCTCTTCTCTTGTTCAGACTGGTAATTTCTGTTGTTCTTCCAGTTCACTGATTCTTTCCTCTGCCTCCTTCATTCTCGTATTGAGGCCATCCATTGGGCTTTTATTTTTTTTAATTTATTATTGAATTATAGGTGACATACAATGTGTTATATTAGCTTCAGGTGTACAACACAGTGATCTGACAAGTTTATACATGACATGATCCTTACCACGAGAAGTGCACTCATGTACCATCTGTCATGATACATTATTGAATTATTATTGACTATATTCCTTATGTTGTACTTTCCATCTCTGTGACTTATTTCTTTGACAACTGGAAGTCTGTACCTCTAAATCCCCTTCACCTATTTCACCCACCCCATCCAATGAGTTTTAATTTTGGTTATTGTAATTTTCTTCCATATGGCTGCCCTTTATAATTTCTATACCTTTATTGTGACCTTCTATTTTTCCATTTCTCTCAAGAATGTTCAAATATCATATGGAAGCACTTTTATCATGCCTCCTTTAAAATCTTTGTCAGATAATTCTAACATCTCTGCCATCTCAGTGTTGGTCTCTATCAATTTTTTTTTTCATCAGCTTGAGGTCACTCTAGTTCTTGAAATGAGGGGTAATTTTTTTTTTCATCAAAGCTTGGATATTGTATATATTATAATAGGAGACTGGCTCATGTTGACCTCTTTCATTGCAGATGGCTTTACTTTAATTTCACTCCATTGAGGAAGGAACAGGAAGGGTTAGAAATCCAGATACTTCATTTGGCCTCCACTGATATCCAACTGGGAGAATGCTTCTCACTGCTGCTGGCTGGGTTCCACTTCCAACAGTGGGCTTCCACTGATAACTCCCTGATCGGGGGAGGTAAATGTGCCCTGTTACTGCTCCCTGCATGGCCTCCTCTGAAAACCACCCCAATAGGGAGTAAGAGGGGTACCTCATTATTGGTGGGAGGAGGTCTAAGTCCAGACTCCTATGGGCTTATCTGTCATTGCAAGTTTGAGGGGTCCTCATTACTACTAGGCAGGGATAGAAGTCTTGGCTCCCTAGTCAAACTTCTCTGACACCCTACGGGAAGATGGAGGGTTACTGTTCCTCCTTACAGCTCGACAAATGCAGAAGTCTAAACTCAGCTTTTGGTAGTGGTGGGTGGCGGGGAGAGACAGCATGGATCTTTCTGTGGTGTTTTCCTAGAGTAGAGCCATCTAAAGTTTTGTGTTTTACTTAGGTTGTCCCTTTCCTACTCCTTTGGCTTAAGAGATTGTGTTTCTTTTTTCCTTTTCTCTCTCTCTCTCTTTCTCTCTCTCTGTGTTTGGTTTAGTTTTTGGGTTAGTTTTTTTGTTGTTATCATTGGCATTTCTGTGTTGCCAGGTTTTTCAGCAGAAATCTACAATATACGCAGAAAAAATAAAACCCGGGGTCTTAGCACCATGTTGATCCTTGGGTCCCAAGATCCCTAAAACCAGTTTCCCTTCTTCTGTCCACCTTTCTGTCTTTTCATGTTCTAGACATGCTTGTGACTTTTAGTTCTAATTGGAAGGAGGAATAGAGAAAAGTATGTCATTTTCATCTTTGCAAAAGCAGAACTCAATCCTTTGAAGGATATTAGGCAACAAGTTCTATGTTGGCTTTTGCATTTTAGACAGATAATTATAAGTGGGGAAAGCTCAGAAATTGGAGGTAGAATAGAGGTATCCTTGAAGGGCATTTAAAGGCAGAAACACCTGTTAGAACGTGCTATAGACTAATTATCAGATGATAACCTGAAATATACAACTGGAGAGCACAGGTGCAAGTCAGATCAGAAGCCAAACACAGAATATGTATCAGTCAATGACATACTTCTGCACGTTGGCTGAATATCAGCTTTGAATATATGGCAGGAGGCAGGGAAGAGAGAGAACACTTTTGATAGGTACTAAAACATATATTCAACAAAGTATAATGAGTGATAGGGCGTGATATGTAAAGATCATGAAATCTGAATCACTTCTTAATTCTTAGTTTCGAGGACTGGGTAGATTCAGGTAAAATTAACAAAACTACAGAGTACATGGAAAGCACGTGAAAAGAAAATGAGTTTTGCAGGGAAGCATGGAGATGGTGAGTTCAGTTCACGTCATCTTGACCATAAGGTGTGTACACACCATCCAAAGATGGGCTACCAGTAAGCTGGTGCTCATCAGGAAGCTCTGATATAGACAGGAGTAGTTGGAAACCTTGGGATTGTACTACTCAAAATTAGTACTACTCAAATCCAACTGCAGGAAGATTACCCCCAAAATATAAGCAGAATGAGAAAAGAAGACTAAGAATAACACCCTTATAAACCCTAATGTTTAGGACCAAAACAAGAGAAACTGAGAGAGGAAAGGAGGTCAAGCTGTCTGAGAGAGGGAAGAACAGAGAAGTGGAGCTCAATGTGGTTGCATGAGAATTCATTGCGTTTAGGGTATGCTATGCACTGTGCTGCAAGACTGGTTTTGGAGGGTCTCACGCTGTACTAGATATAAACGGATAATATCAAAGCAGTATGCTCGGCTCAGTGATCAGTGATAGACATATGCTCAGGGGGCAGCTGGAACCACAGAAAAGGCACGAAACAAAACCAAAGGCTGTATGAGGAAACTGAAAAGATGGTAACATCTAAGCAGAGTCTTCAAGCATAGTAGGAATTAACCAGTTAAGGAAAGACACAGGAAAAGTTATGCCAGAAAGAAGAAACAGTACAACAGCAAGAGGGCATGGAGCTCAAGAGGAGAGAGAATTACTTGCAGGAAACAAGCGTGCTGATGCACTGAGAGAGTGAAAAGAAAATCAGACTGAAGACCTTTTGACTTGGTCATTTATGAAGTCAATGTTGACCTCTGCTGCAGTAGATTCTAGGAAGTGATGTCGACAGGAATTGCACCACAGTGGGATAAAAAAGCAGCTAGAAGAATATGAAATTCACACAGTATGGATTTGGTACTTTTTTCAAGGAGCCTGGCGGAGAATAAAATAAAGATGGGATAGCTAGAAGTGGGCAAAGGTCTAAAAAGCTTTGTTTTATTATCAGAAAGAATAGAAGATGTTTACACAGTGTATTAAAGAAACCAGAGTTCAGATAAAGGGTTTTAGAATGTAGTTATTATATTTAATCTTTTACATAAAAATACTTATCAAGTATCTACTCTTCTTGAGCACATCATTCCAGGATAAAGACAAACAACTGAGCCCCTATTATTTGTTTCAAATAAACTAAAAAAATAATAAAAGGCTGACGGTAAATGTACAAGAACAATATATTCTCCAGCTCTAAAGGCAGCCTAATACTTTCAAATATAAATACTTAGAATGGCACCTTCAGCTCTGTTGCGTTTATGTTACCCATACCACAGTTCATTATAAGTATTCAGTGTGGAGGTTTATTTTGTTTACTTCAAAGGGAATGATTATTTTTAAAAAACCCTTTTATTCTATTGCAATAACTTTAGTACAATACTTTCTAGAAATCCTTTCGGGATAGACATCAAGCTGATTAGTATATGTTTTTCATAAAATAACTTTTACTGGTTTTAGTCACAATTTAAATGGTGGCTATTATTTTCTGTGTCCCTTTCTCTTTTTGACATCATATTTTTAACTGGAAGAATATATAAAAAAAAGTCTCCTGCCCCCGATCCAAATTTTTCTGTTCCCACTTAGACACTATTTCTTTAAAAGTTTCAGTAAAAAATAATTATCTTTAGGTGGTATTAATTTCATTTTATTACCTCATACAGAACTGTTGTGTTCCCATGTAGAAGGGGTCCATAACAGATATAGGAATGTCCAACAACCCAGCCTAAGTCAGAGGCTGCCCACCACACCTAAAAAATAAGAAATAATAAAATACATACATGTTCACCAGGGAAATGTGCTGTATCATGAATTTAAAACCATGATTACCTCTCCAGGTTTAAGTCCATAGATAGAAGACATCGTCCAGTTTAGCATCACAGCGTATCCCCCAGTGGGTCTCACGACACCCTGAAGGACAGAAAACGTGAAGTTAACATCACCAACCAATGGGTCCAAAGATTCTTTGCTTTCACATTATCCATCTTAAAGAGTTCCTGTTTAAATTATTTTTTTAAAGATTTTATTTATTTATTTGACAGAGAGAGAGAGATCACAAGGAGGCAGAGAGGAAGGCAGAGAGAGAGGGGGAAGTGGGCTCCCCGCTGAGCAGAGAGCCCGATGTAGGGCTCGATCCCAGAACCCTGGGATCATGACCTGAGCCGAAGGCAGAGGCTTTAACCCACTGAGCCACCCAGGCGCCCCTGTTTAAATTATTTTATATTCTATTAACTACATACAACTTTGGCTTTCATATAATTGTATTTACATAAATATTTATTTGGCTCCCTCAATCATAAACACAGAAAAATTTGTCTCTATCGGTATACTTATAGAATCCTTTCTCACAGACCAGTCATGACTTTCTAAAGAAAATTTAATGACCTCACAGAATCACATGAAATAAATATTTTTTCCAGGGTAACATATATTAACAACATTACATTTACAGATATTTTTCCTGAACAAAAATGGAAACTCTCGGGTGCTTGGGTGGCTCAGTTGATTAAGTAATGGCCTTTGGCTCGGGTCATGATCCTGGAATCCCGGGATCAAGTCCCAAATTCAGGGTCCCTGCTCAGCGTGGAGTCTGCTTCTCCCACTGACCCTACCCTCCTCAAGCTCTCTCTCTCTGTGTCCTTCCCTAATAAATAAATAAAATCTTTTTAAAAAAATAAAAAATGGGGACGCCTGGGTGGCTCAGTTGGTTAAGCAGCTGCCTTCGGCTCAGGTCATGATCCCAGTGTCCTGGGATCGAGTCCCACATCGGGCTCCTTGCTCAGCAGGGAGCCTGCTTCTCCCTCTGCCTGCCATTCTTGCTCTGTCTGCCTGTGCTTGCTCTCTCTCCCTCTCTCTCTCTCTCTCTGACAAATAAATAAATAAAAATCTTTATTAAAAAAAATAAAAAATAAAAAATGGAAACTCAAAATCAAGTGCACAGAAAAGTCAAAGGTAATTGTGTCCTTCAAACACAGGCTAACGTAAGGATGGCTATCCCTTAATATTATTACATAATAACAGGATGCTCAGAGGAAACAAAGTCATATTCTAACAGGAGCCTCATTACAATGCTATACTGGGGATTGTGCTAGTATAGTATTAAAGCTAAACAATTCTTTAATGATGAATTCTGCAATTCTGACAAAGCAATCCTCCTGGGTGGGATCTAAGGCTGACAGATTTGCCTTATTTTGCACGTGGGGCAAAAAGTAGGGATTGCTACATCACAGTATTACAGCTTTCATGGGCCAGTTTCTAGCAGCTTTCCATGATATGGAACATATTCAACTTTCATACAAGATTAATATTTGAACACTGGCAAAAGAGTCACCATAAATAAAAGCTGATGATAAATTTAATAATTGCATTTATTGCTTCACTATAAACATTAATCAACATTGGCTTAAGAAGGCTTAACCATGTGAATATTCAGAATGATCACGTGAATGCTTGCTAAAAAACAAGCTATATTTCACTCACATGAACTTTGAAGCTTCTTTTAGAAGAGCAATTATTATTACTCTGTGCAGAAAATAATTACTGTACCTAAAGGCAAACATGGCCCTAATTAATACATGTACTACCAGTTGGAACTTTCTGGCATAACTCAGAAGCTTTAACATGCGTACGTGAATCAGAAAAATGAAAAACAAACTGACTTTCCATTAGTTACTAAAGTTGCTGCTCTCCTCAGGTACCACTAATAAAACAGAGGTATCCAGCTGTAGAACACATTTTATCTACGTGCGAAACACCTGGTCTCTTGGCGAATGTCTCACGCAGCTTCCTTGGCATCTCACAGCTACTTTCTATGTTGCATGACATGGTTAGCATGCAGCTGGCTCTCTCCATCAACACTGGAGTATTAGAAATCCTTAGTCCCTGCCAGTAGGTTTCCACATACATTCTCCCATGCAAACTGAGCAGCAGTTCTTTTCTTGGGATATTCTGTTCTGTCCTCCATGAACTTCACTCATTAGTTTGTTTTATTGAGATCTTTCTTATGATTCAATACCTTAAGGAATTTGATAGTCATCAACTTGCAAATTTTTTATTCATTTTGTAGAGAGGAAAAAGTGAAGCTTTTTTTCATGGATAATATGCTATCTGTATACTGTGGTAGACAGTGATAAGTAATGTCAGTAATGATTTCATTTAATATGTTTCAGAATTTTCTCTCCATCTACCAGTCCCTGCATTTAGAGCTCATTGTTATCAATAATTCTAAGTATTACTATAACTGGGTACATTTTTAGATTATACAGTATAGAAGGTAAGATGAATCCACTGAGAATGATAAAAAGGAAGAAAAGGCAAGAAAAAAACATAAATGAGTAGTAATTCATTTGTAAAACTAAAAAGATAACTTAAAGGAATAAGCTATCAAATTTCTATTTAACTCCCAAGTAGACTTTATCCTATACCCTTCTTTAGAGGATATTACCTGATGCTCCTTTCTCCAGAAAATGGTGAGTGCATCCATTTGATGCCAAAAAAAGTGGGACTTAAAAATGAGACCATGCATGATTAAGCATTTAAAATTAAAAAGTATCTATAATTTAATTTAGGATCTTATTAACAAAAATATTTCCTTAGTTCTAGCAATTATTGCTTTTTATTTTTCCCCATGCTAATACCACCCAAAAGCTACAAATGTCAAAACGACTAAACGTTGCCATCAAAGATTCTTATGAAAAACAATTAAAATGGAGCTAATAGAGAGAGAAAAGCCATGGTGTCTGTTTTTCATTGGTCATTGGTATCCACTTATTTTTATTTTTTTAAGGATGAGTATAAAAATTTCTGTTAAGTATTATTTTACCATTCATTAATCTAGGTAATAGATCTGAAACTTGGTCTTTGCCTCCAAAATATTTGGGTAATAGTTATCAATTTTCGGAGTATTTGATATGGTGCAGGAAAAAAAAACCTGCATAATTCCATTCTACATCTTCATGTAGATCTTTCATAGAAAGTTTAAAAGTAAAATAAAAGTGAAAAGATTAGGTTGAAAAAGAGAATTTCTTTATTGTAATATTAATATGTGACTAAAAAATAAGATGATAAAGCTTTTTCATTTGTTTCTTATTTGTAATCACATTTTCCAGGTAATGATAATTAAAATGTAAGAGAAACGTTGTTCAGCCAATGAAAACACATAAATCATGCTCAAAAACGAAATCATTATATTCTAATAATCAAAATAAATCAGAAAATAAAAACTCTTTTAAAACATATTTAAGGAGGGTGCCTGGGTGGCTCAGTCAGTTAAGTGTCTGCCTTTGGTTCAGGTCATGATCCCAGGGTCCTGGGATCGAGTCCTGCATTGGGCTCCCTGCTCGGCGGAGAGCCTGCTTCTCCCTCTGCCTCTGCTGCTCCCTCTGATTGTGCTCTCCCTCTCTGTCAAATATATAAATAAAATCTTTTCTAAAAAAAGAACATATTTGAGGAGCGCCTAGGTGGCTCAGTTGGTTAAGCATCTGCCTTCAGCTCAGGTCATGATCCCAGCGTTCTCGGATGGAGTCCTGCATCTGGCTCCTTGCTCAACGGAGAGCCTGCTTCTTCCTCTGCCTGACTCTCCCTCTGATTGCATGCTCTCTCTCGCTCTCTCCCCCCCTCAGTCTTGCTCTCTCTCTGACAAATAAATAAAATCATTTAAAAAAAATTTGAAATCTTGAGTATGAGGTAAAAATACTTAATGTCAGCACTTACTCCTAAAACACAAGCATGCTGCATTTTACTCTTTTGAATATCTGTTATTACTTTCCTTATGTACTTATACTTATGTAATTATACTCTACCTACCTTAAAAATAAAAACATTGGGTGAACTAATATATTGTCAGAAAAGCCCTGTAACCTGCCAAAATACTGTTCTGGTATTTGTAGTATTAGCCATAACACTTAAAGTCTTCTGAGGAACTTGAAAGACTTCCAGATGGGAATAACACTCTACACCCTAAATAAAGACATGAAAGTGAATTCTATCTCAGAAATGCAAAAGGGGGGCACCTGGGTGGCTCACTGGGTTAAAGCCTCTGCCTTCGGCTCAGGTCATCCCAGGGCCGTGGGATCGAGCCCACATCGGGCTCTCTGCTCAGTAGGGAGCCTGCTTCCCTCTCTCTCTCTCTCTCTCTCTGCCTGCCTCTCTGCCTGTTGTCTGACAGATCTCTGTCTGTCAAATAAATAAATAAAATCTTAAAAAAAAAATGCAAAAGGAGACAACATAAAGGGGCTTTTTAAAACATGCAAAACGATGACAGTAACATTACATGTTTAATATATATAAGCATTTTAAAACTTCAATCCACACAGGTAAAATTAAAGGATGGTTATTAGTCACCCATGAATAGGACCACAGAATCATCACAGATGGTCCTTATAATTTCCAGCTTAATGAGCTGCCTTTGAAAACAAGGAAAACCCCAAAATATCATGAATGGGGCCATTAAAGTAAAACATAAAATAGGAAAGAAAACATGTCAGCATCAAGTGTGGTATGCAGTTTGTGTTGCCACACTTAGGAAAAATACACAACAGTATGGGTTTTACCAGAAGAAGAAGACTGAGTATGATAAGATTGAGAGCTTAGGATTCTTCATCCTAAAAATGTGGTGTTTTTTTTTTTCTTAGTTGATCTATAGAAATCTGAAAAGCAAATCTTAAAATATTCAAGTAAGAGAAGTTTGGAGTACTCAACAAAACTTCATACTTTCTAAGTTGATACCCTCTGTCATCTTACTCTGCAACAGGCTTATGAAAAACAAATCTGCATAGTTACGTCCATACGTATTTATTCACACATATATGTGTAAATATATACGTTTATGTGTGTGCTCATGCATGTTCCAATTTGGCCTGACAAGTTGAGGGAAAAAAAGAAGAAAGGGTAAAGAAATATTTTACCTAAGTAAAAGAAATCCATTATGAGATGATTGGGATTAAGTGAATTGAGAAATAAAAGATACAGTTCTGATTACTTAAAAAATCCAACAGATCAACAATAATCTGGTTCTTGTAATGGCTTTATAGTTGATATCCCCTCTTTCTAGAATGAACCACCACCCCCACCTCTTCCCTGAACCTGGTTAGCTCCTACTTCATCACAGAAGTACTTAAAAACATCATGAAAGTGCCACTTCGTCTAAGAAGTTGTCCCCAGTCCCACAGTTAAGTGTCTCTCCTGATTCTTCCCTGGCTCCCAGGCCAGCAAACATCTTTGAAGTGACCAGCCTGACCGAGGGCTATGTCTTTCCCCCTATCCTGAGAATGGCTCTTCATCTTCAGCAGGGTCACTGCCATGGACTAGGCATGTAGTCGATTTGTTGACTGAATATGTGAACATTGAGTGAATAAGCACATGTAAGAAAAATACAATTCTTGTTTTAAATAGTCTTCTTTGTTCAGGAGAAAGCTTTGAAACTTGTAGAATTTAGTGAATCTTATTAGCAGAAATGGGATGGTTCCATTTGGGACAGTGCATCAAACATAAAGTCTCTTGCTACAGGCTTTCAGATGTCTCTGAAGCTGCCTCTACGGAGGACATTTAGCAGCAATATAATTTTTATTGATCTGAACAACTGTGAGATAAGAGGCAAAGGTATAGTGAGTTCAGCATTTTAACTGTACCACAGATTTAAAAAAAAAAAAAAGTTCACTGCTTTTTTTATTTGACTTTCTCCTGTTTTTTTGTTCTAGGGTAGGAAATATGAATGTCACCTAATATGTAGGAATAAAGGTGACATAAATTCTGTAAATGCACATCAGGACCAAAAGCCTACCACTTTCCCCTCTTTTTTGTTCGTTTGCTTCTTTCTTGTCTTTTTTCAAAATTTTTATTATATTCAGTTAGCCAGCATATAGTACATCATTAGCTTTTGATATAGTGTTCAATGATTCCTTAGTTGCGTATAACACCCAGTGCTTATCAGAGTCCAGCATCTCTCATGGTTTGTCTCCCTCTCTGATTTCTTCCCATTCAATTTTCCCTCCTTTCCTTTGCGGTCCTCTGCATTATTCCTTACGTTCCACATATGAGTGAAGCCATATGATAATTGTCTTTCTCCGCTTGACTTATTTCACTTAGCATTACCCCCTCCAGTTCCATCCATGTTGATGCAAATGGTGGGTGTTCATTCTTTCTGATGGCTGACTAATACTCCATTGTATATGTGGACCACATCTTCTTTATCCATTCAGCTTCCTTGCTGCTTGCTTGCTTGTTCTTTCTCCTCTTGAAGTCCTCTTGACATGCAATATTGTATTAGTTTCATGTGTACAACATAGTGATTCAATATTCATGTACATTAGGAAGTGATCACCATGATAAATCTAGCTACTATTTGTCACCACACAAAGTTGTTACATATTATTAACCATATTCCTTATAGTCTATACATTGTATCCCTGTCTTACTTATTTCTTAACTAGAAGATGATACCTCTTTATCCCCATCTCCTATTTTGCCCATCTCTTCTGCCCCTCTTCTCTGGCAACAATCTGATTGTCCTCTGTATCCACAGGTCTGTTTCTGTTTTGTATTGTTTCGTTTTTTAGATTTCACATATAAGTGAATTCATACCGTATGTTTTCCTCTGCCTGACTTCTTTCACTTAGCATGACGTCCTCTCATGGTTTCAATCCTTTCAACCCTTTCTGTCCTTTGCTTTCCTTCCTCTTTTCTCCTGCTCTCCTTTTCTGCTTTGACACTGAACTTTTTTGTTCCTTCTGCATGTGCACGTATGTGATGATCACTGTCCCTTCACGATACCAAGCTGGAAGAAGATACCTATAACCATCACTAAATCTCCCCTTCCCCAAAGGACCTCCCCCCCATCCAGATGAGGGATTCTTCCATCGTGCAGTACTCTGAAGTACCCTGAACACAGGTACCCGAACTGAAGAGGCTAGAGGCGCACAACACCGCAGAAATGTATGTAGAGCAGCTCAGTTGTGGCTGCTGGAATATTTACAGCAGCTGACAGATTAACCTCTCCTGCAGCAACCTGACAAATCCAGGGTTGGCAGATGCAGAGATGCAAATACACCCTAAATATATCTGCAACTTCTAACCAAAGAACAGATTGCCTTATGTGTGTCTTCGATGTGCCTATGAGAAATGAGTATTTTTAAGCAGAATATTTTTTATGGGCTCACAACATTATTTTTCCTCATGAAGATCAAAGATTGAGAGAACAAATTATAGGATGACATGAAATTTATGCTTAAGCGCTTCATAAATGTATGTGTGCTCATCTTTCCTATACTTCTATTCTGGGAATCCAAATATTAAAATTTCAGATCCCATTAATCCTGATTATACCTACCGAGAGTGAAATGAGAATCTTATGAATAAAGAGGAGTCTGGGAACTAACTAGAGAAGTAAAAGATCATTTAACAAATATTCTGAGGATTTACCATGGCCCAGTTTTTAGGATGGTGACACAGTGGAGTCAAAGATGTGTGAAATATATTCTAAGAACTCTGAGAACATGCAGTGTTACGAAGATAAGCAAACAAAAACTAGCAGGGATAAGGTAGAATAAAATGAGTGGCATAAAGATTTGTTGACAGTGTATAATTTCAATACAATTGAAATTCTAAAGTGCACTAGAGGGATGAAGGAAATAGTTCTGAGGGACCTTGAGAGACAACTTTTTCTTGCCCTTCTGCATGCCTTAATTTGCAAAACCTCCACACCCCATGCTTAAACACCAGAACTCTACATTGAAGACCGACAAAGGTCTGTCAACCCAGATGCACTTCTTGGACCCAGACCTTCACCTCCGACACCTCACTAGGCATCTCCACATTAACATCCCATAGAGGCATCATACTCAATGTGTTTCCAAACTCCCAGTTTCTCCTGCCCTAAACCACCTCCTGTGTTTAGTAAATATTCAAAACCATTCTCCTGTGTTCTCGGTGTCAAATCTTGGACCCGTCCTCTGACTCACTATCTTTGAACAAAATCTGATTTCTCTTAATTAAGTGTGCTACCCTAAGTCCTAAAAGCCTAAAAATGAAACTCCTTGCCTCCATTTTGTGTACTTGTTTGACTTCCCAGCAAAATGCTGCAAAGGCTTACCTTCCTTCATACTCTTCTCTCCCACTTAAGTAACATTAGTGTCCTCCATTCCTTATATACAGAATATAACCTAAACTTCTTATACAGAATATAACCTAAACTTCTTGGCTAAATTTTAAGAGTCTGGCCCCTGCCTATATATTCAGTCATTTCTCCTCTTCGCTTGTGCCACATGCACTAGCCATCTTGGAAACTTCCATGCACACTCCTTCCTTTGTGTATGCTAACCCTTTCTGCCTATAATACCCTTCTTTCAGTGATGGCACTCTATGAAGAAGTTTTATTCATCCTTCAGATGTCATTTTATAAGAGCTTTCTTTGACCACTCTTTGGTGGAACAGCTGTCCGGCTCTTCCCACCACTGGGTCCCATTACCCTTCTTTATTTTTCTTCATAACATTTTTCACATATTCCATAGCTCTTTGTTTCATGCATAGGTCCTGGCTATACTTCTAAAAAGAGAGCCAGACCCATATTTGGGTTCTCAGTCATATTTGCTGAATTTATTGACTGTAATCCTCCAGACACTATTCAATCTCATCTTTTCCCTGAGAGAGAGAGAGTGCTGTCCTTTTAGAACAAGGATCACAGTCTATCTTGTACCACCTGCATTCATATACATTACAACCCACCAAACTGAAGGGACTGTGGTTCACTCCTATCTTCTGGCACAGAAGGAACACTCAATACACATATGTTGAATGGAGCTGAATTCGACATACTGATCTATCATCTGAAATAGATTATCTTTAGGATGGTACAATAGGAAGAAAAGAAGAATGACTGAATCTTTAAACGATCTTCAGTTTGGGCATCTAGGACTCCAAGGAGAAGTTCTTGACCCAGACAAAACCTGGGAAAGCTAGGATCCTTCTTTATTTGGAACCAGGAACCTCCACTTTCCAAATTTGATGCTGTATACATTACTGTCATTCTACCACACTGGCTGAGTCTGTTCTGAGTTGCCGACAAGCTCCTCTTCTCTTCCTGCTATAAAGATGCTCATCCAGGCCATGGTGAAGGTCAGGGTAATTTAAAATCTTGAAGTGTCACAAAGGTTTTTATAAGAATCCTTCAGGCTTATAGGAGCTAAAGTGATTTTTGGAGGGTTCTTTTTTATTTAGTTAGGTTATACTGTGTTTTCAGGGTCAGGGGTTTCCTCTCATGTTGATACTTTTCTATTAGATTATAACTTTCTGAATCCCCTTGTATTTTACGGCCAAACATTCAGTTAGCCTCTGGATGGCTGGTGCATAATGCATAATTGCAAAAGGTGGAGGATTAAAGTTTAGGTGCAGAAGATCATTCGGACCTCTGAACAAGGCATACTCATCAACATGAAGGAATATTTTTCAGATGACCAGAGTTGTTACAGAAATCCTAAGAGTTTGATTCTACAATGACACAAATATATTTATGTATACACATTTACTTATTTATTTATGCACTCCACAAAAATTTGTTAAGTACATACAAAGCACAACAGGAGACTAAAATATAATAAAACACGGTCTCTGTCCTCAGAGAGAATATATTCCCTACCAAATGCTTCCTTTTTTACAAGCAAGTGAGTTTTTTATGGCACATCTTAATTTTTCTTTTTAAAAACTAATCAAATGGAACAACTATTTTAAGACTATTAACAAATTATATTCTCAGAGCTCTGATGCTACAGAAATCAAATATTAATAAAGAGGCCACTATTCTCCAGGATGCAAGTGATCGTGAAAGTCCCTTGCCCCACTAAAATTTTATGATTCAATGACTACTGAACTCCTTAATGAAAATGAATAGGGAGATGACACTGTCAGCTTTTATGAAGTTCTATGAAGAAACGGTATTAGTTGGAGATACAGGCAAAAGTGATATTTATTTGTTATCTGACACCTTCAAAAATATTGATGCTTCTAACTTTGTTTTGTGAAAACATCTTTCATGTAAGCAGATTCAAAAATCCTTGGATGTCTTCAGTGCTGCAAATCGCACAGTTCAATACTCTGGATAAATTGCATGCTGTTGAAACTGTCTAGGTCAATTCTCAAACTTGCATTTAAAGCAAAGAATTAAATTCCCTTAGATCAAAAATCAATTCCCTACTCTACAAAAGTTATATCTCAGTTTAGAAAATAAAAATATTTAATTTAAAACACAGTTTTATAAAACTGTATTAAACCCACTGACATTTGATCAAATATCCATTCATCTTAATAGCTTACTAAAGCAATGGCAACTTGCTGATATATGTGAAGATTCTGGAAGAGACTGGGCCAGATCGTTTGACATTAAGTATAATTAATATTTTTCAAGATTTAAACACAACATTCCTTTAAGATATAAAGTACCCAAGCCTAGTCCTCCAGGTACAGTCTGCATTTTCAGTCAGTCATCAAACATTCTCAGTGGACAGGAAATCTTGGCCACTGCACAGATACTTATCCCTGAGAGCACGAATACCTTGGGCAGCCCCGTTGTTCCGGACGTGTAAAGAATATACAGCGGGTGTTCCGAAAGAACGGGAACACAGTCATGTGACTGTGCTTTGGCCATCTCCTCATCCCAGTCAAGGTCACGACCTGGAGCCAAAGGAACTGTCTCCTACATAGGAAGTATACAGGAACATGCAGTGAACAAAGGACGTTACATCAGAACAATGGCAACTGACTAAATCTACCTACATTAGTCTGAGTATCTGACTCAAAATCTAGGCCTAGATAGCATTAAATATCAGATTTATGACTACATATTTCAGGGTCATGAGTTAAAAATATTCCTAAAAAGTTTGATGTTGGCTTCCACTGAACTGACCAAAGAAACTGTTTTATTCTAATCTAAGGATAGCCTTAAGAAATCCAAGGGGATGCAGTCATGTTTTCATCAACAGAGCTTAACCAACAGAGGTTCATGTTTTCCATAAACATATGTATAGTATTAACTTTATAAACCCATATCTATTTTTCTAACTTTTTTTTCTTTTATTTTGGAACTAAAGTCTTCATAATGAAATGTCAACTAACCCATTAAAATGTTTCTTTATACAACGGCAATTTAGAACTAATACTGTGGCCGTTCTTTCCAAATGAGAAAATATTAAATCATTTTCAGGAGTAGGGAGATATCCACTTTTGCTTTTTCAAGAACAAAAATTCGTTTTGAAAATTAATGAGCATATGTGACATATCTAAAATGTTACCCAATTTTCCCTCCACCTTAGTCATCCAATAATATGGTAGAAATGTTTTCTTTTTTGTTCCTCGAACCAAGCTCTGTGTTGTAAACTTCATGGTAATAGAGTAACGAATTAGAGACAATTAAAAGAGATTAGACCTCTTTACTTAAAATACTGCCAATAAAACGAGCCAGCTAGATAAGGAGTAAGGAAGTGGCTTATGGAAAAATTATTCTAATGGGGAGTCACAGCTATTTAAGTAGAATTAAGATTCAGTACACGTCTGATTATTTTCTGAAATGTTAACTAAGCTCCAGATGACACGTCAGGAAGTTTACATTTGGTGAATGATTAGTTTAGGCCCAGGTGAGGCTACCCATTCCTCCATGAAAGCTGGTAAGATCCACCCACTAAAGAGCCTATGTAACCATTCTCTTCATCAAGGCAATTCCCCAGTGAAGCCCAGAGACCCTGAGGGATTGAGAAAAGCTGAGTCATTTCCAACTTTTCAGGATCCTTAATAATCAGGTTGCAAATACGGTCGTATATTTAAATGAGTACATTTACAAAATAACACTTCAATCTAATATCACAAATACAATGTCTTTGTGAATAAACACATTATAGGTAACAATCAGAGCAGAATTTCATAAAAGTGAAGTTTAAGGCCCAATTAGCTTCTCTGGCCTCACTCTGATAGACCCTGAATATGCCAATAAGAGAGATAAAAATAATTCACTGTCACCAGATTGTATATTTCCATTTGTTTTTATGAATCAGAGAAACACAACTAATTTCAAATTACCAAGCCTTTGACATTACAATAACAGACCCATAAAAAGAAATTCTCACACTGCATAATGAAAAATGTCAATGGAACAATCACAAAAAATTATTACAGATCAAATGAAATGAGGAGTGAATGAATGAATGAATGAATGAATTCTTCAGGCTAAGAAAATCCTTTACAGGCACATGTAAAGAAGACTGGGCAAAAGGCAGGGAGGGAAAAGTCAGCATTAGCTTTTACATAGATACTTTTACTTGTATAGACACGTCCTAGTAGCGTTCTTGAAAGGCAGTACTGGCCGAGCACCAGAGCTAACTGATGTGATGCTGTTATTCTGTCATCGCTTGCTTGAGGCTTAGGACTGGCAGCCTGGTTTTTACCTCCTTTGGCAAAAATGCAATCCTGGTTAATGAGACATACCACCGGGCCTCATAATCTGTGTCTCTAAACTGGAGGCAAAGCCAGTCCACTGGGTTTAATTACTAACTAAACAGCAGGACTACTATAAAGGACAAGAGACAACCAAAGCCATCATCAAAGATAAAGAAGATTCAAAATAGAGGGAAGTGTCTCAAGAAAAAGGGAAAGAGAGAGAGGGTGAGCCCGTTACAGAAAGGAAGGATGGAGGAGGGAATCTCTACCCACGAAAAGGAAAGAGAAGAGATGTGCATTCGAAAAATATGAATAGGAAACTTGCATGTCCATTTCCAGTGTGTTTGTAAAGTAAAAGAAGTAGCGTATATCTTCTTGATTAAAAGTCATTGAACCAAAGTTCAAATCTTGGCACCACTTATCAGCTGTGACTGTGGGCTATGACCGCTCCATAACTCAGTTTCTTCATCTGTGAAATGGGGCCAGTAATAGCATCTACTTCATCAGTTTGTGAAAATTAAATAACTATATGAAAGTACTTAGCTCTGGGCCTAGCATAAGTTCTTCACAAATTCACGAGTTTATGCATATGCAAAGGCCATACACATACTCACAGAAACACATGCATTTGTGGGGGTGTGTATGTGTGTGTGTGTGTGTGTGTGTTCCTACCCTTCCTCTGACCTCCTCATACCCAAAGCCTCTTTCACTGCTGACTCTGTATTCCTTGACTTAACAACAAGCCTTTTTAAAAATATGCTTGAGGGCATCTGAAAGAAACTCAAAATTCTTGAGACAGTAAGAATATTAAAATCATTGAGTGCAGCAGTCCATGAACCACAGACTACTAAAACTTTATACAGAAATTTAATGTGGTAATGGGAATTTCTAGGTGGTAATCAAAATGACATCGTTTTAATGCTTTCTATTCTTATATCTTGTCATTTAAACATTTTTTGCAGACACCCTCAAGAGTTCCATAAAATTACACAATTCTTTGCACTCTTGTCATTTTTCGTCTGCAAAAAATTTTAATCTGCTAGGAACCCAAGTTGCTTCCACTATAAATAGCTGATACTGGCATGGATGTAAAATTAAGGTGATCATTAGATCAAATTTACTAGGAAAAGCACTGTAAAATGTATTCATTGTGTTTTTTAGACTGTTTTTTCTTCTTTCATGGATCACAAAATAATTTGCTTAGAATATTCACATTTTGTTTTCCTGAACATGGTTTTATTTCCAGACTAAATGCCTTCTCTAAAATTTTTAAAAGGCAATTTTTAAATACAAATTAATCATATCACTCCACAAGGCAGGAGAGCTCAGGGATCAAGTGATCAAAGTGCGCTGTGTTCAGATCATGACCCTGACACTCACTAGCTGGGCAAGTTGTTTTTTGTTTTTTTTGTTTTTTTTTTTTTAAGATTTTATTTATTTATTTGACAGACAGAGATCACAAGTAGGCAGAGAGGCAGGCAGAGAGAGAGAGAGAGGAGGAAGCAGGCTCCCTGCGGAGCAGAGAGCCCGATGCGGGGCTCGATCCCAGGACCCTGGGACCATGACCTGAGCCGAAGGCAGAGGCTTTAACCCACTGAGCCACCCAGGCGCCCCTGGGCAAGTTGCTTTATCTCTGTTCACTGGATTTCTCTTACATAAAATAGGAGTAATGCTCATAAGTTATCAGGAAGAATTTTTAAACTGTTCACTAGTAGAGAATGAAGAATCAATTGGTAAGCAGTCAGTGAGTGAACGTTAGTATTATCATGATTATTACAATTTAAATTGATACATGACACCACAATAGACTAAGTGCAGAACCCAATTCATTAACATTACATATTATTATATGTGTTTCGATCTTTTTGTTTTAAGCTAGTTTTTTTCATAAAGACAGAAAACATCATTCATACTTTTTTCTTTTTTCAAAAATGGTGATATGTGGGAAGTTATTTAATTGTTTATAAATCTAGTGTTTCTTTCACAAGGGCAAGACTATAATCATCCTTAGCACATCACCAGAAGCAAGCACCAAATTCAGTATTCCTATTACCATATTTGGACGATTATAAATGAGCACATTATCTGGTTTGTGTTGTCCCAGTCTCAGTGCTTCTTCTAGAAGGGGGATGTATTCTACTCTTCTTCCAGGTTCAATCCCAAATGATGCTGTAACAACCACCTTGGGCTACAATGGAAAAAGCACAGTAATTGAGAAAGTTGAGCAGTGCTGATTAAGGTAAGTATAATATTTCAGGTGCAGGTTGGCAATTTAACATTCAACAAGAAGTGCTGTAATGATTCTGTTCTCTATTGAGTAAATGGCCTGAAAACAATAAACCCTTTGTAAATGTTGTAGACCTAACAACTTCCACAGAGATCTCGCTTACCTGTTCCAAACTTTCCGCTCGGTGATGCTTTGGGCCAATAAGTATGAGTTATTTAAAAATACTTCCCAAAGAATTCATGAGGCCACGACGAATTGCCCTGAGCTGGTGACATGCAACCCTAGGGACCCAACACTAACCGAGGCCCCCATACCGGCTCATCTATGCTGAGGTGGTAGTATTTCTTAGGTGGGAAGGGTCAGCCTATTGCTAGTAGGAAGGGTTACTACATTTTTTTATGTCAGCATCTCTGCTTAAATGTGACCACAAAAAAAAAGGGGACCAGAATCTCTGATTTATTTTTTCTTTTATGATTCTTTTTTTGTTTTTTTAAAGATTTTATTTATTTGTCAGAGAGAGAGAGAGAGCGAGAGTGAGCACAGGCAGATAGAGTGGCAGGCAGAGGCAGAGGGAGAAGCAGGCTCACCGCCGAGCAAGGAGCCCGATGTGGGACTCGATCCCAGGACCCCAGGATCATGACCTGAGCCGAAGGCAGCCGCTTAACCAACTGAGCCACCCAGGCGTCCCTCTTTTATGATTCTTTTCTCATTCTAAATACATTCATTTTTGTCAAATACTACACTTGTAATTTTGTTGTATTTTTCTTAAAAGGACCCCCAAATGATTTAAGCTTCAAGCCCCACAGAGCCTAAACCTATCATTAAGTTACACTTGGAACTTTTCTTGACTTGACAACTTGCTAGTCCTTCTTCAAGATACACTAAGGTGTAGCCGAAAGGTTTCCCTGGGGAGAGCTGAAGAAGTCAGGATTAATGTCCTTTCTGGGCAGGCCTCAGGTGCCCAACTGTAGTGAAAATGTTCCTTCATCCCCACATTGCAAAGGAAGCTCCCCAAGCCCAAATTTGGATCTCATTTATCTCTGTGTCTTCTATACCTGTCCAGTGCTTGCCATACCATAAGCTCTCAATAAATGTTTCTGGAACTGAACCAAAATCCTTATTAATTTGCAGAAACAAACATGTCTTTATCCTTTTAAGTACACTACTTCTTCACCAAGAAATCCAAAGCAAAGGAGGCAGATAATAAATTATTCAGGAGACAGATAATCAATCCATGATAGTGCATCTATTCCTGAATTCTGATTTCTAGTTATGATGCATTTCATCTAGGAAAGGTTTATATTATACCAAGTATATGCATATATCATACTGTCTGATTTTTGAATATTATTTAATATTCATGGAGCTGAAACTCAGTGCAGTTACATAGCTTGCCCCAGGTCATAAGTGGTGGAATCAGAAAGAGGGCTACTTCTGTCTGGTTACAGAACCTTTCTCTTCCCGCTGTATCAAGCTGCCTTTCAAAAGAAAAGACAAAAGAAAGAAAAGAAAAATAAGTCTTGCTTCCTTTTATTATACTTTTAAAGACCCGACATTTAAATAGAGTTCACATTTTAATATCTATAATACTCACAAAAATAATTCTAGACAACATTCCCTAAGATTAGAATTCAGAATAAATGAAAGTAAGTTCCATATCAAATTAAACATATATATAGAATATATCAAAGCTTGAATAATTTAATAAAGTCAAAATTAGACTCTTTCCCTCAAAAAAGAATCCCTTCTACATTTCTATTCAACAGCCTTTTATTGGAGATTTTATTTGGTCTAGACCAACTTGTTAGGATACTGTACAGTCTTTCCATTTTCATTTGTTAAAATAAAGCTTTTTCCTTTAAAAAAAAATAAAATAAATAAAGCTTTTTTTGAGGTAATTTATTTGAAAATCAGGACATCAAAATCATTCCTGATTTCAACTATTCATTCTATCCAAGTATCTCAGATATATATCTCCATCTTCTCACCTTTAATTTGACCTGCTCAATGGTCATGCTCATAAGTATATACACTTATTCCCAAAACTCCTTAGAAGGGTGTGTGTGTGTGTGTGTGTGTGTTGATGTGGGAAACAAAGGCAGAAGAAAAACTATTAAATTTCCTTACTACCTATAGTCCCTTGACAAGTCCTTGAAACAGAGTGATATTCCTCTAGGAACTCAGCTGTCTCGATGTTAATACTTCGTTAAGGACAAGAGGCAATCTTAGCCTGATCCCCAGAATCCTGTATGTCTACTTAATATATAAAAATTCCTTTGGAGGGGCACCTGGTTGGCTCAGTGGGTTAAGCCTCTGCCTTCAGCTTGAGTCATGGTCTCAGGGTCTGGGGATTGAGCCCCGCCATCATGCTCTCTTCTCAGCGGGGAGCCTGCTTCCTCCGCCACTCTCTCTTCCTGCTGCTCTGCCTACCTGTGATCTCCGTCTGTCAAATAAATAAATAAAATCTAAAAAAAAAAAAAATTCCTTTGGAAACTTCCTCTATCTCTACCCCCCAAGATACATGTTGGCAATCATCCCATCAATACATATCTGAAGAGTCTCATGACAATTTTTTTCCTAAACAGTAACAAATGCTCTTTTCCTAACAACAGCAGCCCCTTCAGGATCCTATTTTGTTTCCAAAATACCTGGGAGGCTTATGCTCTCCCTAACCACCTCCCAACTTATAAGTATACCATTGGCTGCTCCTCATGAACCCAGGGCAGCTCTTTTCTGCCCACAGGTCCTGTCCACGTGCTTTAATAAAACCACCGTTTTGCACCAAAGATGTCTCAAGCATTCTTTCTTGGTCCTTGGCTTCAAACCCAAATGTCTTTCCCACATCATGTGTGATGAATAAAAACATAGCCAGTGATATATAGTACACATTTTATAAATCCTCATTTTTATGTATCTCAATTACCCTACATCATATAATTTCCTTAAAAAGGAAAGAATGCATATACTACATCTCGTACTTTTATCCAAATGGTGTTTAGGATTTCTAGAGCTAAAATGCTGGCGTGTACAGCTTCCTCAAAGGAGCCCCCAGTTGCCCACTGGTTTGCAGGTTAGTGACTATTTCCCCCCAATTTACCTTCATAAGCACTGACTCAACATGTTTGAAAAAGAGAGAAGAAAAATCTATCCAGTTAGTCCACAAACCAGCTCCCCAGTTCTAACACCTGATCTATTACCAGATGAAGTCAGATATGCAAACCTTCACTTTCTGCCTTGCACCCAAGGGACCCTCAGTCCATATTAGCTCCCTTGTTAGGAAAGTCTTATCTCCGGCTTGTGAAACTCTGAAGGTCAACCATCTGTCATTCCCATAATGACCTTCCTTCCTTAATCAGCCTGCTGTGATTACTCTGTTGCAATCGCCCATTATTCCACAGACAGAGGACCGGCCAATGGGTCTTATCGCAGCCTCTCTCCTCCCTCTGGCTCACATCATATTGCAACATCTGCCTCCTCTTAGCCTTGCTTAAAACAAGACACCCACCTGCTCAGAAACCTTGATGAGTCAAGGTCTACAGGACTCAGTTCAGACAAAACCGCCTTTGCAAGCTCCCCACCTCTATCTCTTCAGGTCCCTCTGTCTCTCCCCTGTCCTCCAAATGAATTTTACCCATTTCCGTCTCAGGCCAAACTCATATTCTTTTTCTCTCCTTTTGGATCCCACAACATCATTCTCTTCAACTGGCTGAATCTTAGCCAAGATCTAACTCAAATCTCGACTCCAGGAAGTCTGCTTCAGCCACTCCAACTAAAAGAAGTCACTCCTTTTAACTCAGGGGTCTGTAACAATGGGTGAGAGCCAGACCCCAGCCACAGCACGTGTCTGTTGAGTTTTCTAGGGACACCGTCATGTCCTCCGCTTACACAGTGCGTCAGGCTGCTTGAGTGTAATAACACCTGTAGCCACCTGTAACCCGAAATGCCTAAAATAGTCACTGTCTGTAACTTAACTGAAAAAAGTTGGCTGATTCCTGCTCTACATTCATAAGGGAATGATAGCTAACCTGTTTTTACTAAGTACTAAATCCTGGGCACTGTGTTAAATGCTTTCAGTTGAATATCTCAATGATTATTTCACAACAGCCTTATCAAGTTTGTTATTCAAGTACCGCCATTTAAACATGCAATCCACCCCTCCCCAATACCCCTCTTCACCACTGTGCTTATACTACCATTCTCAGAACTATGTATGTTTTAAAGCTACTATGTGTTCCATCCACTTGGTAAGTAATTATCCAGTACTATCCAGGATAGTACCTGGCATATAGTAGGAAGTTAAGAAATATGTTAATGAATAAATTGGTTATTAGTTATTTTCCTTGTAGGTCTTATACACCCCAACTAGATGGCAAGCTAACTTGAAAGGTATGCACCTAATCTTGTATTTTATAATCCTCACAGCACCTAGCAAGATGTTTTTTACATAAGAGTGACCCCAAAGTAAATTTCCGGTTAATGTACATATGCCAAAGAAAACACACATTTTAAGTATCCCATTTGAAAGGAGGATCTCATAACTACAGATCATTCTTGGGTGATTAATTCACAGATAAATACGGCCGCACTGTATGTAGCTACTACTGATTTCTCCAAATAAAGCACTTACCTTTGCATGATCAATACGACTACTAAGTTCTTTGGATGCAAATCCCCCAAATATGAGACTGTGGATGGCTCCTATCCTTGCACACGCCAGCATGGTATACATCGCCTGTGGGATCATGGGCATGTAGATAACCACGGTGTCACCTTTCTTGACACCATGCTTGACCAAAACACCAGCCAGTTTAGAGACCTATAACAAAATCATCACATCAGCAGAGTGTTTTCTGTGTTATTTCACTAATTTTCTAAGTTAAGACACTAACACTAGAAGATGATCTCCATCTTGGTAGTGGTTCAAAGAAGCCTGAGTAACACATATTTGAGGATGATGTAAGCTCAGATAGTAGTAGTAATAAAAGCCACGTGTATTACAGTGATTGACTATAAACCAACTTACTATTATTATGCCATATCAACTCTGTGGCTTAAATTTCCTTAATTATCCATTCAGCAACATAGTTACTGAGCAACTATGATGTACCAGACATTGTGTTTCAAGTTGGGAACACAACAATGAAAAACAGAGATACAGATATGTCCCTGTGGAGCTTTTATTCTAAAGGGGAAATCTGTCCAATGAACAGAAAAGTAACATAATGGCAAATATGGATATATGTTGGTTTAACTGTTGAAAGAGACAAGTATATGTTAGGAAAGAAACCATTATCATACACTTAGAAGGTAAATCAGACAGATTGTGTTATTATTCCTATGTTAGAAACACGGTAACTGAGACTCAGATATAACAAATAGCTAACCTGGGACCAGAGAGAGAGTAAATGATGCAGCCAGGAAACCATCACAAGTCTTTGAACCTCATATTCTTTGTCCTTTCTGCTGCCTAAAGCCAATCATTTTTTTCTTTATAGTTTTTTAATACTAATTATCTATGCAAACTGACGGCCCTCCATATTGAGATCAAAGACACAAATTTCTTTCTACTTTTGACCTACGTTTTGAGGACCAAAACAGACTGTATAAAATATGCTTAGACCTAACTGAATAAGAAGTTCAACATCCTTCCATTTAAAAAATGTATACTGAGCACATGTATATGGCAGACATTGTTTTCTGATACATCCGTAAACAAGACAAAGATCTCTATCCTCAGAGAGCTTATGTTTCAGCAGACTGAATATTTACAATAATCATAAGTAAATTATGTATCATGTTAAAAGGTAGTCAGTACGTTGCGGGGAGCGGGAGTAGAACAAAGTAGAGGGATTGAGAATGTGGGGGATAGGATTCTCAATGGGATGGTGAGGGCAGACCTCACTAAGAAAGTGGCATTTCAGGGGCACCTGGGTGGCTCAGCGGGTTAACTCCTGCCTTTGGCTCAGGTCCTGATCTCAGGGTCCTGGGATCAAGCCCCCCCGCATCACATCAGGCTTTCTGCTCAGCAGGGAGCCTGCTTCCCCCTCTCTCTCTCTCTGCCTACTTGTGATCTCTGTAAAATAAATAAATAAAATCTTAAAAAAAAAAGTGGCATTTCAGCAAGGACATGTACATGTTAAGAATAAGCGGATATCCACGAGTATGCTCTTTCAGGCAGAGAGACCACCAGTACAAAGGTGTGAGGGGGATCATCTGTGATGTGATGGAGTAAAAGCAAGGAGACCAGGGAGTTGGAACAGAAAGAACAAGGGAGAAAGTGGTCATAGATCAGGTCAGAGGGCTAAAGAAAGGGCCCATACGCGTCCAATGGGCAGTGGGAAGGACTATGGCTTGCCCTTGGATGTGGTTGTTCGAGATGATGAACAGAGGAGGTCTGAGACAAGGAAATGGGCCACAGGGCTATTTGCAGATCCCTTCAATTCATTCTGCCTCTCCTACTTTTTCAGCAAGTTCAAAGAACTTGGAACCCTGATCATTCTTCCTTTTTCTCTTTATTCACTTCCCCTGTGCAGATGGGGAAAGATGTGTCCAAAGTTAAGGGCTCTGATGAAAGATAGGAAGTAACAAACAACTCTCTTAGTGTTTTGCTTTCCCCGATCCGTGCCTGCTAATTTAGTGCTATTTTTTAAGAACTCAAAGCTGCCCAGCCAAAAATTATGAGAAAGATATACCGAAGCAATATAAATCATCTACTTAAATTCTATATGGAGCTCAAGACCAAGAAAAACACTGGAAAGTTATATCCAAACCCTCAGGGTGCGATCCCTGTAGAAAGTGGCCAGGCTCTGTGATCATATCGCTGGGTGTCCTGTTGAAGGTACAGAGTGAGGAGAGACCAATGAGAAGAATTTGTCCTATTTACAGCTATAACTTCAGCATCTTGAATAGTGTCTATTGTTGAATAAAAATGACCTTCATCCAAAACCCAATCTAGCAGTAACTCTATATTCCAGTCTTCACAAGGTTGCTGGAAGATGCCCCACAACTTTTCTGTCCTCTGAAAGAAATGATATCGATGAATTCAAGAACTTTTTTGGAAAAAAAAAAGATTTCAAAATGACCAAATGCGACCCCAAGATGTATTTAAGTGGGAGTCCTGTCACACCTTCAAAAAAAAATAGGGAGCCAACATATTAAAATTAGGAGACTTCATATACAAATCTAGATTTCCAGGTTCTCCTGAAAAATTGTATAAGTCTAGCACCACTGGGCCTCTGTTGTTGAATGACAGCAATCAATTAAGCCTGATATCAGCGACTAGGCTGAACTCACCATTCCCTGGGACCATTAATTGCAGAGCATAAATTCTTCCTTCCATCCTGAGTTTAAAACATATTCTGCTACGTCTTGCTTATTTTATGTTTATGCTATAGAAGCATAGTCCTATAACCATAAATGACGTGATATATACTGATAACGAATTTTTTTCCCCACCCATTTCTCCCATTTATATTATCTGCTTGGCTCAGGCATCTGAATTGTGAACCACTTCCTTGAAGACAATTAGTAAATTAGGCTGCACCAGGGCTACAAAACCACTAGATGGCGTCCATTTGGCCTTGTTAACCCAGCTTTTTACCGCCCCTCAATGTTTGATACTGTGCTAACCACATCAGAGTTGCCATGGAAAAAAAGTTTTACACGATCAGCGGAGAAAATTTCTTTTTCAGTAGTGTCCAGGGATAAATGTCACTCCAGGAAAAGTTTACACTGTAAACTGTATATTATATACATATATGAAATTATATATTTATGTCTATATATGTGAATGAAGTTGTATGGGAAAACATTTCTAGTGAGACTTCTAATAAATAGGTATATAAAAAATATTAGCTCATAGCAAGACAAATAAATGGACACTGGTTTGATATGAAATATGTGGTAATATTTCATTAAAAAATGCTTCTTACTAACATTGTATCTAGAGATAAGCGATACAGGAGCCGTAGAACAGAATACTGAAGTCTTGATTCAGACACAAATAAAATCATTTCGAAAATAAGTGGAGGCAACAGCAAACAAGAAGAGGAAAAAATCTAGAAATCCCAGCCATCTGAGAGTCCATAATCACTCAAAGAAAGTGCTATGAAACTTTAACACAAAGGGCAATTCAATTATTGCTATTTCACGGGTCATCTTGTTTTTATTGACTTCCAGTTGGAAAATTATCAAAGAGAAGGAAATTCGAGGTTATTTTTGTTCATTGTTAATATTCTTATCCCACCATAGATATCTGAATGTAAATTTATAATTTCTATCGCTATCCAAAGAGAAAATAGTTAACATGTATCTTGTATAATCTACAGTTTCTCAACCAAAGGAAAAGTTAAATCGTGTCATTCACATAATCCATATTCATTTTTTATCTTCTCAAGACTGTGTTTTAATTTATCAACAATTTAATCACTTTCTGTCACTCACACACCACTAAACTGGTTTTCCGTCTAATGTCAAGGGTGGTACATGGAATATGAAATCATGGTCAGGCTATGCCTCTGTTAGCAGTAAGCTGTGAAGGAAGCCCGAAAAAACAAAATGATACGTACACATTCATTTAGATACAACACTATTTGCTTCTTCCCAGTAGAGACTATTTCAATGGACCATTTGTTTAATAGCTAATTTAGGGGGTACCTGGGTGGCTCAGGTCATGCTCCTGGGGTCATGCTCCTGGGGTCCTGAGATTGAGCCCCACGTTGGGGTCCCTGCTCAGTGAGGAGTCTGCTTCTCCCTCTCCTTCTCCCATATCCCACTCCCCCTGCTTCTGTTCTCTGTCTCACTCTCTCAAATAAATAATTAAAATCTTAAAAAAAAGAAATCTAATTTAAAGCCATTCAAATGTATAAGTATCCTGTCATTGATTCAACTTATACAATATGTATATGCATATATCCTGAAGTCAAGTTTGCAGATGCAAAATAGGAAAATATACTCTTTAAAGTAAAGAAATGCAGAGTCCAGGAAAAAGGACATAAATAAATAGTAATGACAAAATAAGAAAATGTAACAACAGATATTTATGTTATGTGAAATTGTATACACATAGATTTGATTTTTTAATAGATTTGGTTTAAATATAACAAACAATTTTTGATACATGCAAAAACTTTAAATTTTAAAATTATAAAATGAAAACTTATTAGTATAAATAGTAAAAAAATTTTAATAAATTTTGTATGTATTCATTCTGCAAAATCTTCATTCAAAAGCAGTCCTTAGGTTAGTATAATTTCATGATCAACTGTCTATGACACAAATATTAAATGTTAGATGAAACTGACCAAAGACTATGTTCTGTGGAGTAAATTAGCACTTGCTTCACAAACAGCCAAATGTCTCCTAAAGAAAAGCATGTTTGTATGAGAAAGATAGTGCTGGTGTCCAAATTATAGTAAAAAGATAATAATTATAGGCAATTTCAGGGACATGTCAAAGAAAATTATATGAAAGAGAAAACAAGAGGAAGCATGTTTCCAAGCTGCAATGATGTCCCACTGCACACCCTGGTCGAATCACCCACAGAAAATATAATCAATTTAAAAACCAGTTATAATATCTGAAGAAGCAGTCTTCTTTTCCTAAAATTCTACTTGAAAAATAGAAACCTTCCCATGGTGTTCTATATAAAAACACCTTGAAAGATGGGGAGCAAACAGGGAATTTGCAGGTGGCTCCTCAATGAAAGGTTGAATCAGACTTTTCTAAAACCCAGTAAGTATAGCCAGTGATCCTAGATAAAGACACAAATGTGGAATAGATCCCACAAGCACAAAGGGATGGCATCCTTTAACTGTCCGCACGCAAGCAAATGTTGTTACTGCTGAGGAGATTTAAGCTACGAGATGCCTATTCATTTCTCTCCTGGACCATTTGTCATCTCCTGGTTTCCAATCTTGCCCACTATAGTTTCTTCTTCAGAGAAACCAAAGTGATGGAGCGTCCCATCATACTTTGAATAAAATATAGGCTTGGGGTGCCTGGATGGCTCAGTTGGTAAGGGTCTGCCTTCAGCTTAGTCATGATCTCAGGGTCCTGGGATCAAGCCCCATGACAGACTCCCTGCCCAGTGGGGAGCCTGCTTCTCCATCTCCCTGTGCCCCTCCCCACTGTTCATACTCTCTCTTGTTCTCTCGCTCTCTCTAATAAATAAATAAATAAATAAATCTTTAAAAAATATAGTCCTTACAATGGTGCACAAGGTCCTATAGGATCTGTCTTGTGGACACTCCCCAATTTCATCTTCTTCCTCTTTCTTCTCAATGCTAACCTCTTGGTAGCCCCCTGATGGCCCAAGTTTGTTCTTGTTCTAGAGCCTCTGCCTGACCTGATTTTCACTCAAATGGGCACACGGTTCTCTCCCAGTGTCTATTTGGGTCTGTGTCACTGAGTCATCTCCTTGGTAACAAACAAGTTACAAACATCTCCTTGGTAAGAAAGCAAGTAGTTTTCTCTGACGAACATATCTAAAATGGCAGCCCAAGTCACCTGTAGCATCATATTTTCCTTCATTTATATTGTATAAGTTTTCACTTAAGTTGTATTATCTTTTTATTCATAATTTATCTTACTAATCAGAATACAATTTTCCTATGAGGAAAGATTATATCATTCACCCTATAGTCTATGATGCCCACAATAGTGCCAAATATTTATCAGGTGTCCCAAAAGTATGTTTGAATAAATACACGGACCCCAGCATCATTCTAGTCCAGAAAAATGAATTCAAAACACATCTGTTTTGACATCTTTCTAAACATACATCCTTCTAAAAGGTGAGAGGTTAGCCACCCTGAAAATAAGACAAATCATCTACTAAGAATCTATCAACGAATGATAAAAAAATAAATTAATTAAGTGAATGAAGTATCAAAGCCATGGACCCGAATTTCAGGTTTCCAAGAAAGCCAAGGTAAATGTTTTAAGAAGAGTTTTAGGTGAGGCAGGCCATAAACCTTCACAGTCAGGCAATGAACTAAAACAAGATTCTCACAGCATTAAAAAATAAAAATACCCTGTGGGGCCCCTGGGTGGCGCAGTTGATTAAGCGTCTGACTCTAGGTTTCCATTCAGGTGGTGATCTCAGGGTCCTGAGATGAGCCCCTGTGGGGTTCTGCATTCAGCCAGGAGTCTGCTTCAGATTCCCCCCCCCCTCCTTCTGCCCTCCTGCTCATACTCTCTCTCTCTCTCTCTAAAATAAATAAAAATAATAAAATTTCTGAAAAATTAAAAAGCTAGAAATAAAATAAAAAATGAAAATTCTCCAATGAATTGGAAAAAAAGCACAATGTAGAGCAGACAATTGATGTTTTTGGAAATAATTATTTCTCTCAGACAAGGATTAGATTTTTCTTTCCTTTTTAATAGACGAGTAACTGTTCTTTTTCATTAATCCATTCAGTAAATAATATGAGCTTATGCTATAAGGCCTGTATTAGACACTATGTTATGTTGGTTAAAAAAAAAAAAAAAACAAATACATAAATAAAATATTACCCCTATCCTCAAGGAATAGTACTCTGGTCAAGAAATACACTAATAAGTAGTATAAAAAGCAATTATAAGTAGTATAAAAAGTAGTATAAAAAGTATAAAAAGTAGTATATGAGTAGTATAAAAAGTATACATAAAAATAAACTTATGTATGGAGAAAGTGTCCTGGACTTCAAATCATGGAGAAATAGCTTCTGGCATAAAGGGAAGTAAAAAGAAGTGAGTTTACACTTCAAACAATCTTGAAAAATCTGGCTGAAAAAATTCAACAGGATCGGTTGTCTCGTTGTTATTTTGGGTTTATGCTTAGACATTTTTATTTTGAATGCATGACTCTAAACATGGGGAAAAGGAAGCTAACGAATATTAAATGTTGCTTTCCTGTTTAATCTATTCCTTCCTACAGTATCTATTAAATTGGTTTTATACTTGTTTTCTTTACATGGTGTATTCTCAGAATCTAATCTAATTTATAATTTATTCAGTTGAGAAGTTAGTCAAAACAGAGTTTCAGCTACAATTTTGGTAAAAATTTAAATCAGTAGTTGGTGCCTACTCATCTATAATTTCAAATGAAATACAAGTATGTCTGTCTGCTAAAATATATTTTACAACATGGCATTATACAAAATAGTTCCCAAAAATAATAAGGCTTATGGGGAAATAAGGTTGAGCTAGGACTCAAAAATCAACATAACTGGAGCTCTTTAACATTAGTAAAAATATGATGACAGCATCATGTTCCAATGATCAGTTACGGCTTTAAACAGTGGGACTCAATGCTTCCTGTTCTATGATATTCTGCTGCAGGGCATTCACTTCCAAATTTCCTTGCAAAGAAGAACTAGGCAAAATAGCAGTGTAGATTATGTAGCAATATCATTAATTAATTTTTTAAAACAGGAGAATATCTGCTTAGCTTTAAATTCTCAAAAACCACTTAACTCATCAACCCTTGCACTAAAGGATCTTCATTTTTTTTTTCTTACGGTTTTCAGATTTGGATAAGGTGTTCTCTTTAAATTGTGAGAAAGGCACTTCTCCACCTGCTAACAAGGCAACAATCCAATAGGAAAATGAATGGGCAAAAGATATGAATGGGCACTTTAAAAAAGTGGAACAAATGGCCAAGAAACACAGGAAAAAGGGGCTCAAGTTCAGTAGTCACTAGGAAAAAGCAAATTAAAACCATAATGCAGTATCACCACACATTCACCAGAAAGGCCCAAATTTTAAAAAAAGACTTAAGATTCTCAGGGCACCTGGGTGGCTCACTTGGTTAAATGGCTGTCTTCCACTCAGGTCATGATCCCAGAGTTCTGGGATCAAACCCCAGGGCAGGCCCCCTGCTCAGCAGGAAGCCTGCTTCTCCCTCTCCCTCTGCTGCTCCCCCTGCTCGTGTGCTTTCTCTCTCTCATTCTCTGTCAAATAAATAAATAAAATTAAAATTAAAAAAGACTTGGGATTCTCAATACCAACTGTTGACAACTGGCATTCTCATATACCGCAACTGGGAATGTAAACTGGTACAACCAGTTTGGAAAACTGTTAAGTGAAAGAATCTCATACACAAAAAGTTGAATAGAAAAGCCAGACACAAATGAGTACACTCTACTACTCAATGTATACAAAGCTCACAGACAAGTAAATGCCATCAGGGATGGTGTGTACGTATCTAAATAATAATCCCCAAAGGCTGAATGAGAAATGACAAAAATAAAGCAATAACACATGCTTCCAGGGGCTGGAGCTATTCTGTCTCCTGATCTGGTTATGTGGGCATGTTCTGTTTGTGAAAAATCTAACAAGCATTACATCAGGCTCTGTGTACTAATCTGAATGTATATGACATTTCATTTTAAGTTTAAAAAATGGCATACTAGGAAAAAAACCTACACAAAGCACTTGTAAATTCAATCTCATACCAGCGTCGTTCACCTACTCACCAAGCATGGAGAAGGTAATTCCCCTTTTAGAGATAATACGTTGTAGCAGAGCTGACTGTCATACAACTCAAGTTTTTATTGCCTATTTAAGAAGTTTAAAGAAAAGAAAACTAAGCATATGCACTCTTGTATCCCTTCACTTCAACAATGCAACGACTGGCAGGGCTGAATTTCTGCATGTTGTGGTTTTTACATTTTAGGTTCTTGCTTAAGAAAATGCTGATGATGTGACATACAAAGAAATATCAGATTATCTTTCCCTGACAAGAGTTCTGAGAAGATGGAATTCAGACTTTGAAAAGAGCATCCTAAAGGGCAGAGTTGGAGGAAAGACTTCTCATGGGACATTGCCTTTGACTTCAGAGTAATTTTCTCCTCCAAATTATTCAACCTTCATAATTACAACCACCAGCATAATTATTTTTCAAATAATTACCTTCAGTGGAGATAACAGACATTTTCAGTTTGAATTAAATCAGGAAAATTTAGCACACACTGGATTTCATCAGTTTTCCATATATTCATGAAAATTTCTCAAATGCTTTTTAGAGCTCATACTTTTATTTTGCAAATAAATAAATAAAAATTCACAATTGAGCATCTGCCTTTGGCTCAGGGTCATGACCTCAGGGTCCCAGGATCAAGCCCCACATTGGGTTCCATGCTCAGTGGGGAGCCTGCTTCACCCTCTTCCCCCTGCTCATGCTCCCTCTTGTGTTATCTCTGTCTCTCTCTCAAATAAATAAATAAAATCTTTGAAAAAATAATTTTAAAATTTTAAAAGATTTTTTTTTTCTTTTTGACAGAGCACTAGTAGGCAGAGAGGCACGCAGAGAGAGAGGAGGAAGCAGGCTCCCCACCGAAGCAGAGAGTCCAATGCGTGGCTCGATCCCAGGACCCCGGGATCACGACCTGAGCCAAAAGGCAGTGGCTTAACCCACTGAGCCACCCAGGTGCCCTAAATTTAAAAATTTTTAAAAATCACAACTGTTTGAATACCAAGGAAAGCAAACTTACCATACACAAATGGAGGTAAACTCAAAATGAAATTAGAGATAGAGAAAATAAATTCAAAGTAAGAATTTCTAAGAACGATGAACAGGGTATATAATATATACATCCAAATACAAACATAAACTCACACACTCGCCTTTATTTCACTGCTAGAACCACTAACTTGTAAAGAGCTACCAAGAGGAGAACACAATGAACACACACACCTGTCCTGGGATGCAGATCTGAGTTGCAAGTGTGGAAAATTCATGGAGGAAATATTCATCTTGAACTTCCAAGCCAACTGTAAATAAGTTACAATTCTTCATGGGTAGTAAGAGGTCAGAATTTACTTAGAAAGAAGCTCCTGCTATATTACTGATATAATTCAAAGATAAGAAGTTCCCACAATAAAGGAACTTAGAGTCATTTAGAAATTTCAAATCATATTTCCTTCATGCATTCCTTCATCATTCAATACATGTTCACTATGCACCAGTCCCCACTCTGTGAACAGAACAAAGGCCCCTTCCCTCAAGGAAAGTACATCCTAGAAGAGAAAACAACACAAAAGAAGTTAGCTAAGTAAAAGAAAAACAATGGTACTGAGTAATAAATGGCAAAATTAAAAAGAAAGCAGAAAAGGGAGGTCTGAAGTGGTGTGGATGTGGGAGCACTTTTATTTAATATGGCTAGGGAAAATCTCATCCAGCTACCATGGAAAATAGCATCCAGCTACCATGAACCATAAGATACCTGGAAGAAACACTATAAGCCGAAGGCAGGTAAGTACAAAGGCTTTAAGTCAGGAGTGGAGTAAGCTGAAAGTTAAATGCAGGAGGCAGTGGGCTGGGGTGTACAGTGTATGGGGCTGGGGTGTGCGGTTCATGGGTCTGGGGTGCGTGATGCAGTGGGGCTGGGTGTGCAGTGTGTGGGACTGGGATGTGCAGTGCAGTGGGGCCAGGTTATGCAGTGCAGTGAGGCCAGGGTATACAGTGAATGGGGCCGGGGTGCATGGTGCAGTGGGGCTAGGTGTGCAGTGTGTGGGACCAGGGTATGCAGTGCACTGGGGTCAGGGTATACAGTGCAGTGGGGTTGGGGTATACAGTGCATGGTGCCAGGGTGTGTGGTACAGTGGGGCTGGGTGTGCAGTGTGTGGGACTAGGATGTGCAGTGCAGTGGGGTCAGGCTATGCAGTGCAGTGGGGCCAGGGTGTACAGTGCATGGGGCTGGGTGCGGTGCATGGGCCCGGGGAGTGCAGTGCGGCGGGGCCGGGGTGCGTGGTGTGTTGGGGCTGGGAGTAAGTTGCAGGAGGTGATGACACAAAACCACAGGTCACAGGGAGGAGTGTCTTTTGTTTTTTTTCTGTGCGGTCAAGACAAAGTACAAATCTGTCATGTGGTGCTAAGAGTTCTCGGAGTCTGGTTCACTGGAGCCCTATCTCCCTCACTGCTCGTGCTTATACTTTATGCCAAAACCACCGCGGGGGCACTAGGTTCTCCCTTCCCTGAATATCTCCGTATGTGTGATTCCTTCTGTCAGCAGGACTCTCCTTCCCACGATTTCCCTTCCCACTTCTGGTTGTTTGGGCTAATTTTAGGCATTGACTCTTCCAGAAAGCCGTTCTGTGCTTATTAACAGTTGGCTGAGCTGCATGCCTTCCCATGTGTTTCTACAGATCATAACACTGCCCTCTAACACTACCTTTATTACATTTACATAGGGTTTTTAGCTCCTTAAAATTAGGAAATGGGTGCATTTACCTTGTACCCCTTGTTCCCAACAGGGTTTGGCATACAAAACAAACATTTGTTCAATGAATGAACAATGGATCTTGAACCAGGCTCAAATCTCTCTCCAAGAAATCTTAATAAAGGATTGTATAAATGATCAGATCTACATAAAAGGTGACAGTTTTGGAAAAGCTCTACTTCTGAGTCATTCTGTAAAATCTTCAGATCCTTCATGTCACTGAAACAATTTAGCCTAAAATGTGTCTGTTCCCTAATTAAATAAGAAATGGTAACTAACTTAATAAAGTTTTACTTAGCCAGAAACTCCCAGTAGAAATGAGACAGGGGAGATTAAAACAAGTAAAGTACAAAGCCACTTCTCTTTGTTTGCTCTCAATGGCATTACCATTAAATCTTTCTTTCTCTGCCTTCTCTACCTAATAAAATAAAGGCCACAGGGAACCGGGAGCAGGTAATCAAAGCCAAGCACAATGCCTCCCTCTTTCCTAACACTTCTTCCTTTAGTACTTTAGAGAAGAAAAGTCTGGGGAATCAGAAGCTGTCAGCAGGTGAGAGAAACAGGCCTTTTAAGTACTTTGATGTCAGGCTAAACTGAAACCAATGAACCAGTACAAACCTCAAAAGGGTCTAAGAGTCTAGACTCAATATTAGAAAATCAAGATGACTTAGCAGAAGTGCTTCTAAGCAAATTGTGTGTGCATTTATCATATACGCTTACGCAATTGATTTAAAAAACAACAGGAGGGACACCTGGGTGGCTCAGTTGGTTAAGCAGTTGCCTTCGGCTCAGGTCGTGATCCCAGCGTCCTGGGATCGAGTCCCACATCGGGCTACTTGCTCATCAGGGAGCCTGCTTCTCCCTCTGCCTCTGCCTGCCATTCTGTCTGCCTGTGCTTGCTCTCTCTCCCTCTCTCTCTCTCTGACAAATAAATAAATAAAATCTTTAAAAAAAAAAAAACAGGAAATTATTTAACTCTCCTTAGTTTATGTTTCTCTAAAGCCTTCTCTTTTGGCTCTGATGGTTATGTATCAAATTCAATATTGGTGTAGATAATATTCAGAAATATGTAAGTAAAGTTCCTAATCCGTAGGCTACTTAAGATTCGCCTGTGTCTTAGGCCTTAATATTAATAAAATGAAACTGTGACAATATGCCCAAATCAGAGGAGTAAGTTTTTAATCATAGATAGACCCTCATCTAAAAGCCAAAAATGCAAACCTAAAATAAAACACAGGGTCCAGCAGGTGATCGGGAGACTTACATGATCTCCTATAATAAAACGTGGCCTCAGATGACTAACAGAGTCATTTGCTAATGGAGTTCTTTCTCTCCTCAGCCCAGTGTGAGCTCTGTTTCTGTATAATTCATTCTGAAAACAGAGTTCACATGTACAGACCAATACAAAGTACCCAACAGTATAAATGTGTCATTATTTTGTTTTGTTCTGTCTTGGGCTGCCTAATGCTTGAACTCCCTTCTTACTGGATTGGAATTCCCCCAGTATGAGTCCTGAGGGAGCTAGGGCCCCAATTCCTACTATGAAATCAAAAGAAAAGAAGACATTTCTTCCTCCTCTTTCTGGAGGAAGAAATGCCTGATACTTTAGGCACGTGACCTAAAATTGGCCAACTAGGTATGCCTACTATGTCCATCTAGGGGGTTACCTCAAGTCGGCAAGTCTAGTTACCAGACAATGTGTGGTTTCTCCTTAAACTTTTACCTCTGCCCCCTTCTCCCTTGGTGTGTGTCATTTTTCTGAACCTGGTTCTTTAGTCTTCCCTTTTCATGAATTCCTCTTATGTTTTAGTCAGCTGAAGCTGGCATTCACCGATAGAACCAGGCTGAGACCTAGCTTGAGCAAAACTGGATTAAATTTCTCTCTTGATTGTTTGCAACAACTCAGGATTGTCCCCATTGCCTTTTTTGGAAATATCTCACAAGTCTAAACAGGAACACTGTTGATGCAAAAGGATATAATTTCTGGGAGTCAAGGAAAGTGACCAAATTTTCTAAAAACCAAGTAGAAACCCTAAGTAGGTTAAAAAAGCGAAAGAAGACAATGTGCTTTCGAAAGCCTTCATTTAAAAGCAAATGCTTCCAAACCAACTCTGCTACACCAGTAGTTCTCAGCCAGTAACCACCTGCCACCCAGGACACATTCAGCAATGCCTGGAGACATTTTTGGTCATTTCACAACTGCGGGAGGTGCGCTACTGCCTCTCATGGGTAAAGACCAAGAACACTGCCAAACATCTACACTTCATATAACAGCACCCTTAACAGAATTCTCTGGCTTAAAATGTCAATAATGTCGGGGCACGTGGGTGGCTCAGTTGGTTAAGCATCCAACTCTTGATTTTGGCTCAGGTCATGATTTCAGGGTCATGAGATCAAGCCCCGTGTTAGAATCCTTGCTCAGCAGGGAGTCTGCTTCTCTCCCTCTCTCTCTCCTTCTCCCTTTGCCCCTCCCCACTCATACTCTGTAAAATCAATTAATTAAAATAATAAATAAATAAAATCTCAATAGCATCAAAGCAGAAACCCTTCCCTCTACTTTTATCT
Organism: Enhydra lutris kenyoni; assembly: GCF_002288905.1. Lineage (NCBI taxonomy): Eukaryota > Metazoa > Chordata > Mammalia > Carnivora > Mustelidae > Enhydra > Enhydra lutris. The sequence continues at coordinate 21,041,167 of NW_019154091.1, forward strand.
CCCTTTAAATCGTATGTAAAATAAATGCCCCCACAGAGCTAGAATACATGTTGCCCAGTCCACAATCCCCAAATACTTTTATAATTACTTCTGAAACCTCATTTCTACCCTAATGCTAAAAAAAAAAAAAAATCTGATAATTCATCTGTTAATATTGTGACTCACCCAAAAACTACACAGGTGGGAAAGAACAAACAAGGGAAAAAGAGCAAATTAGGGAAATGCACAGTGTGTAGAAAGACCTGTAAAAGGCGAGGAGTGCCGGAGGGCATGACCAGACTACCAAGGTGAATCGGTTGTGTGGGTTGTGTGTATGGCCCGGAAGGTCTGGAAATGAACCTTTGGGAAATGCTTCATTCCAAATGGCTTCTACATCCCGGGCAGGGGGTGGGGCAGATTTTACTCTCTAATAGCAATTTTTAAGGAAAAGGTTTTTAACTGGTTTTTTCTTAAAGAGAAAACTCTGGTGTGTCACGTCAGGTGGTGATCTAACAGGAGGGGAGGCTGGTAGTGGGGAAGTCGGGATGCTGCTTCGCTACGAGGAAAGCGGAAAAGGAGCCGGACTGACATGACGGCAACAGAGACGGAAGCAAAGGCCGGGAGAGGACTTACACATATCCTTAGAGGCTTGCTAAGTTCTCCCTGTAAAATGAGTCTCTTCCAGTTCTGTAACATGTAAAATAAGGGATAAAAACTGTCTCTGAGTTAGCACACCTCTAGTTTTTCCAATGCACCTAAAAGGAAACCATAGTAGTGTAGGTCAATGAATTAAGCGAAGTAAAGTTACACGATGTGGATGTAGGTTCAGCAATTTCTATATGATTTCCAAGTAACATATACGGAACATTTACGATAGTACCTGCTCCAGGACCTCTTTGTAGGTAATAGTTGCTTTAGTATTTGTCACAGGACTGTCGTAGATGATAGCAATCTTATCTCCTTGACCGTTTTCAATATGACGATCGATGGCATTGTAACAAATGTTAAGCATCCCTTCCACGAACCTGAAAAATTGGAAGGTAAGTGTTAATAATTCTTTCCAAAATATATTGTTGCCTAACTAGTTTGTGTATTTCTAGTCTGGCATCACTGCCCTTAAAATAGTGTTTCCCCATGCATGCTAAGCCAGGTAATGATGTGTACAAAGTAGATATTTAAGATGGCACAGAAGGGACATCTTTTCTTTTTTTTTTTTTTTAAGATTTTATTTATTTACTTGAAAGAGAAAGTACACATGCATGAGTTGGGGGAGGGGTAGAGGGAGAAGCAGACTCCATGCCGAGCAGGGACCCAGACGAGGGGCTGGATCCTAAGACCCTGGGATCATGACCTGAGCCGAAGGCAGCCCCTTAACCGACTGAGCCATCCATGCGTCCCCAGAAAGGACACCTTTATTTTAATAAATATGTATTTGTTTTGATGTGCACTGAAAAAAAAATATACCTCACACTTCAAGGGGATAACTTTGTGGGTTTTATTGTTAGGAAGAAACTAAGTATAGAGCACCAAAACAATCTAGGTTACACAGATGAAATGAATTGTATATAGGCCAAGCAAACATCAGGCTGAGAGGACAAATCATAGATGTGTGACTGAGTTTGGGTATCTGCTATAAAAAGACAAACGTACTGGAAAATTCAATTCTTCTTTAAAAGATATATATAGATACAGATATAGATAAATAGATTTTTTTTTTTTTTTGCTTCAATGAAGTGTGATGTCTCTGGTTGCACAGAGAATACATAAGCTCTGTTCTGCATCTTTGAGATGTTTCATAATTTGAATAAAGAATGAACGTACACATGAAATTTTAATTAATTTTTTGGAAGACCTTTGCAATTTAGTGCTTTTCATCTCCTAATTGTTCATTAGCTTCCCAGTGAAAATACGGACACCATGTAGATAGAGATACTTTTTAAGGAACTCTATCTCATTTTTCCAAAAGAAAAGGCTTTGCATTTGCTACTTGTTTAGGAGGAGGGGATTAGAATAAACTATTCAAATGGACCAGTGGTCTAGTTGTCCCAATGTCAGACTAGCAAATATTGTAACAATGCAAAATAACAGGAAAAAAAAAAAAACATTGACGCAAGAAGAAAAAGCCTTGTCAGGTAGCCGAGGCTCACCTCAGGTCTTTGCTCAAAAAGCCCCGTGTGAAATGAGGCAGTGAATTAAAAGCAGCTATAGATTTGGTGGCAGCATGAAGAAATTACACATACAGAACTCAGCAGGCTGAGGCATCGCTTAATCGGGGTCAAATGACCCCACACACTGCAATAATCAGAATATGGCGACCTGACAGCACAGCACAAAAAGTAATTAACGTAAGGATTCTCAATCGCCAACTGTGATAGATTCAGGGTTTGTTCAAAAATATTTTCTCTTGCCCTTGCCCCCACCTCCGTGAGCGGAGACGACTTCCCTGGCCGTGGGCTCCTCTGTGCGAGCACGCTCTGCGTAATCAGCACACGATTCAGGCAGAGCGCTGAACGCACTTGGGCAGCTGGGCTCGCTCTCTCTCACCTCCTCTCCCCCGGGAAGAGCCTCCCGGTGCTATAGCTGCCTCCTCAGCCTCCTCCCCAAACAGGCATTTGCAGGTGGGAGTAGAGCCCAACAGAAGCGGGGAACCCAACCCAGTCAGATGCAGGTCTTGGAGCCAAGTTTCCAGTCATGCCTATCCTGGGTCATCTGACCCCGTGACAACCTTGAGATACCTGGAAATAACCGCTGAATGTGTTGGGATTTGGACATTTTTGGGGTTACTGGATAGGCAGTGTAACTGCGGCCATAATTAGCAAATATGCCAAGAAAAAAGGGTAGTTTGCTCAGCATTTTGTGGCAGAAATAAGGAAAGATGTTTTATAGGATTTTCTCACAAAAATATTTATTTCTGTTTTTTTGGTTTTGTTTCTGTTTCTCAGACAGAATATTAGAGTATTGGCTTGCTGGAATACTTGTCAATGTTGTCATTGCTCTTTCTTTTTCTCTATGACTTCCACTCTACCACACTTTGTGCCCAATAATTAATTCCACTCATGACCGTGCACAAAAAAGGGGCCCCCTCAATACTAAAGAACATGAGGAATTCACTTTATCATCTGCTGACTGTTCTTCTACCTCTTTATTTATTTCTTCCCAGTACTTTTCATGGAATCTTCTTCCTCTGTCAAATCTTTGACCAAGATGCCTAAGGTTCCATATCCATCCCTTGGCTCACTCTGCATACACTCTCTGGGTAATCTTTACACTCATATGGCTCCAACTTCCACATTTGGCTCGAGCCCTGACCTCCTTTCTGAGTTCTGGACCCTTATAGCCAACAGTCTGCTGGACATGGAAGGGTTTCACAACGAGCGTCCCCAAAACATTCTATTTTGATGTGTGGCTTATTTTGAGCAGAAGACAATCAAGGCCCAAAAGACTCGGGAAGACCTTTAAACTGTGCCCTCCCCCCGGCCCCCACTACTTAACTGCTTCTAAGAATTTAGTTAGATGGCCTGGTCCAGGAAAAGATCTATCACCAAAGGTATCTACAAAGAGTATGGGCCAGGCATGGTAGGCTTGGGGGGAGCGCTTGGCAGGACTTATTTGTTCAAATTCCCGGTCTCATGGTCTCTGCAAACAAACATTTGCTCTTTCCATCTTCCTGTGAATTGTCTTCCTTCCCTTTGAAGCTCTAGGCCCTCACCCTCTTCACTTTAGCTCACGATGGCATATAAGCCTCAACAGTCTCTCTTCAAATCTCTCACATCTGTATGAGGCTCCCATACATTCACAATTAGTTTTTTTCCTATTAATTTCATATTATGTCAATTTAATTAACAGATCAGGCAAAAGAACCTAGAAGAATAGAGTAAAACATTTTCTCACCCAGACAACATCTCTATTTGGAAAGAATAACATGTCCAAAACCATAGTCATTTTCACCCCACCTCAACCCATTGCCCCATCCCAAGTACAAACCCTCCCCTTCCCGTTTTCCATATTTCAAGGAACAACCTTACACCCAGGGACCTGAATTAGAAACCCCAGAGTCAGATTTGATCCCTCATTCTCTACATTCAATTGGCCATATGAAGATCACATTGATCTCCCTAAGTGTTCTGTTCTTGCATTGATAACCTGGGTTAGAATTACTGCCTCCTACTTAATCTCCCTGCCTCAGGCCTCAACCCGTCCTCTCAAGTCACCTCTCTATGCTACTAGAATGTTTTTTAGTCTGTAAATCAGACTGAGAAAGACAAATTCCATATGACTTCACTTTTAGGTGGAATCTAAAAAACAAATGAATTAACAAGTAAAAAGGAGAATCCGCTGTGTAAACACAGAGAACAAACTAATGGTTGCCAGAGGGAAGGAGGTGGGGGGATGGGTGAAGGTAAGGAGGAGATACAGGCTTCTGGTTATGGAATGAATAAGTCACGGATGTGAAAGGCACGGCATAAGGAATATAGCGAATGACATTACAACGGCATTTTACAGTAACGGACGGCAGCTACACTTGTGGTGAGCACAGCATAATATAGAGAAGTTCAATCACTATCTTGTACACCTGAAACGAAGGGAACACTGTGTGTCATCACACTCAAATTTTAAAAACAAGTTTTTAAGGAATGTTTTTCCTCAGTATAAATGTTCTCATACCACAGAGTGCTTAAAATCATGTAATACTGTTCCATGACGTTCAGAATAAAAACTATGTATCTTCCAGGGGCATGCAAAGACCATTCATTTCAGCTTTCTTTCTCCCCATACAACTTCCCACATTCCAGCTTCAAGGAATTACAAAATGTGTAATTCCTGAGTCCAGTCAGCAACTCTCGCTGTGGCCATCCTTGACCTTGACCACTACCCAACCCCAGGCAGTTCCACAGCCCTATGCACAGATCCCTGCCATGGTACTTGTCACATGGCAATGACAACTGGTCTACTTACTTCTATGTTTTCTTCATTATACTGTAAGCTAATTGAAGCAGAGACAATGTCATACTCTCCCTACAATCCTAGGATTTATTATAGCAGTTCTCATATTAGGCATTCAATATATATTCGATAAATGAATGAATAAAAATATTAGTAAACGTCCAAGAAACATTGGATTTATGATCCAGGTAGAGTAGCCAAGGTAGTTTTTGCTATCTCATTTTAAAGTTGAGAGAACAGAGACTTAAAACAAGAATAATTCCCAGGACATCTGGCAAGAAATTGGATAATGCCTCACCTGCAACCCAAAACTTTAGACACCTAGACACACATTGGTATTAACATATTAATTAATTCATTTATAAATAACTTATTTTCTACCCTCAAGTTCATGGATTCTTTCCTCTGTGGTCTCCATTCTGCTGTCAAGCCAATTCAGTGAATTTTTATTTTGATAATTGCATTTTTCAGTTCTAAAATTTCCACTTGGTTTTTCTTTAGATCTTGTGTCTCTTGGCTGAAGCTTTCTTTAGATTTTTCTCAAGTATTTGAAAATATGTAGTAGTTTCATATTTAAGTTATTAATATCCTAGGGTTTTCTTTTTTAAGGAAACCTTAAAGATATTTAAAGAATTTTTTTTTTAAGATTTTATTTATTTATTTGACAGACAGAGATCACAAGTAGGCAGAGAAGCAGACAGATAGAGTGAGGTGGAAGCAGGCTCCCTGCAGAGCACAGAGCCCGATGTGGGGCTCGATCCCAGGACACCAGGACCACGACCTGAGCCGAAGGCAGAGGCTTTAACCCACTGAGCCACCCAGGTGCCCCTAAAGAATTTTTTTTTTAAGATTTTTATTTATTTGACAGAGAGAGAGAGAGAGATCACAAGTAGGCAGAGAGGCAGGCAGAGAGAGAGGGGGAAGCAGGTTCCCTGCTGAGCAAAGAGCCCGGTGTAGGGCTCAATCCCAGGACCCTGAGGTCACGACCTGAGCCGAAGGCAGAGGCTTAACCCACTGAGCCACCCAGGTGCCCCAAGATATTTAAAGAATTTTAAGGGTACCCTTTAAGACAGGCAGAAAGAAAATTCAAATAAAGGGCAGGGCCTGAAGCAGTGTTCAACAAGAACTGTTGCAGGAGATAACAAATTGGCATGGCTCCAGAGGTGGTAAGAGTTGATGAATATACCCCTATAAATTGGCTAGACTTAAGAGATTGGTTTACTGTGGCTGACTGGACCAAGTGACCTGCAAGGAACCTCCCAGCTCAAAGATTTGATTATTCTACCACGACAAGATTCTTATTTCATTTTAAATCAAATCATTTCAGTAAAGGTCAATTGAATACCTTCTATGTGCTGTCTCTTCACTGTCCCTTCTAAATTCATGAGCAGGTTTTAAACGGGTTGTCTCCCCAGATTATTAAAATAACTAATGCCCACTATAGACAACTGAGAAAATATACTTTGGGGTATTTTGTTTATATATGTAAGTATTTTGCCTCTATGTTTAAGATTACATAGTGAACCTTTTCCAAGGGCCTGAAAATTTTAAAAACACTACACATTTAATAATGGCATAATATTCCATTCAATGGCTGTTCAATAATAATGTTAACCCTGTATTGTTGCAAGTTGCTTTTCATAATACTGTCATTATTTTAAATGATCTTGGAATGATGTTTCTTATAGAGAAATATTGGTTACATTGTTTTTTATTATATTTGCAGGCAAGATTGCTACAATCAAACACATACATCAAATAAGTACATTTCTTCTGGAAATATTGAATCAATTTACATTACAAACAGCAATACCTGAAATTCTATTTTATCACACTCTCCAAATACAGATTATTCTCAGTCTTCTTCAGTTTGAGAAGTGAAAAGTAGTTTTAGTTTTGGTTTGACTACTGGTATTAAGTACAATGTCTGATCAAAAGTTTTAAAAGTTTTAAAAGTTCTTTATATTGAACATTGATCTTATGTCTGACATTGTTAGAAATTACGTTCTCAATTTATTCACTAATTTCAATTCATGGTGTTTCTTGACATAAAAAGATTTGAAATTTGTATGCAGTCAAATAAACTCATCATTTTCCTTTGCAATTTCTTTTTTTTTTTTTTTTAATATAAGGATCTTAGAATTTTTTTTTTCAAGGTTTTATTTATTTGACAGAGAGAGATCACAAGTGGTCAGAGAGGCAAGCAGAGAGAGAGAGAGGAGGAAGCAGGCTCCCTGCAGAGCAGAGAACCCGATGCGGGACTCGATCCCAGGTCATGAGATCATGACCTGAGCCGAAGGCAGAGGCTTAACCACTGAGCCACCCAGGTGCCCCCCTTTGCAATTTCTTCGTCTAAGAAAAATCCATAATACTCTCTTCTGGTTTCATTTTTTAAACTGACCCCTGACATATGCCAATAATTTATTCATATATGTATAAAATCTGTATGTAATATACATGATATAGTATATATTATACATATGTATTGTATGATATCTGTGTGTGACTCTATATATATGGATAGGTATATGTATACCTATATATTTATATTTATATAATGATGTGGTAGTACAATTATATTTGTTTATCCATAGTCAATTTTACAAGTATCAATTTTTGTGCAAGCATATATTTTTAAATAATGTTTACTATACTCATTCTTTCATGATGCTCCATTCTTCCCATATGTATTATGCATATATATCCATATATATATATATATATATATATATATATATATATATATATCAGAGTCTTTGCCAAGGCTATGTAGTTTCTAGATACAGCTACTCGAATGTTCTGTCAGTAGAGTCTTGTAAAGAGTTCTCTTTAAACTCAGTCAGCTTTTACTTCTGTTTAAAAAAGAAAGGAAAAAACTTCATATTCTTTATTCTACCACATCTCGGCCCTGAATTTCTTCTGCAGAAAACTGAAAGAAATCTGAATGTACCCCAAAGCTCACTTAATAACAGAAAAAAATACAAAAGTGAAAATAAATTGATAGCAATAATGGAACCACTAGAAATGGTGCTACCACCCGATCAGAGCGGAGGCAAATTTTGGCCTATATGAAGCAAACAGAAGTAGAATGACTGCTATATCCAGAAGTCATAAAAAACATGGTAGATCCAAGTGTACTGATAGGGAAAGATTTCCGTGACATCTTTTAAGATGAAACAAAGGAAACAATGTGTAGAAAAAAATCATACAACTGTACCATAGAATATATTTATGGGGAAACTATAAACCCCAAGCAGGTAATAAAGAGGCTCACCAAAAGGCTCTCAGTACAACTCTGAAATAACTCCACAATCAGAGGCAAGTGGGAATAAGAAATGGACCGTAGGTGTTTGGATGGAAAATCCAGACATAAGCCATACAAACATACCCCCACCTACACACACAACACATAAACTCTCACCAGCCCGGTCTAACTTTCTGAAATAGGGAGAGTTTCTGCATGGATGCTCCTCTAGAATATTTAAGACCTGTAGAACAGGGACAAGATTCTATGTGATTTCCAGGAGGTCTAGAACCCTACATACCACTGCCACCTGGAAATCCCCTCTTTTCTCTCAAACAATCACAGGAAGAAGGACTCTAGTAACCAAAATCTGTATTCGCTGACACATGAACTAAGATTCTTACCTCGATTCTGAAATGTACTTCAGTCAGTTACCTGAAACTGGACACTCAGAAGAGTGTATGTGTGTATGCATGTGTATGTAGCTGTTCATGCATGTGTGTATGTGTGTGTATATACATAAATTTATACCACATGCCAATAATTTATTCATATATGTATAAAATCTGTACATAATATATGTGATATAGTATGTATTACATGTATGTATTATATGATATCTGTGTGTATATATATATGTATGGATAGGTATACGTATACTTACATATTTATATTTATATAATGATGTGGTGGTAAAATTATATCTGTTTATTTATCCATAGTCAATTTTACAAATGTATTATGCATATGTATAAAAAGAAAGAAAGGAAGAAAATTCATATTTTTTTATTCTACCACATCTCGGCCCTGAATTTCTTCTTCAGAAAACTGAATGAAATCTGAGTGTAACTAAAAGCTGACTGAGTTTATAGAGAGAACTTCTCACAAGACTCTACTGACAGAACATTCAAGTAGTTGTATCTAGAAATTTTGCCCTGGCAAAGACTCTGATATATATATATGAGAATATATATGCATAATACATATGTATACACACACACTTATAACAGGACAATATAAAGCTTTGTTATCATAAATAACAAGAGAAAAGATATATTTTTAACTTTAACAATATATAGTGTACCTAAAAATCAATATAAAAAGATTAAAAATCCAGTAAGTAAGGAATCTCAGCATGCTATCCATAGAGGGGGAAAAAAACTGATACTGGCCAATAAAAGCAAAAAAAAAAAAAAAAAAAAAGATGCTCACCCTTGCTGAAGATCAGGAAAACAAACAAACATTAAAACAATAATGAGATATTATTTTCCCCCACTGGATTGATATATTGATATAAAGATATAATACACAGTACTTTTAATTCAGCTAAAGCAAGATGCTTATATATTTATCTCTGTGCTGTATAAAAGCACAAGGAGTCTAGAACAATGTGCAAGAAAATATGAATAGTGGTAACATTGGGTAAAAGAAAAATTGATGGGACAGTATGAAAAGGGATAGTCTATATTTTTCTGTAACAAATACTTCTGTGTGATTCGGTTTTTGCTAACATGCATTAATGAATTAAATGGATGATATAAATATATTTGAATAAAAATATAGATTTTAACAGAAGATTGCTTGGCACTTGGCTTGACTGAATTATCAACTTCATATCATTATAACTACCATTAATGAAAAATGTTAATTAAATCTCTTTTCAATTTTCTTCTAGTAAGAAGGAATATTTCTTATACTTGTGACAACATCTAAACTCAGTTTTAAGGAACTAAAACTTGGATCATTAAATTTTTGCTTCTTCTTTTTATTTATTTTTCTCACCAGAATCAACCTCAAGCAGCTATACAGTATACTAATAATGGCTACATAGAACCTTCGAATCACATAGCTCTATTATAAATCTGTGTTCATCGGATCTGCTTGCTGTCCACTGCAATTTCAGTTGCCCTCATTCCAGGCACTTGTAAAACTGCGCATGAATTGAGGCACATGGTCAGGAAGCTCGCCATGGCGCATGAACACAGCTAGAGAAGTAATGCAGGAAGTCTTCAAGATCCAGCCTGTGTTTTCCACACTTCCTTCTCTCTGTCACAAGGACCAGTGACATTCCAAATGGTGGCTGCCCTCTCCACTGTATTTTTGAGTGAGCACATATGTTATGAAGCAAATTTCCCAGGTAACCAGAGACAAATGTGCATGAATGAGAGACACCTGGGCTATAGATGTCCCTAAAAAGAAGTCAAGACACACCATCATCAGTGTCTGAGTTCACGAAGGTGGACCTGAGAGTCTTCAGAAGGAGCTCCAGTAAGAAGACAGTTCTTGGCAGGGGTGCCTGGGTGGTTCATTTTGTTATGTATTTGCGTTTGGCTCAGGTAATGATCCTGGGGTCCCCGGGGTCCTGTGATTTGAGCCCCATGTTGAGCCCTGCCTTGGCACCCCTGCTCAGCCGAGACTATGCTTCTCCCTCTCCCTCTGTGTGCACACTCTCTCTCAAATAAATAAAATATTTACAAAAGAAGAAGGAGGAGGAGGAAGAGGTCAAGGAGGAGAGGGAGGTCAAGGAGGGGAGGAGAGGTCAAGGAGGGGGAGGAGGAGAGGAGGAGGAGGAGGGAAATAAGAAGAAGAAAGCTCTTGAAATTCTTTCTAGACTGCTTTATGCATAATTTTCTATTTTCCCTTGCTTTTTCATTAACCCCTGCTAGTTTACATCTAGCATCTTGTTTGAATTTGACTTCTCTTCTTCCCCTTAGCCTACCCTGAATCCTGTCTTCCTAATACTTGACTTTAGCCCACCCTGTATTTCACACTGACCTTGTTCATCAAAAGGGTTAAACTGGAGTGTGTACTTGGCCCACACACTGGGCTGAGTGGATGAATGTAGATAGATATCTCAAAGATTTGTAAGAGGTTGGGAGCCTGACGAGTTTCATAGTCTTGATCTCTAGGTACTGGAAGAAACTAGTGCCAAATGTTCACATGATTCTTCTATTCCCACAATCTCATGATTCCCAACCTTCTGATGGTTGAGAGCTAAAATTTTGTTAATTAGGCATGTACGTATTAAACCAGTTTTCAAACATTATAAAAGGAAATAAAACTCTGACACTAAAAAAAAAAAAACTTCTTTCAGAGGGAAAAATTGATAGCATTTACTCTGTGAATCTGATTACCCAGGTACAGAAAGTGGAACTGGTAAAGTTTAAAATATTCCTTTCAATTTCACCACACCCTCCTATTTCAAGAATAAAACTTACCATATGTTCAATAGTGTGACCTATGAAATTCTTTTACAAACTGCCATATTTCAATCTGTAAGAAACAATTGTTGAAAGAAAGAGACCCCTAACACAACCGTATTTGGGTTTTTTTTTTTTTTAAGATTTTATTTATTTATTTGAGAGAAGGAGAGACAGAGACAGACAGAGAAAGCACAAGTGAGGCAGAGGGAGAGGGAGAAGCAGACCCTCCACTAAGGAGAGAGCCCGACATGGGGTCTCAATCCCAGGACCCTGGGATCCTGACTTGAGCCAAAGGCAGATGCTTAACCAACTGAGCCACCCAGGTGCCCCAGCACAACCATATTTGGTAGTCACAGTCCTGCAACCTTCTGTGTAGTCCCAGCTTCTGATTTCTGTACTGGTCATACATTCACCATTAATTAACTGGAAAGTCCAACTTACAATTTACCTTCTTCTTTTTTTTTTTTTTTTTATTTGTCAGAGAGAGAGGGAGAGAGAGCGAGCACAGGCAGACAGAACGGCAGACAGAGGCAGAGGGAGAAGCAGGCTCCTGGATGAGCAAGGAGCCCGATGTGGGACTCGATCCCAGGACGCCGGGATCATGACCTGAGCTGAAGGCAGCCACTTAACCAACTGAGCCACCCAGGCGTCCCTACAATTTACCTTCTGATAGGAGCTCCCTTCCTTGGATCATGCTACAATTTCCTTCCTTGACGACCACCTATTTGGGTCTTTATTTTGGCACAATTTCAGGGAAAAAAAAATTCAAGCTCTTTTTTAAAAGTTAAATAAACCCAAGGATAACATATTGAAAACAATTCAAAGATGATGGATATATTTGGCTAGCTACATACTAAAATACTAAATCCATGCTAAGATAGTGAGGAATGTATAACCATGATAAGAAACAATTCATCATTTTATAGGCAGACTTTTGGCAGATTACAACCCCCAATGTTAACTATCAATAATGATCTTCTTTTCAAAAGTTTTTTTATCCAGCAAATTTAACAGTAATTTGTTGTTGGTTAGAACTGAGACTATAAAGAAACTGGGGAAAATATAATTGGGAACATGTCCACCACTCTAAAAGCCAGAATGATTTGCAACAAATGTAATAGGAAGCAAAATGTGGCAAATTTGCTGGCAGAAGTAGAAACAAAGTATGATGAAAGTACAGTAAAAAAGAGATTAATTCCAGCTAGAGGAATGTGGTTAAGAACAGGAGGATGTTGAAATGAATGTAGTGTATTTGTTATAACGGTCTGAACTTTGAAGTAAAAAAATCAGAGTTCAAATATCAGGCATTTCAGGTACTAAATGTAGGACTGCAGGCAAATTAACGTGCTTAGGTCTTTCTTCCTCCATCTATAAAACCGGGAAAATAAAACAAAATAAAAAACAAAGAGCACTTACTCTGTGCCAAGACAATACTATGAACAGTTAACACAAATTCATTCAATTCTCATAATGACTCTGTAGATACTAATATCATCTTCATCTTACAGATGAGGAAACTGAGGCACAGAGAAGTTAAGTGGCCTCCCAGTGGACTGGGAGTGGACTGTTGTAAAATGTACTCTACAAGCAGAATTTTATACACATTTCATTGACTCCTTTCAATAATTCTATCAGTTAATTACTATTTTATACACACAAGTGGGGAAACTGGCTTAGGTAAGTTATGAAAGCACAGTTTTGTGGCAATGGATACGACAGGCTAAAGCAGGATACAAGAGGAGGGTGACTATTGCCAGATTTCTTGAATAATAGAGTTGCAGGGATAGAGATGGAAGGCAGGAAGGGGTGTGAGAAATATGGAAGACTGAAAAAAGATTTTTAGAGAAAAAGAGGAAGAGAATGCAAAGAATGCATCTTAAAGAAACCAGGGCTCAAGAGGAATCAGCAAACTATAGCCACATGCCAACTCTGGCCCACAATCTGTTTGTGTAAATAAAGTTTTACTGAAACACAACCACACTCAACTGTTTACATACTCTCTGTGGTTGCTTTTGCTTGATAATAGCAGAACTGAGTGTTTGCAATGGAAACTTACTGGCCCATAAAGTCAAAAATATTTACTATTTGGCCTCTTAAAGAAAAACTTTGCCAATCCTGTCTCTAGAGAAGACTTGTACAACAGAAATTTCTGTGATGATGGAAATTTTCTGTCTCTTCACTGCTCAATAGCATAGCCACAGGTAGCTGGTTAAATTTAAATTTAAATTAATTAAAAATAAATATAATTTAAAATTTAGTTCTTCAATCATACTAGCCACCTTTCGAGTGCTCAGCTTAGCACATTTGGCTAATGTCAATGCAGAACTAAATGTTAGCTGTTACTTAATTCTAATTAAACTGAAATTTAAATCATCACATGTGGCTAAAGACTACCATATTGAGCAATGCAGCTGTAGGGAATTTCGAGGAGGCAGAAGTGGTCCCCAACACCAAATACTGAAGAGAGATCAAATGAAGTAAGGACTTCAGGTCAGTTCACTGAAAAGGACCACATAGGTATTGATGATCTTTGGGAGAACAATTTGGATACAGGGATGAGCACTGAGGCTACTGGCATGGACACCGGTGTGTAAAGGAGAGGAGAACCTAGCATACAGACAACATGAGTGAGAAGTGAGGGTAGGAAGACAAGAGGGAAGCTCTGGCTTCTCTTTAGCTTGTACCAATCTTTTAAATGGCTTTTACGAAAAGGGTGAAAAGTGAAGGTGGCTGAGGGGGGAGGCACTGAAAATTAACAGAATTTTTTAATGGCAATGGCAAGTGAGATGGTTACAAAAATTAGGCAAAGTTAGGTTCTGGTTTAGAGTGCAAGGGCATTAATGCTGCTGGAATGGGAGATGTTGGGGTGGAGCACACCATGAACCAAGACAATGAGGACCAATGGAAGCCTCATCTGAAAAGCCTGGAATGCCTTGTTAAGGACAGGCAGGCTAATTAAAAGGTCTAGAGCTGGAGAATGTCCTGCTTAGAAATGGATTTCAGGTCAGACTGGAGAGGCAAATGAGGAAATGGAAGCAGTTAGGATCTACTGACTAGGCAGGAAGAGCAAGTAAGTTGTGAAAACATGGGGGGAGAGAAACAATTACAGAAACAATCAAAAAGGAACTAGAAGGAGGAGGAAGGATGGTATCAAAGAAGCCTGAGAGTTTCTTCATCTCCGTATGTCAAGTTTATGTTGCCTTTAAGGGAGACCTGAAATAAAAAGAAAAAGAAACAGTTTTGAAGTAGGAAAATAAACTAATATTTTGTTAATCGCCAATATGCCAGGTTCCACACCTGGTAATTTATATATATATATATCAAATCATTAATGCACACCGTCCCTTGAGGACAACACTGTTATTCTCATGTTATCGATGAGAAACACACCTCAGAGAGGTCAACCAACTCCGCAGAATTATAAAACTAACATGCGGCAGACTGCAACCCAGTTCTTTCCGACTCCAAGGAAAATGGGATGGATTTCCAATTTCACCTGTCTGTGTGCTTTTTTGAGTAATTCTTGTACTTTCCCTAAAGGCTGTTTCCTGTGGGCAGAGACCATGTGCTAGCTCATTAATGGCACACAGCAAATGCTCAATAATTATTTTTAAATAACTGCTTGCAAGTGTGAATGAACGTGAACTGAAGTAGTGCTCTTCTGACACATTAACACAAATAAGAAAAAGAGTCTCATGACGTAAGCGCTCAGTAAAAACACAACGACTGGCTCAAAAGACTGCCATGGCACACAAGCAGAGAGGGCTTTAAGCATTTTTAAGAAGGCATCATATTATTTTATACACACGGGGACATCTCATCTAAATTACAGAGAGCTGGCCTTGAGCCCTATCAACTGACTGTTCCAGGAAACCCTCCAAATTGGGTAATTGCTTACTTGGGGCGGCATAATAACCTTATGTTAATTTAACCACTAGGGATATTGTTTCTGTAAAAGTATTTGGAAAGCACATCTCCCTCTAGGACAATTATTTTAATAGGGAAACCGAACACAAAGAGAGAGACATCCTTCAGCCCTACCGATCCTCCTTCTGTGAGTACACACACACAGAACCCGGCCCCATTCACCAGCCCTAGCCACAGATTGTTCCATCTCAACGTGAAAGGACAGCACAGGCATCTGCACCTCTACCAGAGCATCTCAGATTAAAACGGAGTGAACAGCCAAAGATGAGAAATACAGCCAACAGGAAAAAGAATAGAAAGAAAGGCTCTCAAGAAATCAATACCTGTTATCTGAACTGCATCCACTGTCAATGAAGAGAAAAGGCATGAATGAAAGATCTTAAAGATCCACGGGTTATGAGTCATGCTGGACAGTTAAATTCAAAGCTGAAAGTGAAGACACCACTTTATCTTGTTGGTTTTATTTTTCGTGTAGAGGAAATGCAGGAAAGAAGAGTTTAATCAAACAAATAGAATTTGATTTAATAATATAAAAGATAAAATTATAATTAATAGTAATGGACAGATGTTAAAGATCCAGTCAAAACATGTTAAAATTTCAAAGCATGAATTCATTAAGATTGAAATATAATCATAATTAAATATAAATTTAAAAGTACATTGTAAGGGAAAGTAAGCTTCATCAGACAGTCCTTTTCAAGAGAGCATTTAGGATCTCCATAGGAGCAGAGGTCCTCCATCAGCCAACTCAGAAATAAGTCATGAGAAACTCATAAGGGACCAAACTCCAAACCAGAGCAGGTTCCTAGGAAGACACACTCACAGACCAGGGCCCACAGGATCTCCAAGCAGATAACCCTGAAACCTCCAAACTATCCAGAGAACCAAGAAGGGACAGAAGAGGAGGTGCCACACTCCAACACTAACCAGTATTTGTTGGAGGGAAGAGAAGATGCCTCTCAGTATTTAATCCCGATAACAATGATGAAGTGATGAAGAAAGAATGGAGAAGAAAAAAAAAAAAAAAAGAAGAGAGAGCGGCCCAGGCACCATGCAGAGAAGGAAGCCAACTCATTAACATTTGTTACTTTTCCCTGGTTAAGGAGAAATGTGAAAAGAGGGTAGAAACAGGTAAGTGTTGAAAGTAATGCGCTCAAAACCTGAGGACTTAATGGCTTTTTCCTATTTTCATATTACATCTTCATCTTAGCTCTCCATTTCCTTCTCTTTAAGGCTATAACTCACACAGAATGACACACCACAATGTTCTGATGGAACTCTCCACTACAGCTGACGCTCCCAGAAGGCAGACACCACACTCATTAACTCATTCTGCACAACACTTAGCTCATGTCCACAGAGAGATGTCTCATACAAGCTCTTATTAGAGAGGAGGAATACAATCAGTCATTTTAGAATGCCTGAGAAGAACTTTTTCTTCCTATTGAACCATACAAATTATTCGGACACTGTTTCTACAAAGACTGTAATTGGGAGAAATACAAAGGGACATCAATTTGGTCTTACTGTTTTAAAAAAAATTTTTTTTGAAGCAAATGTGATACAACATTAAGATTTTACAAAGTTCAGTGTTCAATGTTCAATAAATTTTTATCTTTATTCTCTAAATATTTCGTAAGGAAGAAAGTTATGAAACTTTATGAACAATATTAATCTTTTTGGAGAAAAAAATTGACAATATACATTAGAAAGTGTATAATTTGGGTGCCTGGGTGGCTCAGTGGGTTGGGCTGCTGCCTTTGGCTCAGGTCATGATCCCAGGGTCCTGGGATTGAGTCCCGCATCGGGATCTCTGCTCAGCCAGGAGCCTGCTTCCCCCTCTCTCTCTCTGCCTGCCTCTCTGCCTACTAGTGCTCTCTATCAAATAAATAAAAAAAATCTTGAAAAAAAAAAAAGTGTATAATTTCTCTTTGATCTAGACATCTAAGAAAGAAAGAAGCAGACAGAGACAGAAAGAGAAATCTTTAGAATGTTGTATCCAGAGATATAAATATATCTACCTATTTTTAACAGCAAATAAAGAGAAACCACCTAAATATCAACATAAGAATTGTGAAACAAAAAATTTTACATTCACCCAAGATGTTAAAACATTCTAAAAACATTAAAAATCATGGAATAGAAGAAGAGAGGAATGGAAAAATCACATCTTATTACAAGTGGAAAATGAGCTATCAGCAGTATAGATAGTATAATTCCATTTTTCAGCAAGAACAAAACAGAGACCTAGAGAATCAAACAGTCTGATCGACATACAGATTTTTTAAAAGGGAAAACACATACACAAAAAATAGGAGTGTGTGCCAAAACTTCCAAATCTAAAGAAGGTTTATAGTCTAGTTAATTGCATGGTGCCAATGTCAAGTTTGGTTTTGATAATGTCCTACTTGTGTAAGATATTATCACTGGGGAGAGCTGAGTGATAGGTACAAACAACTTCTTTGTACTATTTTGTAACTTCTTGTGAGTCTATAATTATTACAAAATAAAAATTTTTAAATGAGATAAAAAGACTGAAGGGGAATATATAAAATATACCAATATATGCACTAAGAATGCATTGAGATACTGAACTACAGTTGATTTTCCATCTATTTCAACTTTCCTGAGTTTACCCAGTTAGAATTTAAAGAAATACTGCTTCTTTAGGGAAAAAAAAATCATAAACCAATTTTTTTTGTATTAGTTTCAGAGATAGAATTTAGTGATTCATCAGTTGTATGTAATATCCAGTGATCATGACGTCAAGTGCTGTCCTTGATGCTCATCAAACCTAAATTCTGATAAAAATTAATTGCGAATAAAGCAATGTCAATGAAGAGGCAACGTCGATTCAAACTGAGGTCTCAAACTTAGGCCTTGTGATTATAAAACATCTGCTCTTTTAACTAAACCACGCAATGTGTCATCCAACCTCCCACCTTCAGCTCTCACCAGAACAACCTCACAGACACAACCATGCTATAGACATAGCTACAAAAATAAATCTGATTTGACTAACTAGATACCATTGAACATAACTCGAAAATTCTATTAGGCCTTTTTTCCCTACTCTTATCTTAAAAATAATCTTGGAATGGTATCACAAACTCTCTCCGTACTTTATCCTTGTTGACCCCCAATATCTTCATAGATATTACATTCATAGGTAAAACATTTTCCATTAACATTTTTATAATTTGAAACTTAACTACAGTGCAGCCTACTCAATTTTCTGAGTTTATTATCTAGCCCCTGCTAGGCCCACTATTTCCCTTTATTCTCTTTGCTGTTACCTGTCTTTTCCTCACCTTCCTTGTATTAGCACCTCTAGCAGAAAATAAGAGGCTGTACACATGGATAAAATGAAAACTGGTTGATTCTTTTATCTATGAAAGGATTCATTAGTTAGAAAGCAGCTACTGTTGATCCAAATGTGTGGTTGTATCCTCTAGTTACTCACACCTCAACAATCAAAGGCAATTCAGAGTAGAGCTGACTGTAAAATAAAACAAATTCTAATACACCTATTTTCAGAAAATTATTACTAGATAGTCCCCATCACTCAGAATTACTCTTTTTAAACAGGAAAATGAAAGCGATCTTATTGCAAGCAACACTTTTTTCCTTTGATGTGTGAAGTTGGTCTTCAAAGTTACACTCTATCTGGATTCTCATTCAGCACTTGGAATAGTTCCCGGCTTTAGAAGGCATTGGATCAACGTCTGTGGAATGAACAAGAGAAAGGAGGAAAGGATGGCAGGAACAAATGAGTTAATGAATGAATAAGTTCTGAGCCAAAAAAACTCCACTTTTATAAATATAACAGGCCAACGAACATAGATGTGTGTGTAGATATATGCATATAGGCACCAGGCTTGTTTTTAAATCTATAACACTAGTATCGTGATAGTAAGATGGGATTAACTGGAGAGGAATTAAGATACAGTGAGAAGCTGATACACTCTAAAGTCTAACAGATCTGGTTTTTCATCCCAGATCTGCTACCTGCAGGCCAAGTAAGCATCAGCAAGTTACTGAACCTTCCTTAAATTCTTTAAGAATGTATGTGCTTGATAAATTAACAAACTGTGTTAAGGAGTATTGTTATTATTACTGTAATAATATATTTTGTATTCTGTAACATTTAAACACACACTCACAAACACATACACATATGTGTGCACACTCACATACAAATACACACAGAGAGAATAAGGTCATCTTCTAGGATTTAAGAGGTTTTGATTGCAAGCATTATTATTTCTATCTGATACAGACTGAAATAATTAGATATTTAATAAGAAAATCTTCCTAATTAAAGGTATTTTTTGCCAGTTATAAATTTAAAAATTAATTCTTTTATAAGTTCATTAAACCTAGATAAGAGAACAATTTATCAAATTAGATCTACCAAGCCTGTAATTACAAATTACACTTCAAACAGCTCTTGAAATATTCAGGTGAAATAATAAAATGTTTATAGTAAACAGTAGAAGAGCTTGAGCAGTCAGGATTCAGCATTTTAAAACAATAATAAAGCCAATGTCCTGTGTTCTAAAATTCAAGCTCTTAACAGGATATAATCAGCTTTTATATCAAATAATAATATGAAGATTTGTACCATTACGACAATATCACAAATGTGTCCTAGAAAAATAATATTTTATATTATCTCATTGCTATCACTTTTTTAATTCTTTTTTAATTGAGGAATAATTGACATACAACATTATATAGGTTTCAGGTATACAATATAATGATTTGACATTTGTATACACTGCAAATAACTATCACAGCAAGTCAAGATATTGTTCATCACCACACTGAGTTACAATTTTTTTTCTTTTTTTCTTTCTTCTTGTGATGAGGACTTTTAAGGTTAACTCTCAGCAATCACCAAATATCCAATACAGTATTATTAAGTATAGTATTCCCATGACATTTATTTTATAGCCTGAAGTTTGTACCTTTTGACCCCTTTTGCCCATTTCACCCAAACCCTTATGATCCCCACTCCGGAAACCACTGGTCTGTTCTCTGTAACTATGAGTCTGGATTTTTGTTTTGTTTTGTTTTGTTCTTCTGTTTTTTAGATTCCACATGTAAGTGAGATCATTCAGTATTCATCTTTTACTACTTTTTTTATAATTTTTTTTTTAATTTTTTAATAAACATATAACGTATTATTAGCCCCAGGGGTACAGGTCTGTGAATCGCCAGGTTTACACACTTCACAGCACTCACCATAGCACATACTCTCCTCAATGCATCTTTTACTACTTTTAACCAATGATTTTCATTTGATCACTAAAATTTGGTTTATTTCATTAACTTACTGACTACAAAATGACAAATAAATGACAATTTGGTAACGTGATATTGGTCCAGCTCAAAAATCTGAAATTCTTAGAACCTGATATGTGTCAGAGAGACAACTTTTTTGGTCCACACTCACATGGGGACTTGGTCTGTACCACGTAAGTGAAGTATTTACCTCTTTGTAGTATGTGTGTCTTTGGCTTGATGACTGAGTGCCCATGAATTCTGTAAAATAGTCTCTTTTATAACTAAAGATAAATGAGCCTAAGAGAAGCAAAGGGAGCCAGCTGCCTCATCAGGAAACTTAAACCCAAACAGAATGCAAACTGGTGCAGCCACTCTGGAAAACAGAACAGAAGTTCCTCAAAAGGTAAAAATAGAACTACCTTAAGACCCAATTACTCCGGTATTAGGTATTTACCCAAATGATACAAAAATACTGATTCAAAGGGATACATGCACCCCAATGTTTACAGCAGCATTATCAACAATACCCAAATTACAGAAAGAGCCCAAATGACCATCAACTGATGAATGAATAATATGGTATATATGTACAATAGAGTATTACTCAGCTATAAAAAGAATGAAATTGCCATCTGCAATGACATGGATGGACCTAGAGAGTATTATGATAGGTGACATAAGCCAGTCAGAGAAAGGACATATACCATATGATTTAACTCATATGTGTAATTTAAGAAACAAAACAAATGAGCATTAGGGTGGCGTGAAGAGAGGCAAACCACAAAACAGACTCTTTACCATGGAGAACAAACTCAGGGTTACCGGAGGGGAGATGGGTGGGGGGATGGGTTAAATAGGTCATGGACATTAAGGAGGGCACTTGTGATGAGCACTGGGTGTTGTATATAAGGGATGAATCACTAAATTCTACTCCTGAAACTAAAATTACACTGTATGTTAACTGGATTTTAAATAAAAATTTGCAGAAAAAAAATTTCAAACCCTTTGATGCCTTCATAGAAAGAAGATTCATGAATCATTTTGGGTTCTGGTAGCATGGATAATTTAGGTATATCTACCTACAACTTATATAGGAGCCCAGATAGAAGAGAGATTTAAAAAGATAAATCCAGGGGTGCCTGGGTGGCTCAGTGGGTTAAGCCTCTGCCTTCGGCTCAGGTCATGATCTCAGGGTCCCAGGATCGAGCCCCGCATCAGGCTCTCTACTCAGCAGGGACCCAGCTTCCCCCCTCTCTCTGCCTCCCTCTCTGCCTACCTGTGATCTCTCTCTCTCTGTCAAATAAAATCTTAAAAACAACAACAACAACAAAAATAAAACCTGTATATGAGGTGAAGTTTCAGAGTCAGTGCAGTTGATATATACAAGGTTATGTGCATTTCCCTGGGGATAGAAAGGTGACTGAGACCTGATCGCTGCCCTTCCGTTACCTCGTTATGATTCGTGAAATTACTGGTAAAAGTATCAGTGTGAGCTTATCTAGTAGATGTATAGTGGATGGAGATGAGCGTTGAGTATTCTTTGCCAAACTACCTTAAAGGGAAATAAGATTCAAAATGATGTGCTTATGAGGATAAAAAAATAATGAGTCAAGAACACATGTAAAAGTGGGATCTGGGAAATCAGTGAAGATTTACAATTCCTCTAAAATCAGAGAGTGGAAGATACACAGAAACACAGATGACAAATGAGGAAACGGGAAGCTACACCTCAGATTAGAAATTTTTAGAACTCTAACATAGCTCTCATTCTTTTACCCTCTAGGTCCTGACATCTAAAGAGCCACATGATAACCAGACAGAAGTTAGAGTGTAATTACAACTCATTACAGAAATCGAGCTCCACAGTGTGACCCAACTTGGTTGAAAAATGAAGTCCACCACTATGTGACAAGTCACTTAAATCACTCTGTCCTTTGTTTATACAGCTATAAAAGTGCATTATAACTATACCTATTTCACAAGGTGTTGGCAAGATTTAAGGAACACATATATACTTGTAGCATGGGGCCTGAGCCAGAGTACGTGTTCAATAATTAGTTACCTGCCTCTGCATTGCCCTAGCTGCTACTATTATCATTATCATTACTGAGACCTAATACATCAACATGGAAGAAAGGAATAGCTCCAGCATGAGCTAGAGAATAACCACATGTGAGTTCCCTACTACAGACCCTACAAATATCCCAAGTCTTACTGTGGCACACCCCCCAAACACTCAAAGGAAGCATTTAACATTCTTAGATCATTTGTTCCCCGAAGTCTGGCAACATCTATGGAATAACACAGGTCAGTGAAAGCGCCCACAGCTCATTGTCCTTGTACTGAATTTCAAAAAATATGACATATTATTGACCAACTGTATATCAATATATATGAGAGAGCTGTATGCAATACGATTCCTGAGAAACTCATCTCTGCCCTCAACGTCAGCCATTTACCAAGGTCTGTCTGTCGCACTAGGCTCAAGAGGAAAAGCAGTGGAAAAAAAACAGGAAAGAATACTGCCTATGAATGTGTAAATCAGTAATAAATGCAGTAAATAAAATCAACAAGTTCCATAATTATACACACATAAGAAGTCCAGTATTTTCTTTTATTGAGAGGTTGGAGGAAAGGAGAAGTCTCAAATATTCATACTTACATGAATTAATTAGGCTATTTATCACCATGTTCTAATAAAAGTAGTAGTAAAACATATTGCAAGCAATGAATAATGTGGTCATTATACATTTTCCATAAGCCAAAAAACCAACAGAGAATTTTTTAGAAGATTGATACTGTTTTCTAGTGTCCAGGAAACGCTTCCAGAGTAGGTAACGATATAAAGCCTCTCTCTCCCCAACTTTGGGACTGCTGTACACATTTTAAATATTTACCTATAAAACACAGCTCATTTTTTCAAAGAGTATCAATCTATTACCCCATATATAATACAAGTATTTTCCAAATGTTTCTAAGAATTAGATTCAGGTGTTTTTAATTACTTTCATTGGCTTCAGTGGAGAAGAGATAAGAAAAGAAAGAAGCTAAAATTAACTCTTAGTAAAGAAACACTATAATGTAGTTTTTATTTATTTATGTATTTATTAGAGCACACATGTGCGGGGGGAGATGGGTGAGGGGGAGCGGGAGAGAGAGAATCTTAAGCAGCCTCCATGCCCAGTGCCACCATGATGTGGGGCTCAATCTCACAATCCTGAAATCACGACCTGTGCTGAAATCAAGAGTCTGGCACTTACTGACTGAGCCAGCCAGGCGCTCTTATAATGTAATATTTAGATGGAGTATAGAAGCTAATTTCAGACTGCCTGGATTCAAATCCTAGATCTGCTACTTACTAGTTTTATAAGTTTAGGCAAGTTTCTTAAACTGTCCATATCTCCATCTCCACACCCATTAAATCAGAATAAAAACTGACCCTATCCCACAGGGTGGTTATAAATATTAAATCAATTATAGCACTCAGTATTGTACCTGGTTCACAACACGGACACAAAAAAGCCTACCTGCTTTTACTACATGCTGGACACTATGTACACCAGCAACACAATCATTCCAACAATCCTATAAAGTTATAATTATTGCCTTCTCAATCAGTAAGGATAGGCTGGATTACACTACAGTAACAACTGCAAATTCTCTGTGACTTGCAAAAATAAAAGTTTATTTCTTACTCATGCAACTTCACTGTGGGTTCAAGTGGACTCCCCAGATCTGCTATTAATGCATGTCTGCTCCGCAATGCAGATGGCTTGAAGCCCACATGTGTTTCACAATAGCCACCGCAAACCAGAGGGCTGAGGAAGGAAGCTTTTGCAAATGAAGGCTTCACTCTGAAGTGACACACCTTCCTCCTCTCACTGCATTAGCCAAAGCTAACCACATAACTCCGTGTATATGCAGACATCCGATCCTTTGGCATGCCTGACCTAGAGGAGAACAGATACTGCTGAACAATAATACCCATCGCAGACCAATTTTATAAATTCTGCCATTTTACAATTATTTGGGCAAAAGCACTGTTCGAGGAGTGGAGCCGGAATTTTAACCCAGGAATCAATTTGTTTTCTCCACTGATAATGATCCTGGACTTTTTATTCGCCTACCCACCAAAATAATATAACTAACAAACTCCCATTGGTAACAAACATCATTTGGCCTTGATGAAGGAGGCGAGTTGGGAGGAAGGCAAAGTCAGGGCATGTGTGGTTTAGAAAAGCACTTAACTCTCAATCGAGAATCAATAAAACTCTATGAAAATAAGAAAAACTGTGGGGAGAAAGCAAAGTTAGATTAGTATAAAAGTAGACTTTTCTAAGCTCTAATGCTTTTGCTTCTATTTATTTAGCAAATAGTCTATAATACTGACCCTATGCTCCTTTGACTACTATCTTACCAATTTTTTTTACAAACATTGCTCATGTCTACAACAGATACTGAGCATTCATTTTTTTTTAATCTTCCCAAAGTTCTTTAACTTAAGTGAGCCATCCACTTAGGAGAGATGTCTTGAAAGATTATACTTGGGAAATGTTTTTATTCTAATATCAAAACCTAGGTAGAAGGTATTCCTGTTGTCCGGAGTAGCTCATAAGTCAAAGACCTATAAAATCTAATTGCTTTTCTCCCACTTAGAAACATTTATATTTTAAATCAGTAAAATTCACTATTTACTGAAAGTCACAAGTTAAGTTCTACCCTCTCTAAACTACAGTTTGAAAGAGCTTATTTATTTATTTATTTTTAGCTATTCTAAGACTTTCAACTGGACTACTTCAAACTCAAAAAAAAATTTTTTTTAAAGATTTTATTTATTTATTTGAGAAAGAGAAAATGAGCGAGCAAGAGAGAGCAAGCTAGTGAGCGTGGGGAGTGGGGAGCAGAGGGAGAGGGAGAAGCCAACTCCTGCTAAGCAGGGAGCCTCTGAGGGCTCAATCCCAGGACTCTAGGATCATGACCAGAGCCCAAGGCAGATGCTTAAACGACTGAGCCACCCAGGTGCCCCGAAATTCAAAATTCTTAAACTTCAACTTTCCTGGATATCATAATAATACTCCTCCTAGATTACACTGGGGAAATAAGTCAGAGAGAGTCAATTATCATATGGTTTCACTTACTTGTGGAGCATAAGGAATAACATGGAGGACATTAGGAGAAGGAAAGGAAAAGTGAGTTGGGGAAAATCGGAGGGGGACACAAACCCTGCGAGACTGTGGACTCTGAGAAACAAACTGAGGGTTTTGGAGAGGAGGAGGGTGGTGGGATGGGTGAGCCTGGTGGTGGGTATTATGGAGGGCATATATTGCATGGAGCACTGGGTGTGGTACATAAACAATGAATTCTGGAACACTGTAAAAAATAAAATTAAATTAAGATGTTAAAGAAAAAAAGAATATTACTCCTCCTTTCTATGCACTATCTTTTTACCTCATTTGGCCATAATTCCAACAAAAGCAAATAAAATTAACCTCCTTTATAGGAAGTTCTCTATCTCCATGGTTTAGATAAAGGATTTGAATTGCACATTCAGATGTGCTTCTAAAATTGTAATTTAAAGAGGTTATTAGATTCATATATTGTCACAAAGATTCATCAGCCTCCTACATATTTCTCTTGCACATGTCACACCACCGTGGAAAGCAATGAGTTGCTGCGTGTTGCTTATGAAAGTAGAATTCTTAAAAAGAGAGAGAGAGAGAGAAAAGAAAGAAAATAAGGAGTAGCAGCAGATACAATACCTTCAACCACTGGATTTTTTTTTTCCCTCACCTCATAGTATATGGCGCGAACAAAGGAGAAGTAAGCCACCTTCCAGGAGGTGCTTGCTCAGAGTTTGGATTTTCCCATGCACCTGGTAGTTGATCCAGTCACAGCTGATTGAATTTCCATTGTTCATGGATTGTGCCATTTGTCAGGCAATCCATCCTTGCTTATATAATTGCAGCATTCCTGTAGTTCACTCTGTTCTGTCCTGGAGGTTCAGCAGCATGACAGACTGAGAAAATTAGATATGGCACAGTATCAAGCTGTTGACCTTCAGAATATAAAATAAGGCCCATCTTTTAAAATTGGGCTTTCTCGATAGAGGTTTTTCTGCGGGACTGGATTTCTAACAGGCCATTTTTCATGTTGACCATGTACCTTCTTAAAATATTTTTTGTATTTATAGGAAAATGACAATTTAAATTTTAAATATGCCTGTACTGTGCACGATATTATGAATAAATTCATTTCATTTAGAGTTTGTCAAAAGGGGACAAAGTTTTCATCTTTAGGTAAGCCTCTCTCCTTCAAACCAGAATTAAACATCATTTTAATAAACTCTGATAAATATGAAGGAAAATTCAAAGAATCTCAATAAGTTAAAAAAAAAAAAAAAAAAAAAAAGACTAAATTTCCCAAATAGTTTAATGTGGCTGACTGATGGATTGCCAAAGCACCAAAATTCATTAGGGAAATTAAATTACTTTCCAGTTATATAAAATTCACATTATATTGTCCGTATTTCTTTTCCTTGGAAACAAAGTCAAACTCACAGAAAAGTTGGAAATACGAGATAAAGAACTTTTTCCTCCTCTGAACCACTTACTTATACAATGCCTAACAACCCAAGAATAATTAAGTAAATCAACGACTATTATTTCATCCCTTTTCAACTGCCTCCTTATTTTCCCTGTAAACTCTCAATGAAATGTGTAACTATCTAGAGAAATAGAACTGTGACAGTATATAACAAGAACAGACAGACTGGCTGAGTAGCTCTTTATTTCATCGTTTAGACTTTTCCATGCAGTTTCCTCTGGGAACTTCTAGTACCTAAACAAAAGAAAGATAAAAAACCACACAAAGCTGCAAAAACAGGGAGGCCTGTTGATGAGGAATGGGTTTCAAAATAAGCAAAATTCCCTTCATTCCTATGTCACAGATTTCTTCACTTCTGCCTTTAAACACGGGTTTCTCCTAAAAGGGGAGGAAGGAAAAGAGAGGGAGGAAAGTATTTCATAGCTCAGGTGCATCTACATGCTGTCATTCTGTCTCCCCTTGCTGTCTCTAATTCCTCCATGGAATGTTCCACCCACCGTCAGCTCACTCTGTAATGCACTGCTCTTGGTCTCGCCTCTGTCCCTCCATTCACATCACATTATGAAAAGTCCCTGAGGATTTCTGAATCAAAATTGCTCTTCCAGGGGCGCCTGGGTGGCTCAGTGGGTTAAAGCCTCTGCCTTCGGCTCAGGTCATGATCCCAGGGTCCTGGGATCGAGCCCCACATCGGGCTCTCTGCTCCACAGGGGGCCTGCTTCCTCCTCTCTCTCTGCCTGCCTCTCTGCCTACTTGTGATCTCTGTCTGTCAAATAAATAAATAAAATCTTAAAAAAAAAAAAATTGCTCTTCCACACCTCCGTTGCCTTCAAACATCTCTAGAGCCCTTAACCTCTACTGATGGTCCTTCTTTTATCTGTTCCCTTCTTCATACTCCAGGACATTGAAATATCCTGCTCTTCCTTCTCCTACTTCTTTGACCAAGGTCCCATCCACTATTGCAAGGTATTTTTTCCTACTTGTCTCCAAAGTTTAGTTTTTAGTATGTTCCTCTTCCTCTCTCTCCCTCCACCCCCATCTCCACTCAACATTCATCAGGCTTTAACTTTACATCTTTTCAACTTAGAGTCGAGTCTATAGTCGTACATCAAGCCCCCTCCAGGTTTCAGCCAATGAACTTTCATTTCACAATCAATTCCCCAACTTGGAGATCTGACTCACATTCTTGCCATTACCATAACTTCCTTCCTTCCCTGAACCCCACTTTCAGGCGGTCTCAATGTCACATTTAGCCTGGGGATAGGAGTTACTCAGTTCTGGGCAAGTGCTGCCCATTGCTAGTGGATGTTCCACTTTTTTGTCAAAAGAAGACCAAAAATTGAATTGATACCAGAAATGTGGATTTTAGGTGAAATCTTCCCATGTTTAAATACTGAGAACTACTTAAATAAACAAAAACTCAACATCTGGCTCAAACAAAACCCACTTGTAGGCTTAGAGTCAGATTGTGACCTGTAGCCCAAGAAGTGAAGGCAAAACCTTTTGCTTCCTATTCCAAGATTTCTGAAACCATCCTGAAACTTCCTTCTGAATTTGAGTGCAGCAGTGCCCTCCCCCCTAACTGTGGTTTCACTCTGCTGTTTTCAGTTACCTGGGGTCAAACTCAGGCCCAACATTTGTTACAGTGTCTATGTCCTTCATCTCACTTGATCTTATCACGTAGGTATTTTATCACAAGAAGAAGAAAGATGAGTACAGTACAATAAGATATTTTGAGAGAAAGAGACCACATTTACATAATGTTTATTACAGTGTATTATAATTATTCTATTTAATGAGTTGCTGTTAATCTCGTACTGTACCTAGTTTATAAATTAAATTTTATGATAAGTATGTATATACAGAAAAAAACAGTATATGAGGGTTCAATTCTATCCATGGTTTCACACATCCTCTGAGGTCTTTGACTGTATCCCCCATGGGTAAGGGAGACTACTGTACCAGTAACTCAAAATATCTTCTACAAGCCAACTGTCCTCCCATACATAAGCACACTTGATTTTTTCTAACCTCTATGCCTTTGTCATGTTTGCTCCCCACACAAAAATATTTCTCTTCTAAAGTCCTATCTTAAGATCCAGTTTGAATGTTACCATATCTTTGAAAACCTCCCAGATCATATTTCAAAGACATTCATACCCAGTATTGTGTGTCAGGCACAGCTCCAAGCATTTTACAAGTCCCTCCCTACACCCATATTATCCTAAAAATTAATCCAAAAAAAAATCCTGATACTATCCTGATATCCCCATATAACCCTAAAAAAAAAAATTCTGATGCTGTCATCATTCTCATTTTACAAATAAGGATATTGAAGCTTGCCCAAGGTCAGTGGCAGAACTGGGGTTGAACTCACACCCATCTTTTTCAAGTACAGAAAGAAAAGTAGTAAATTCATGTTCTGGCCATCCATGAATATATGGCATGTTATGTACCAGGAAAAAAATGTAAAATTCCATAACATGACTCACAAGACCATTTACCATACGGCTCTCTTCTTCCATTTCTTTATAATTTCCCCTGTCATTCCCTAAGCCCCAGCCACATTAGCTTTCTTTCAGTTTCTACAAGCTACTGAGCTACTTCATACCTCATGGCCTTTGCCGTGCTCTTTGCTGCGCTCTTTGCCTGGAATGTTCCTCCCCACGTTTCATGTCTTATCTCTCTACTCACTGGGATCTCCGTATAAATATCATTTCCTCAAGACTCCTTCCACGATCCTTCTAGAGAAGACTATGTTACATCCACCACTAACCACTGTATTTCATAATACCTATTGCAATTCTAAATAAACAACTTTGTGATAATTTTTTTAATGTATGTCTCCTCTGCTGCTATGTGGTAGGTTCCTTCACTATCTCTTCCATCATTTTCTCTGTAGTATCCACACAATAAGTGAATGATTGATGTCTTTAACTCTTATGGAACATTTGAAGACTTAGAGGAATTAAACAACCTTTATCTTATAGCTAGTAAGGAACTGAGATCTTGCATGTTGAAAAACCCACACACTTTCCATTATAGACAGGTTAACCAAGCTGAAATCATTTTCTAGTAATCCGCATTTAGTTGGGAGCCTTTCCTTTTCAGCTTATAGTCACTGTTATTACATATTAAATTCTAAATCAAATAGTATAGGAGAGTCTTATCATGGAATGTTGTTTAAATAAAAATAAGCAAAAATGGGTTGCAATGCTTTCAGAAAAGAATAAAGTGATGACCTAGACAGAAGAGTCAACCACAAAGTACAACACAAAAGTGGACTGCCTAATCTTTACTTCAGAGAGTGGCAGCTGGATTTCTATTTCAGGCTAGGCAGCAGGATATCTAATGCAGGAGGAGAAAATAACCCAAACATCCATTTCCTTGTTCAGGATTAGAGAAACTACTCGGAATTCTAATTGCTTCACCTTTGACTGCAGTTTTCCACTGAAGTTCCTAAAATAGACACTTTAGTACCCCCAAAAGCCAGATATCAAGAATGTGAATTAATCACCAAACTGTAACAAAAGGTGGTTCTTCCCAACTTCCTAGAGCACCTACATGTAACTGGGATTTATCTTTCAGAGATCTCAGAGATTACGGTACCTGAAATGTATGTTGCAGGGCTATTCACTTCAATGGAAAGTCCCTTCAGTTTATCACCCTTAAGGATTTCTATTCCATGTTCATACTCCTGCGTATGTAAACTGCTATGGGATAGTTAGTTTATGCCACTGTGAAAGCTCGCATGCGTTACTATTTATGTGTTGGAGCTTTTGATAGGTCTACAGATGCTGAGTGGAGTTTACTTTCAAGAAAAACAGACAAGATAATAAGGAAGACAGAGAAGTCAAAGGGCACCAGAGATCTTGATTCCAGGTAAGGCAGCTCCGTCTAGGAGAAGAAAGCTCTAGCAACCTCGCCTCGGTTTACTGAAAGATTTGGCTGTCCACATCTCCATTGCCCAGCTCCCAGTGACGCAGAAAATAAGCAAGTCTCTTTCACATCAAATTATGCTTATATCCCCTTACCACCTCCCAAAGACATACAGAAGCAAAAATCATCGCATCTACGTATTCTGTTACTTTACTAACAATTTTTAAAAACTCGTACGTCAGCTCTACCCTAGATCCTAGGGATATAAAGACAAAAAAAGAGAGACATTCATCCTGCCCTTGAATTTAGCTTTATAGATAACTGTTAACCCATGAGGAATATCTGCAAATATGTGTCCAACACAGTAATGGATTCTATTTGAAACTGAAAGCGCTTATTGAAGTTTAAGATTAGATATACGGTCTCCTACCTTCATTTTCCTGCCTAATTCTTCTCTGCCAACCAAAATTCTTAGTAAAATCCAATCACACTGCTAAAATAAATACGGACACACAAACTTATCTTTATGCACCTTGATCTTTTGGGTTGCTATAAAACAGGTATGGCCACGTGATTCCAAGAGTACAAAGATGAAGAGTTCAGTTATAGTGTTATCAAATGTCAGTTATTTAAAATGCATTGAATTTTTGAAAACACGAAGACCCTTTGGTAAAAATGTCATTAAAGACATTTAATGCAGGAGCGCCTGGGTGGCTCAGTGGGTTAAAGCCTCTGCCTTCGGCTCAGGTCATGATTCCAGGGTCCTGGGATGGAGCCCCACATCGGGCTCTCTGCTTAGCGGGGAGCCTGCTTCCTCCTCTCTCTCTGCCTGCCTCTCTGCCTACTTGTGATCTCTGTCTGTCAAATAAATAAATAAAAATCTTTAAAAAAAAAATTCAATGCAGATAATTTTAGAAAATTTAGGCAAGCAATTAGAGATTAAGAAGAAAAAAGTTAGAAAGAAAATCTCCAGGTTAAGACTGCATAGATGGCTCAGTAGGTTAAGTGGCTGCTTTTGGCTCAAGTCATGATCTCAAGGTCCTAGGATCCAGTGGCACATGGGCTCCCCGCTCAGCAGAGGAGTCTGCTTCTCCCATTCCCCCTGCTTTTCCCCACCACTTGTGCTGTCTCTACTTCTCACAAATAAATGAACAAATAAAATCTTTTTTTAAAAAATCTCCAGGTCTAAAATACCTATTTGATGAACCTTTGACTTCCACATTCTCTGCACTCACTCGGGCCCCTGTCAACCCCACCAACCCTCTAGAAACTTCTGCTTTCCCTTCCATTGTCACTGCTACTGCCTTATATATGGCCTTCATTTGTTTTTACTTGGAATATCCCCATGACTTCTTTCTTTTTTTCTCCCCCATGACTTCTTTTTTTTTTTCCTTTTTTTTTTTAAATTTTTTTTTTAAGATTTTATTTATTTATTTGACAGACAGAGATTACAAGTAGGCAGAGAGGCAGGCAGAGAGAGAGGAGGAGGCAGGCTCCCTGCTGAGCAGAGACCCCTCGATGCGGGGCTCGATCCCAGGACTCTGAGATCATGACCTGAGCCAAAGGCAGAGGCTTTAACCCACTGAGCCACCCAGGCGCCCCCCCCCCCCCATGACTTCTTAATTAACTTCTCTTCACATGGTTTTGGGGGAGGGGGTGGTCACATAAACCATTTTCAGTACTATACTTTATGACAGATATATAGACACACAACTTTGAGAATACACTCTTGGAAAGACCATGATTTTTGTTTTGATCTAAGAAACACAAGAATTTTCTCCTCCCAAAATAACTATGGTATAAGAGTGCAAAGAGTATCCAAAATTTTTAAAATCTATTTCATCCAAGCCATGGTCTTAATTCTTTACCCATTTAATCCTCACACTATTACCACATTTATATATGAGAACACTGAAGCAGAGAGATTAAGTAACTCAGCTGTGAACACACAGCCAGTAACTGGGAGACCCAGAACTCAGACCCAGTATTCTGGCTCCACAGAACATGCTCTTAGTCGTCATGGGTCATCATGACTTACATATATACACACATATATGACATATACACACGTATGTGTGTGTGTATGTTTATGTGTACTATATTATGTCTACATATATACATATATGTACACACATATATGTATATATATAGACATATAGACATAGACATATAAATACACATGGTGTTTCGATCACTGTCAGGCTTGTCAAAGAGGGTTAGTCAAACACTACTGAAAAAATTAAACCAGAAGAGAAAAGGTGCTCACATTCTAAAGGGAAAACTATGTAAACTGTTCCAAACAATGAAGGGGGGCATGATGACAATACAGAACAGGGTCTGGTTGGCTTACCTTTCTCCATTTCAACAAGGAGACATTTGTCAAACCCAAACCTGTCATTTCCCCAATCTCATTGCTGGGAATTTGGAAATTTGGGAACCCACTGCAGTGTTTCTCAAACTTTTACAGGAAACATCTCTCTCTAATGGCCAGCAGATGAGAGCAGCCACATTCTTATTAAGCACATAGCTGAACAAGCAGCCACAATTCCAGTTTTCATAGACTGTGTGCCACCTATTCTGGCATTTATTCTACAATGTATCTCTGTTTGGTTGTGATGTAAAAATAATGTTTATAGCTGCTTATAGTTGCAACTCTAGACCATATATATATATATATATATATATATATATATATATATTCCTACCATGATTTCTAGCACCACCTGGCCTATATGTGCATAATTCTGGAGTACCTCATATTGTGGCTTCATATAGACAATAGGGCTATGGATCTAATCTAAGCTGGCTCACGAGCCCTCCTCCCACCTCTCCAGCCAACACAACAATTTGCAACCACAGTAACAGTCAAATTTCAGCCTGTTTTCCAACCCCTGGTCTTTAATAATTAGATCCTTGTCCACCTTGAAAAGATACACCCATCCTTTCAAACCCTAGTTAGGCATGATTTTATTGAAGTCTTTCTTCATTTAAATCTCTTCCTCCCTGCAGTGTGTGGATACTTGGCAATAATTGCCTAGTTTATCCCACTGTTCCCATTTGTCTCCGTGGCTGTCTCCCATACTGGACAGTGCTGTCCCTGGGGCCAGACCTTTGTTTTAGTCGTGTAATATCGTCAGTGTCAGGCAGAGCCCTGCCGTGCCAGTAAATCTCTGGGCTATAGGAAACTGGGCTCATAACAAGTAGCCCAACCCCTCAAAAGATGGCAAAAGAGTTGACTATAAAATTTAAATTAAACACAAATCGAAAGATCTGAGCACATCTCCAGTCCTGAATTTCTCTCCTAACAGTGCCAGGCTCCCCGCGAAGGGGACGTCGGGCCCGGTCGCCCAAAAGTCGTGGGATATCTGGCTCGGCGAAGGAGTCACTCACCAACTCGTGGAAGGGGGGTATCTGTTCTCCAGCGTTTTGGTCCAGGGCTTGTACCAGCTGATCTGCTCGGCCGCTTTGCCCCAGAACCTCTCGGGGTCGGCCACCGAGGCCGCAAAGTGGGTCTTGTACTCGCTGCCACCGCCGGCCATAGACAGCGCTCGGCAGCCCCCGCCCCCGAGGGCGCCCCGAGGGCCGGGGGCCACGTACGCTCTGCGGGCCGGGCCGGCCCCCCGCGCCACCGCGGACCCGGGCAGGGACCCCCCGAGTCCCCCTGCGCCGGTCACTTTGCGACACTGCAACCAAGACGGCTTCATCGCCGCCGGTCGGGCCCCCCAGCCGGCCGCGCTGCCCGAGGTCCCGGAGTGCACTCGGCAGACGACAGCTGGGGACGATCCCGACTTCCCAAAGCCGACGGGGAGCGTGCGGGAGGCGGGGGCAGCTCCGGAGCGGAGCGCCGGGCGCTGGAGTTTGGCGAGAACACTAGAGCTGCAGGCAAAAGCCGACCTGGAGCGTCGGGGAAGCAACAGGCTGGAGTGGGGGCTGGGGGGTGGGAGGCAGGGGCCGGGGCCACCACGGGAGAAACCCAGCTCCTGTGTGCGCCCCCAGCGCCGCAGCTCCCGCAGGGAAAGCGCCCTGGAGCTGCAGAACCTCCTCCCTTCTCCCACACTCCAGTGGTCCCCAGGGGAGGCCGACGCAGCGATCTCGTTTTCAACAAACAAGTTTTTAAACAAACAAGTTGTGCGCAGCTCCTCTGTTCATCTGTGCAGAGCCAGCTGGTGGAGGCGTACCCTGCGGCGGAAACCAACACCCCTGGGCTCCGCAGCAAGGCCCCTGAAGCGCACGTTTCCTTTGTTTTTAAAACTCAGCTAAGTCCCTGGTTATTAAAAACACCGGCGGCTCCAGGGCAAGGGCTGCTCCAGGATTTCCCGGCAGCTGAGAGGGTAGGAAGAGTGGAGAAAGGTTGCGCAAAAGTGGGTAATAGTTTGAGGGAGTGATTGACCCGCCACTGGGGACGGCAACACCCTTAGGATCCGGATTTACCAGCTGCCAGGTTTGCCCCAACGGACTTGTTGCATTTCTTCCCTTCCATTTGCCTCTTTGGAGTTTCTGTGGGCCTTTTCTTTATGGGGGGGGGGGGAGCCAAACGGAGGAGCTAAGTTAAAATAAAGTGAATCAAACAACAGAGGAAGAGGAAGCTGGGGAAAATTAAAAGAGAAAGACAGTGTAAATTACTATCTGGGTCTAACATTTCTAAAAGCTCCTTCACCGTTTTTTACACCCAAGTGAAATTCAGATGCAATCTGTTTGCCTTAACATTTGCGGTTTTAAATGTAAAGATGTCTTTTTTCCATTGGACTCTCTTTCCTGCTTTGTCGAAGATTAGTTGACCATAGAGTTGAGGGTCTATTTCTGGGCTCTCTATTCTGTTCCATTGATCTATGTGTCTGTTTTTGTGCCAGTACCATGCTGTCTTGATGATGACAGCTTTGTAATAGAGCTTGAAGTCCGGAATTGTGATGCCACCAACTTTGGCTTTCTTTTTCAATATTCCTTTGGCTATTCGAGGTCTTTTCTGGTTCCATATAAATTTTAGGATTGTTTGTTCCATTTCTTTGAAAAAAATGGATGGTACTTTGATAGGAATTGCATTAAATGTGTAGATTGCTTTAGGTAGCATAGACATTTTCACAATATTTATTCTTCCAATCCAGGAGCATGGAACATTTTCCATTTCTTTGTGTCTTCCTCAATTTCTTTCATGAGTACTTTATAGTTTTCTGTGTATAGATTCTTAGTCTCTTTAGTTAGGTTTATTCCTAGGTATCTTATAGTTTTGGGTGCAATTGTAAATGGGATTGACTCCTTAATTTCTCTTTCTTCTGTCTTGTTGTTGGTGTAGAGAAATGCAGCTGATTTCTGTGCATTGATTTTATATCCTGACACTTTACTGAATTCCTGTACAAGTTCTAGCAGTTTTGGAGTGGAGTCTTTTGGGTTTTCCACATATAGTATCATATCATCTGTGAAGAGTGATAGTTTGACTTCTTCTTTGCCGATTTGGATGCCTTTAATTTCCTTTTGTTGTCTGATTGCTGAGGCTAGGACTTCTAGTACTATGTTGAATAGCAGTGGTGATAAAAAGACAGCCTCTTCAATAAATGGTGTTGGGAAAATTGGACAGCCACATGCAGAAAAATGAAATTGGATCATTTCCTTACACCACACACGAAAATAGGCTCAAAATGGATGATGGATCTCAATGTGAGAAAGGAATCCATCAAAATCCTTGAGGAGAACACAGGCAGCAACCTCTTCGACCTCAGCCGCAGCAACATCTTCCTAGGAACATCGCCAAAGGCAAGGGAAGCAAGGGCAAAAATGAACTATTGGGATTTTATCAAGATCAAAAGCTTTTGCACAGCAAAGGAAACAGTTAACAAAACCAAAAGACAACTGACAGAATGGGAGAAGATATTTGCAAACGACATATCAGATAAAGGGCTAGTGTCCAAAATCTATAAAGAATTTAGCAAACTCAACACTCAAAGAACAAATAATCCAATCAAGTAATGGGCAGAAGACATGAACAGACATTTCTGCAAAGAAGACATCCAGATGGCCAACAGACACATGAAAAAGTGCTCCACATCACTCAGCATCAGGGAAATGCAAATCAAAACCACAATGAGATATCACCTCACACCAGTCAGAATGGCTAGAATTAACAAGTCAGGAAATGACAGATGCTGGTGAGGATGCAGAGAAAGGGGAACCCTCCTACACTGTTGGTGGGAATGCAAGCTGGTGCAACCGCTCTGGAAAACAGCATGGAGGTTCCTCAAAATGTTGAAAATAAAACTACCCTATGACCCAGCAATTGCACTACTGGGTATTTACCCTAAAGATACGAACGTAGTGATCCGAAGGGGCACGTGCACCCGAATGTTTATAGCAGCAATGTCTACAATAGCCAAACTATGGAAAGAACCTAGATGTCCATCAATAGATGAATGGATAAAGAAGATGTGGTATATATACACAATGGAATACTATGCAGCCATCAAAAGAAATAAAATCTTGCCATTTGCAACGACGTGG
This sequence comes from Enhydra lutris kenyoni, assembly GCF_002288905.1. Taxonomy (NCBI): domain Eukaryota; kingdom Metazoa; phylum Chordata; class Mammalia; order Carnivora; family Mustelidae; genus Enhydra; species Enhydra lutris. Next base: position 21,078,721 of record NW_019154091.1, read on the forward strand.
ATGGAACTAGAGGGTATCATGCTTAGCGAAATAAGTCAGTCAGAGAAAGACAACTATCATATGATCTCCCTGATATGAGGGAGAGGAGATGCAACATGGGGGATTAAGGGGGTAGGAGAGTAAATGAAACAAGATGGGATTGGGAGGGAGACAAACCATAAGTGACTCTTAATCTCACAAAACAAACTGAGGGTTAATGGGGGGAGGGGGCGTGGGAGGGGGGTGGGGTTATGGACATTGGGGAGGGTATGTGCTATGGTGAGTGCTGTGAAATGTGTAAACCTGGCGATTCACAGACCTGTACCCCTGGGGATAAAAATACATTATATGTTTATAAAAAATAAAATTAAAAAAAGAATGTATAGAAAACCAAAAAAAAAAAAATCTATTACAGGTCCTTACGATACAATACCCGACAAATACTAAATTATCAATAATTTTTTGAATGAATTAATGAATTACTCAATGCGGTTCCAGAGCAGTGTAAGCAAAAAAGGCCTGTTAGAATTCTTCTTTTGTAACTATTTATGTTATGTAGCCCCTTCTGGATTTAATAACTTTTAAGAATCTTATACAATTTTTATAAAATTATGTTTTATTGATTAAAAAAAAATGTAAAGATGTGTATTCCCAGGTCTGAGGTGAGAAATAGTGGAATGCCCTAGACCCTAGGAAGGACTGTAAACTTGAGAAGCTGTAATCAGACTATTCTGCAGGAAAAGGATAATGTGGAGATAAAGGTTAAAGAAAACAGAGATAAATCTAACGCAAAACAAAGATAATTTAAATAACCACCTCAGTTATTCCCTGTCAACTAGGAAACAAGGCGCTAGACTTCTTCCTGCCACCTGCAGCCTCCTTTATTTCTTCTGGAGGCGTCAGATCAAAGTAGCAAGAGACATTCACTACTACTTGAACTCAGAGATAAAGCCCTTTAAACTCCTAGCCCTCTCCTTTCCTCTGCCCAGTTGCTTAATGTTGCTTCCTGGTGTTTAAGATCCCCTGACTCCAAATTATCCCCTATTGTATTACAGTGATGCCCACTCCAGGCATTTGTGTATAAATGTGTGAGTACCTACCCTGCAAGATGTGGTTGCTGGGGGAGATTTGAAGGTAGGAAGCAGACAGTCAGGGGTACCTATGCTGTATATTTGTGGTGCTCCCCTTTCAAATTATGTTAGTTCCTGTGATTCTCAAAGAAGTACTAGGAAGTGAGAACTATAATCCCCATGTTTACAAACGGAGCAGCAAGACAGGTGAACTTGCTGGAGGTCACACAGCTACCAAGCAAAACAAGATTCAGACCTCATTGATACTCTGAGCTTGGGAGCCCCTGCACCTTTAAGGGCCTGCGTGCCAATGATACTGATCAGAGTAAGAAACAAGGAAGGACAGAAGGAAGGAAGGGTGAGAGGGAAGGAAGAAGGAAGATTGATTTTAGACTTCCAGTAAAATATGACAAATTGAATGCCCACATCCATTCCTAGGACCCCGCTGAAAGAGAATCGAAGAGTGACAGTGATAGTGGTGGGGAAAAGCCTCAAGGACAAAGACAATAGGAGAAAAGAAACCAAACGACAGAATGGAATGAAGATGGATTCATGGTTTTATGACTTACAGGGTCACGTGGGGGGTGGGGAGAAAGGGTCCTGAATTTAATTTCATTCGGTAGAGAAAAGGGATTTCCTCTTCAGAAACCTGGACTGTGTCAGGATTTTGAGGCCCTGGTTTCCTCTGAAGGTTTAGAATGAAGGTTAAGGGGTTAAAAACAAACGCATTAATTAAAAGATTGTATGAGACAAAGTTAGACCCCCGCATTGCTTGGGTGAAACCATTTTCTCTGGACCTGGCTGTACGCCATCTTATTTTAAGTAATTGCACAAAATAGATTGTTAATGTAAGTTCCAAATCAGAAATGAGTGAAGACATAGTTGAAGCAAAAGCAAGGAGTAGAGTGGACAGGTAGGACAAGGGTCACCAATGAGACTAGAAATTTTTCATGGAGCTCAGTACAGAAGTGCAAAATAATGGCAAATCTAGGCCAGAGTTTGAGGGTGCACCATTGGCCTTTAAATTAAGACACTCAAAGCCTGTTAACTGGCCACGAGCTTAAGATCATTAGGCACTGAGTCTCAGTTTGTAACCTAGTACTGCCACTTACTAGGTAGAAATTTGGAAAATTTATTAATTCTCCTACACTGTAATATCAGTATCTGTATTCTGAGGCTCCTAATCCTTACCTCACATGATTGTTGTGAGGTTTAAGTATGTATACATTGATTAACATCAGGGCAGTAGCAAACCAAGCTAATTTAGGACAGCAACAAAGTGTAGGAACAACCCACCAAGCCTGAAGGAGGACAACCTCAAAAACCTCCATCTTCATTAACATACCTAAAAGTTTACAACCAGAAAATTTTGAAAGAAATTATTTTAATTTAAATATGCATGTACTTTCTATACTGCTTCAAAAAATAAAACTGTACCTTTCATTAAATTGGGGACAGGGTAATTGCAATCTTTTCAACGTTTGCATCTCTAAAATTCTGGCTTTTAATACAAAATACTTATTTTCTTGTGTACCAATAAACTGTATATATTTTTCTTTTTCTCATTTATTTTATTTTATTTTTCATCCTAACAGGTGTACCCTTTAATCCCCATCCCCCATTTTCCCCATCTAGTCATTCATCTCCCTTTGGTAGCCATCAGTTTGTTCTCTGTCATTGAGAGTCTATTTCTTGATTTGTCTTTCTCTCTCTTTCTCTTTGCTCATTTGTTTTGTTTCTTAAATTCCATATGTGAGTGAGATCATGTGGTATTTGTCTTTCTCTATCTGACTTGCTTCGCTCAAGATTATACTCTCTCTCTCTACATGTTGTTGCAAATGGAAAGGTTTCATTCCCTTTTTATGGCTGAGCAATATTCCCTTGTGGATATATAACATGTCTTCTCTATCCATTTATCTTTTGATGGATACTTGGACTGCTTTCCTAGTTTGGCTCTTATAAATAATATTATTATTTATAACATTTATATGTTTATATTTAACTTATATAACATTTATATAGCTGTTATAAATAATATTATAATAATAAGTTATAATATTATAAATAATGCTGCAATAATCATAGGGATGCATATATCCTTTCAAATTAGTATTTTTATATTCTTAGGGTAAATAGCCACTAGTGTGATTACTGGATCATAGGGTAGTTCTATGTTTAACTTTTTTGAGGAAACTCCCTCCTGTTTTCCACAAGGCTGTACCAATTTGCATTCCCATTAACAGTGCAAGAGGATTCCTTTTTCTCTACATCATCCCTAACACTTGTTGTTTTTGTGGTTTTTATTTTAACCATTCTGACGGGTATGAGGTGAACATATTTCAACATAATAAAGAAAGGTCTTATATGAGAAGCACACAGCCAACATCATACTTAATGATGAAAAACTAAGAGCTTTTCCCCTAAAATCAAGAACAAGACAAGGAAGTCCACTCTCATTATTTTTATTCGGCATCTATTAAAATGATCATATGGTTTTTATCCTTTCTCTTATTGATGTGACATATCACATTGATTGCTTTGCAAATATTAAACCACCCTTGCATCCTAGGAATAAATCTCATGTAACTGTGGTATATGATTTTTTAAAATATATATTGTAGGATTTGATTTGCTAATATTTTATTGAGGATTTTCCCATACGTATTCATGAGAGATAGTGACCTATAGTTCTCTCTCTCTCTCTCTTTTTTTTTGGTAGTGTCTTATCTACTTTTGTATCAGGGTAATGTTGGCCTCATAGAATGACTTTGGCAATTTTCCTTTCTCTTGCATTTTTTGGAATAGTTTAAGAAAAATGGGTATTAACTCTTCTTTAAATGTTTGGTAGAATTCACCTGAAGTCATCTGGTCCTGAACTTTTGTTTGTTGGGATTTTTTTTTTTATTACTGATTCAAGTTCATTCCTAATAATCGGTCTGTTCAAAGTTTCTATTTTTTTCTGCTTTAGTTTTGGTAGGTTACATGTTCCTAGGAATTCATTCATCTCTTCCTAGTTGTCCAAATTGTTGACATATAGGTTTTGTTTTGTTTTGTTTTTAAGATTTTATTTATTTATTTGACAGACAAAGATCACAAGTAGGCAGAGAGGCAGGCAGGGGTGGGGGGAAGCAGGCTCCCGCTGAGCAGAGAGCCCAATGCAGGGCTCAATCCCAGGACCCTGAGATCATGACCTGAGCTGAAAGCAGAGGCTTACCCACTGAGCCACCCAGGTACCCGACATATAGGTTTTCATGGTATTCTGTTACAATTGTTTGTATTTTTGTGTGCTGGTTGATATTTGTCCCTTTCATACACAATTTTATTTGGCTTCTCTCTCACTCACTCGCTCGTTCTGTCTCTGTCTTCCTTTTGAGTCTTGCTAAAGGTTCATACAATTTTTTTATCTTTTCAAAGAACCAGTTCCCGGTTTTATTAATTGGTTCTATTACTTTTTTAGTTTCTGCATCATTTATTTCTGCTCTAATCTTCATTACTTCTTTCCTTTTACTGGGTTTGGGTTTTATTTGTTCTTCTTTTTCTAGCTTCTTTAGGTGTAAGGTAGGTTATTTATTTGAGATTTTTCTTGCTTCTTGAGGTAGGACTGCATTTCTATAAACTTCCTTCTTAGAGTTGCTTTTTCTGGATCCCAAAGATTTTGAACCATTGTGTTTTTATTTTCATTCATTTTCAAACTGGACAGCAACATGCAAAGAAATGAAACTGGAACACTTTTTTATGCCAATAAGAAATGTAAATTCAAAATGGATTAAAGACCTAAATGTAAGACCTGAAGCCCATACGAATTCTAGAATAGTTCACAGGCAGTAATCTTTTTGACATGGTTGTAGCAGCTTCCTTCTAGATGTCTCTTGAGGCAAGGAAAACAAAAGCAAAAATAAACTATTGGGATACATCAAAATAAAAAATTTCTGCGCAACAAAGGAACAATCAACAACACTAAAAGGCAACCCACAGAATGGGAGAAGACATTTGCAAATGACAAATCTGACAAAAGGTTAGTGTCCAACATATATAAAGAGCTGATACAGCTCAACAGCCTCCAAAATGAATAATCCAATTTAAAAATGGACAGAAGACATGAACAGACACTTTTCTAAAGAAGACATAAAATGGCCACTGACATGAAAAGATACTCAACATAATTTATTATCAGGGAAGCGTAAATCAAAACTACAATGAGATATTATCTCACTGCTGTCAGAATGACTAGAATCAATACAAGAAGCAACAGGTGTTGTCAAGGATATGGAGAAAGGGGAACCCTCTTGCACGGTTAGTGGAAATACAACCACTGCGGAAAACAGTGGGGAGGTTCCCCAAAAAGTAAAAAATAGAACTACTCCATAATCCAGCAATTGCACTACTAGATATTTACCCAAAGAATACAAAAATACTAATTTGAAGAGATATATACTCCAATGTTACAGCAATGTCATCCACAAGAGCCAAATTATGGAAACAGCCCAAGCAAGCATCCATCAATTGATGAATGGATAAAGAAGATGTAGTAAATAGATACAATGGATACAGTAGATTATTACTCAGCCATTAAAAAGAATGAAATCTTGGGGGACCTGGGTGGCTCAGTTGTTAAGCATTCAGCCTTCAGCTCAGGTCATGATCCGAGGGTCCTGGGATTGAGCCCCACATCGGGCTCTCTGCTCTGCGGGAAGCCTGCTTCTCCCATTCCCACTCCCCCTGCTTGTGTTCCCTCTCTTGCTGTATCTCTCTCTGTCAAATAAATAGTTAAATAAAATCTTTTTTAAAATAAATAAATAAAAATAAAAAGAATGAAATCTTGCTATTTGCAACTACATGGATGGAACTAGATAGTATAATGCTAATCAAAATAAGTCAGTCAGAGAAAGACAAATACCATATGATCTCACCCATACGTGGAATTTAAGAAACAAAATGAAAGAGCAAAGGGAAAAAAGAAAAAGAGAGAGAGGCAAACCAAGGAAGAGATTCTTAAATATAGAGAACAAGCTGATGGCTACCAGAGGGGAGGCAAACAGGGGAGTGGGCTAGATGTGTGATGGGGATTAAGGAGGGCACATGCTGTGATGAGCACAGGGTGACGTATGGAAGTTGAAACACTATATTGTACACCTGAAACTAATATTACACTGCATGTTAATTAACTGTAATTTAAATTAAAACTTTTAAAAATTGCCTTCTCACATAATGCATTTGTGATGGCATATCCAATACAAATCATTAATATTTAATTTAGATCACTAAAATCCTTGAGAGATCATTTTTAAGTTCTTCCATACAGACCATTCCTAAGAAATTACCCTGTTTCTGATTCATATTCTACTACTAAAGCCACTCTATGGTACTCAAATATTTGTAATAAAACCTTGAATATATGAGAAATTATCTTACTGTCAGGGAATAAATGATGAAAAGGAAAAGAAATATCCTTTAAACTAATATTTTTTCATAAAATGTAGTAAATTACCTAACATTATTTTAGGCTGTCATTTTTTTTTCCCTGTTTCTGTGAATGTGCTTGTGCAGGGGGGATATGAGATTAAACTAGGAAATGAAACTTAAAGTCAGTTTACCACAACAAGAGCTGTTTCTATGTAACCAGGAGGTGAGCAAAAATTTTTTGGTTTCCATGATAACACAAGGATCGCAACTGAAGCACTATTTTAAAATTAGAGGAAATATAGGGACAAATTAATGACTTACTTGAGGTAGATCATGATATCAGATGTCTCATTTATTTATTGGAAGCAGTTAGGTAAAAAAAAAAAAACTAAACTAAAAAACATGAAATATGTGTGAGATATGTGGACACCCTTTTCCAACCATTATTCTGAATGATGAGATGCGTAGATGACTCTTGTGGTACATTCCTATGTTGTTGTTACACAACTTTCTGTTTTTAGAGTAGAACAAATAGATATTTATGGCTTGCTTAGGACATTTGTTTTAAAAGAGGTTTTTGTAAATTTCATTAAGAGCTCTAGAGTACATTTTAGAATTTTCAGTGAAGATGTTTTATGTATACGAAGTATTTTGGTTAACATGTCTTTGTTACTTGCTTACACTTGTGTTTTTGTTTAATTAAGACACTCTGATATCTGATATCTGAATAAAATTCATTTCTTTATAGCTATATACTTATAATATATGGATATAGTGCTCATAGTTTATAACATTTTATTATTTATACCCATCGAAATTTGTATCAGCTCGGTAGAAACCAACGCATCACATTTGAAGGAGCAACAAAACTTACTTTTTAAAAAAAATCTTATCTTTTTCCTTTTTTTGGTTGGTTGTTTTCTAGCTATAAACTTCAGATACTATTATTGGGCTCTGCCAGACATTTGAGCTGAACAGACTGGAGGAGTCTTCTTTGTATCTGCTTCAAGAGCTATGACAACACCAGGAGGCAGGACAAAGGTTTAGGTTATTTGAAAAACCATCACACCTGCCAAACTGAGTTTAAATCTCTCTGTGTGTGTGTGTGTGTGTGTGTGTGTGTAAATTGGCTGATTTCTGCTTTCTTCTTCTTTAACATCTCTGAAGGTTATTTCTTCAGCGCTTTTGCAGTGAGCTAATGTAATAGTCTGCTAGCCCAACGTCCTTTCTCCAGGCTCATTTAGCTCCTATCACTCAGCAAACCCAAGTATTTACTGAGAACCTCTCACCGTGCTCAGCAGGAGTCCAGGAACACAAAGAATTATTTATAATGACCAATAATTCATTTCTCTTCTCAGGTAGCTCCCAGTCTAGCCAGGAGGAAAACAAGTCAACAAACGCCATTCTAGTTTGTTACTCCCTTTAGAAGTAGGTGAAAAAGCAATAGTGGAGGACTCAAGAAGGGAATGGGAAACTTTGGGTTCATAGCAAAAAAACAGTCCTTCTAAAACATAATTTAATTTTTTCATTCTTTTACCTTAAATCTGTGAGTATCTCCCCGCTGCCTATGGAGAAGCTCAAAGCCCTTAGCACAGACCTGTGATGTTTCCTTTGGTAATTATACTGCTCCCCAGACGGCATTCCGAAGTGAGTAGTGTATTCTTATCTATCGGCGACTAATAAATTATCCCTTAACTTAGCAACTGAAAACAGCAAATATTGCTTATATCATATGAGATTCTATGGATCAGGAATTGGAATGGCTTAGCCGGCTAGTTCTGGTTCTAATGAGGTGGTAGTCAGGGTGGTTGGTCAGAACTATGGTCATCTGAATGCACAAGAGGATTTGGTCCATGCTCACTCGTGGCTGTTGGCAGACGGCTTCAGTTCATTGAGCTGTCTTGAGGGCATGGCTGCTGCCTTTCCCCAGACGAGTGGTTTCTGTATGTGTGTGTGTGTGTGTGAGAGAGAGAGAGACAGACAGACAGACAGACAGGCAGACACAAAGAGGGACAGAGAGATACTAAGACAGACTCCACCATCCTTTATGACCCAATCTCAAGAAAGGCAATTTATCACCTCTGCTTTCACGCTATCAGGCGCACAGACAAACTGTGGTGCAAAGTGGGAGCAGACTACCCAAGGGTGTGAACAGCAAGAGTCTGGATGAGTGGGGACCACCTTGGAGACTGGGGACCACCTTGGAGGCTGGTGATACTTTTGGTTTTTCATAATGACTGGAGATAGCTACGAACATGGACAAGACCGTTTCTTGTACAAGAAAGTATTGTATCCAAACTGTCAACCGTGTTGCCAAATAGCTCTTCTACACTTTACATACCCTACCTTCTCCCCTATGTGCATACCTGGCCCTATCCGTACCTGGTTTCTGGCAATTCTCTGAAAAATACTATTTCTTCTGATCTCCAAACAACTTCCTTGTGACTACAGTGCCTTCTTCAGTTGGGCAACCTTTCAAACTCCCTCTTTACCATTTAGTATAAACCCCTTCATCTCTTGGATGTATTCCCTGATCACATTAAGCAATGATCCCTTGTTTTGCTCTGCCCTATGTATTTGTTATAGAACTTATTACACTGCTATAATTACCTTTACCAACTCTTCTCCTCTAGAAGACTGAAAGCCCCAGTCAGAGTATGTTGTATAATCTTAGCTTAACCTCACTGTCCCCATACTTTACGCTGTCCCAGCATCCCAGCACAAAGAAGTACTTCTTATCATAACTTTGTTGAAGGGATGACCCAGTTAGTGATATGTTGTTTGTGTTTGTATTTGTGTATGTGTGTACATCATGGTGCCACTTAAGAGAGAATGGCAGAACACAGAAGCTTGAGAACAACGGATGTGCTCTGCTCAACCCAGATTCTGCTTTGTCCCATTGGTGTCCTGCTGAAGTACAAATTTACCTTCACATTTCATAATATATTTTTTTAAATAAACATTTTGTGTCATTGAAAAAAGGATAACTGAAATTTGTATTTTTGTAGATCATGTTTGTTACTTTTAGGGGACATGACCTGATTAATACGCTTATCTTTCAAACAATGTTCATATTAAACAGTTTAGGATTCCATACAAATCAGGAAAGAATAACCCTGCCTCAGTGCGTTTAATGATGTTTAACCACTAAACCCCAAAAGTGAATGCAAATTCTATGTTATAGCCACTAGAATTTATTAAACTGGATCTGCAATAATAGGTTAAAAAGCTACTGTACTAAAAGAGATAGTACAAATAAGAAATGGGCTAAGATACAAGCAACAGGAATCTGAAGCTATGAAAACTAATGCTTCCTATTCTAAACAAGTCGGTACAATAGCCAAATGCGTTAACCTAAGGAGTAGCTTATTAACCAAAGCACCTGTGCTATCTAGGAATAATTTAGGAGTCTTCTAGGCCTTTTTACTTCTAGTGTTTGATCCCAGAATTATCTGTTTTTGTGTACTCCTATTTATGAAAGATTCAGCTTGCCAGTCCTGACCGTGCCTTGACTGACCTCCACCGAATCTTCCAGATCTTGAGAGGCTTCTTGGACTTTCAGGAGCTCATGATTATGTTACCAGAACATTCTGATTATGTTACCAGAACATTCTGGTAACATAATCATGAGCTCCTGAATCTACATCTGTGACCAAAGGTCTTCAAAGCATCCAACCATAGAGGAGGCTTGGGTGTGCAGATGGTATATTGTTTCTTCTATTTACCATGTTTGCACGTCATGGAGGTTCAGCACTGGGTTCCCACCTTCACTCAAGTTCAGGAAATCCTTTCTCCTAGATGTTACAGTCACTTTTACCTTTTGGTAAGACAGGCACTTAATTCTTCAGTCATTCTCTGCCTTTTTAACTCCCTTGTCAGGTCCATATTTGAGAGCTATAAGGAAACTGCCCAGACTTCTCCCACACCAAAGCAAGCAAATAAACAAACCCTCAAATTTTAACATCTTCAACCCCATTCTGAGTTTCTTTTTTTTTTTTAAAGATTTTATTTATTTATTTGACAGAGAGAGAGGGATCACAAGTAGGCAGAGAGGCAGACATAGAGAGAAGGGGGGAAGCAGGCTCCCCGCTGAGCGGAGAGCCTGATGCGGGGCTCGATCCCAGGACCCTGGGATCATGACCTGAGCCGAAGGCAGAGGCTTAACCTTAACACTGAGCCACCCAGGTGCCCCCCATTCTGAGTTTCTTAATCCTAGGAATAGTTAAGTGGATTAGGCCCTTAAAATATATAATTTTAACACAGCCGAATATTTGATGCCAAATATTCCTTACTTACTCTGTATCATACTAATCACTGTTTTACTAACTGGAGTACATTCCATGGCTATTCAAGGCACAGGACATTCAAACTGCTTAAGAAAATGATTTTTGTTGTTGTTTTAGTTTCTTTGCTTGTTTTGAGACAGAGAGAGAGAGAGAGAGAGAGAGAGCAAGCATGAGTGGTGGAGGGAAGGGTGGAGGGAAAAGGAAAGAGAGAATCTTAAGCAGGCTCCATGCCCAGAGTGGAGCCCAACCTGGGGCTTGATCTCTCACAACCCTGAGATCACGACCTGAACTAAAATCAAGAGTTGGACGTTTAACCGAATAAGCCACCCAGGTGCCCAGGGAAGTTCTTAACCTACTAACCTTAGATTAAAGATCAGTTGTTTTAAGATATTTCTTACCCCTTTCCTCAAAAACTGTCCTCCTCAATATTATCAAGACCATGCTTTTTTCATGTTAAGTTTTCTGTAATGGAAAAACATTAAAAACAAAAGATCCACCTTGTGTAAACATGTAGAGCAGAAGGGCACCTGGGTGGCTCAGTTCATGATCTCGAAGGCCCCCTGGGATCGAGCCCCACACTGGGCTCCCTGCTCAGCAGGGAGTCTGCTTCTCTCTCTGCCCCTCACTCCACTCATGCTCTCTCTCTCCCATTCTCCCTATCTCTCTTTCTCAAATAAATAAATAAAATCCTAGAAAAAAAAAAAGTCCTAAAAAAAAAAGAGAACAAATATAGCAGGAGTTCAGTTATGTGGATGCCTCCTTTATATTTTGTCTTCCTGGGATTAGATGTTTTAAGAACTAAACGAAATCTTTACTTCTGCCTTTGAGCAATACTGTCTTAAGTAACTCTTAGACCACAATCAATATTTGAATTAAAAATTTAGAGTAAAAAAAACAGAAAGTTTCCTTAAACATGAACACTTATGCTTTCAGGATTAGATAAGCAATAACAGTAAAGTAACTAACTTGGACCTCTATATGCTTCTTAATTATCTACCATATGTGTAATGCTTATTGATTTTGACAGTGCTACATAAAGCAGCTACCTGTAGCAACACTCTCTAAGACTCTATGTATAAAGCAAATAAATTTGAGCCTCAACACTGTAAATGCATTTGTGGTAATTTAAAAAATCTAAGCTGTTAAAATTATGTTGTAATTAAGATATGTAACCAAATTCTTAAGTTTCGATGAAAGTCAAAACAACAGAGCAAAGACTTCTACAGTAAAAAATAAATATATCCTAGCGACTTGGTTATGTTGTATATAATGGAACGATAATCAAATTTTATTTGTTGCTATAACCTTAAAATTGACTTGTTTCTCCACAAATATTATTAGAAAATAACATTGGACCGATCTGCTGCAGTATAATTATAAATTAACTCAAAATAGACAATGATGTGAATGTGCAACTGAACTGTCACAATTTCACTTTTGGTAATCAACGTTGTGTGCAAGTTCTAAATCCAGGGGTTTTGGGCTTTGTAGTAATACTTTCCCCACCTTTCAAAAAATAGTTATTTTTTTTTTAATTTAAGTTCGAAATTAGTTAACATATAGTGTATTATTAGTTTCAGGGGTAGAATTCAGTGACTCATCAGTTGCATAGAACACCCAGTCCTCATTACATCACAAGCCTTTCCTAATGCCCATCAGATTGTTACCCCATCCCCCTTCCAGCAACCCTCAGTTTGTTCCCTATAGTCAAGAGTCTCTTATGGTTTGCCTCGCACTTTGGTTTTTTTGTTTTTGTTTTTGTTTTTGTTTTTGTTTTTAAGATTTTATTTATTTATTTGACAGACAGAGATCACAAGCAGGCAGAGAGGCAGGCAGAGAGAGAGGAGGAAGCAGGCTCCCTGCTGAGCAGAGAGCCTGATGTGGGGCTCGATCCCAGGACCCTGGGATCACGACCTGAGCCGAAGGCAGATGCTTAACGACTGAGCCACCCAGGCTCTCCTCGCACTTTGTTTTTATCTCATTTTATTTTCCCTCCCTTTTCCTATGTTCACCTGTTTTGTTTCTTAAATTCACATATGAGTGAAATCATGTTATTTGTCTTTCTCTGACTGGCTTATTTTGCTTAGCATAATACCTTAAACTTAATCAGCTTAGGTTAGAAAAATGACAGTCAGTAAGCTTGCAAAGGAAAGACTCAACCCACTTCTATTCTCTTTGGAGATAGAACATAGGTCTAAAAAAAAAAACATTAAAAAATGACAATGATTCAATTGTCACACAGTCAAAACAGATTTATTAAAAATGAAAGAGCACAACTATTTAAATTCTACCTTGAACTTACCTGTAACCACCCCCTTTATTAAAAACAACAACAACAACGCGTGGACTTCTATCCATTCTATAGAGGTAAATTAATAAAATCTGAGGTGTACAATTTGAAATGTATCTGTTCAAAATATATGTGTAGCTAACAGTCATCCAAAGGAAAGAAAAATGGAGAAAGGGAACTTAAGAATGCGTTAAAATTGTATGATTTTTTTTTCCACTCTCCACAATAACTTTTGATGTGGGCGAAAAAGCTGTTAAGTTCCAGGCCATCAAAAATAAAGGAGTAATTATCATTGGGAGGACCAGAGAGAAATTATCATGATATAGAGGTTAAGAGCTCAGGCTCTTGAGTCAGGAAGTCCTTGGTTTCAGTCCAAGCTGTACGATTTGAGGCAAGTCTCTTATTTCAAAACTGAGTTGCCTCCCGTGTAAAATGAGACTAGTACTGGGAAACGTAAGTGAGATAATGCACAGGAAGTACTTGGTACAATACTTCATTCATTGTTGACACCAAACAATGGTTATTTCCTTTCATGCTTTCCACATGAATTTCTTAGGTACCAGGTACATGTAAGGCATCATGTTGGGTAATAGGAATATGACAGGAGCAAGATTCTTACTATGGAACTTAATAAGAAGGAGAGAAGATTAATATTTCATTATAAGAAAGTGTTGTGGGAATGTAGGAGCCCACGATCATTGTTGAAGAGAGTGGGACAAGAGGTAAACCAGAGAAGGCTGCTTGGAGGAGATGATTTTTAAGCTTAGAAAGGTGGGAATAGACAGGGGTTGAACAAGAAACAAAGTAAAAAAGTTTTCAATACAAAAAAAGGCAGTGTATGCAAATAGCTTTATTTTTTTTTTCCTTCGGGGATTCAGATGGGTATACACTTTTCTCATCTTCATCTCTAGTTATTTTCACTTACTGGGACCTCTGTCTAGAACGCTTTCCTTCCTCTTTGCATGCTCCCTGCCCCATTCCACCTCACCATAAATAGTGGTTACTCATGATTAAGTAAAGACGTTGTCTGGACTTATAAGGTCATATTAGTACCTTTTAAGCCACATAGGGTAATATGAAATTTATCTTCAGGGCCACAAGAGGTCATTGAAGGTTTTAAATGTGTGTGTGTGTGTGTGTGTGTGTGTGTGTGTGTGTGTGTGTGTGCATGTGCACATATGTGTGCAACATTGCTGTTTCCTGAAGGGCAATATTCTTCCTTGTACTTTACTCAGCATCAACTTACCTTGAGAAAAGGAGAAATGAATCTTTCTGGATTCTGGGAAATAAAAACACAGATGGAATGGTCTGGAAGCTGAACATTATAGCATTAACTGAAGTTTTAGATAGCCCTGTAGTCAGCGTGAGAACAGTATCTGCTCTGATACTACACTGACATGTGCAACAAGAAGAGAAACCGAACCCAGCAGAGTATAAAGGTTTAAATGTTCAGAATGTGCAGCCCCAAAGATACAGTGACAGCTGTGGTGACAATGGAAGTATGACTGTATATTGGGAAAACTCACAAGAAGCCTTTATGCCACATTATGGTGCAAGAAATGGTCCATGTGGGCCAGAGACAGAAGAGAAATTGGGAAAATAATTTGATTTGCTTATTGCACTCCAAATAAACCCCAAATTCCTCAGCGTAACTTAGAAGGCCCTCCAATATTTTTCCCGTCTGTACCTCCCTTTCTGCATCTCGTACCACATCCTCAAGTCGCCACTGGACTTTCGGTTTCTTTATGCCTGTTTCTCACCCCCTCTGCTTATAGACACGGTTTCATCTTAGTAGATCATTCTGTTCTTATTCACTTGCTTAATTTCTCCCCAGCCTTTGGATCTGTCCTCGTATGTCCTTTCTTCCAGAAAGTTTTCTAAGTACAGTAGTTGCCTCTCGTTGTTCTTCCCCTGTCAGAGCACTTCCTGTACTTCACAGAGGGCCCCAAACAATGAGGGTAAGGAGCTAACATACAGAGGAATCATGGACTCTATGATCGCACTAGTACATAGTGGGTGTTTAGTAAGTGTGTGTTGGAAACTGTAACTGACTTGTCAGTTGACTTAATGAATGGATAAATAAATAAGACCAAAAATAAATCAAAACAAAAAACCTTAAGAACACCCATAAAAGAAAGAAGGGAGGTCAGGGCACTGTGTTGATGCTTTACCCATAATGTTTATAGTTTACTGCTTGGGGCACCCGGGTGGTTCAGTCAGTTAAGGTATAGGCTACAGCTCAGGTTATGATCTCGGGGTCCTGGGATCAAGTCCCACACCTGGATCCCTGCTCAGTGGGGTGTCTGCTTCTCCCTTTCCCTCTGCCTCTTCCCCCTGCATCAGGTTCCCCTGCTCAATGGGAAGTATACTTGTCCCTCTTCCTCTCTGACCCTCCCCCACCCCTGCTCATGCTCTACTCCTTTCTCTCTCTCAAATAAAATCTTTTTTTAAATGTTGATGGCTCATATCTCTTTCTGCTACTTCATTGTTAGTGGATAGAAATGCAAAGGATTTCTGTATATGGATTTTGTATCCTATCACCTTACTGAATTCATTTGTCAGTTCTACTAGTTTTTTTGATGGAGTCTTTTGGCTTTTCTATGTAGTGTATCATGTCATCTGCAAATAGTGAGAGTTTTACTTCTTTACCTGTTTGGATGCTTTTTAATTTCTTATTGTCTGATTGCTGTGGCTAGAACTTCCAGTACTATGTTGAATAAAAGTGGTGAAAGTGGACATCTTTGTCTTGTTCCTGACCATAGAGGAAAAGCTCTCAGTTTTTCACCATTGAGTATGATACTGGCTGTGGATTTTTCATATATGACTTTTATTATGTTGAGCTATATTTCCTCTAAGCCTACTTCATTGAAGGTTTTTAATCATGAATGGATGTTATACTTTATAAAATGTTTTTTTCTGCATCTGCTGAAATTATAATATGGTTTTTATCTTTTCTCTTGTTGATATGTTATATCACATTGACTGATACATGAATATTGAACCTTGCATCCCAGAAATAAATCTCACTCGATCATGGTGAATTTTTTTTTTTAAATGTATTGTTGGATTTGATTTGCTAGTGTTTTGTTGAGGATTTTTGCATCTATGTTAATCAGGGACATTAGCGTATAGTTCTCTTTTTTTTGTAGTGTCTTTATCTGGTTTTGGCATCAGGGTAATGCAGACCTTACAAAATGAATTTGGAAGTTTTCCTTTCTCTTCTATTTTTTGGAATAGTTTGAGAAGCGTAAGTATAAACTCCTCTTTAAATGTTTTGTAGAGGGACGCCTGGGTGGCTCAGTTGGTTAAGCAGCTGCCTTCGGCTCAGGTCATGATCCCAGCGTCCTGGGATCGAGTCCCACATTGGGCTCCTTGCTCATCGGGGAGCCTGCTTCTCCCTCTGCCTCTGCCTGCCATTCTGTCTGCCTGTGCTTGCTCTCTCTCCCTCTCTCTCTCTCTGACAGATAAATAAATAAAATCTAAAAAAAAAAAAAATCTTTTAAATGTTTGGAAGAATTCACCTGTAAAGCCATCTGGTCATAGACTTTTATTTGTTGGGAATTTTATTTATTACTGAATACAATTTCATTGCTGGTAATCAGTCTGTTCAAATATTCTATTTCTTCTAGGTTTAGTTTTGGTATATTATATGTTTCTAGGAATTTATTCATTTCTTCCAGAGGGTCCAATTTGTTGGCATATAATTTTTCATAATATTCTCTTACAGTCCTTTGTATTTCTATGGTGTCAGTTGCTATTTCTCTCCTTTCATTTCAGATTTTGTGTACTTGAGCCCGCTCTCTTTTTAAATTTATTTATTTATTTATTTATTTAAAGATTTTATTTATTTATTTGAGAGAGAATGAGTGAGAGAGAGCATGAGAGAGGAGAAGGTCAGAGGGAGAAGCAGACTCCCCAAGGAGCTGGGAGCCCAATGCAGGACTCAATCCTGGAAGTCCGGGATCATGAGCTGAGCCAAAGGCAGTCACTCAACCAACTGAGCCACCCAGGTGCCTCTCTCTTTTTTAATTTAAATCCCAAATGTCTTGAATGCCTCAGGAATAAAAATAAATTAAAAGTGACACCGGTCCCCAACCTTGAGTAACTAGAATTTTGAGAGAATAGGAAACTTAAAGTTCTGGGTATGAGTGTTTTGAAAATACAAAGCAATAGACCAGGTTTTAACATCTAATAAATAATAAACTAGAAGGCTGAAGAATATTTATAAGTCAGATACCTTTGAAGACACTAAGATATAAAGCAAAGTTTGGGTAATATTCCTTTCTTGTTAGATCTCACCATCATAAAATTTATATCCTATATTTATATATCTTATATATATATTATATTTTATATTTACCTTAAATGTAGTATTTGTTTACAAGAAGAGCTTATATGAGACTCTAGTTTTAAAAGGACTCAAATTTAACCTGATGGCAATTATTTAATTGCTTTTGTTATAATTAACTCAATTTCTTTATGATAGAATTAAGTCAATACATATAAAAGATTGTTCAGAGTGTCATAAAATTAGGAATCAATGAATTAATATCATTTATGATTAAATAAAATAGTTTGTGAATGCAACAGACACATTTGTAAAATGTAATGTCATTACTGTATCAGCAAGAGTCTGTTAATTTTAAGCAAGTTTCCTGAATTTCTTTTTTTTTTTTTAAGATTTTATTTATTTATTTGACAGAGAGAGGCAGAGAGGCAGGCAGAGAGAGAGGGGGAAGCAGGCTCCCTGCTGACCAGAGAGCGCCATGCGAGGCTTGATCCCAGGACCCTGAGATCACGACCTGAGCCGAAGGCAGAGGCTTAACCCACTGCACCACCCAGGCACCCCAGGTTCCTGAATTTCTATGGAAGATTGGCAAAGCCTAGCTGGTTGATACCAATACCTATGTTCACTTCTCCTTTAGTGCATTGCTAGACTACATTCCAGCCCCCCACGAGGTGGGGCCAAGAGTCCAAGTTCTGAGCCTAACATGGGCCTGAATGACGTGTATTCTCCAAGTGTGGTCCCTAAAACTTCGAACAGGATCCTTTTCTGTACCTCTCTGCTATCTAGCTACAGAAAATCTTTTGGAACTCTCCAAGACCTTAGAATATGGTGGAGATAAATGACAGGAGCCTAAGTCCCTGAGAAACCCTAAAGAGTAGAGTCTACCATTTCCTGTCTTAGATGTGATATGAATGAGGAATAAATCCCTACTGTTGTAAGCCATCAAGATTTAAGGATATTTGTTACAGTAGATAGTCTAATCTGAATAATACAAAGGATATGAAGAAAATTCTAAACTTTTCTCATGCCTTTCTCTCTTAAATGCCACCGAATATGCTCAATGTTGCTATATATTACATTATCATTAATTCTGCACAAATTTATCTAAATGAAGATGGCATTGATCTGGATATCGCTAGGAAAGCTATTTACCAAATGTTTCCTGCATTTTTACAATAAGAAATGTGCATCTAAATTAGAAGTATATAGTACTTACCATAGAGCCAAAACATTCTCACTCTGCCCGCAAACACTAAAATGCCTTTGTTAATGTTTAGTAATATTTTCTTCCCCTACATGCTCCATATATTCTGCTAAGATCTTTCTACTGTACAATTTCTTCAGTAGAAAAAGAGTAATTTGGGCTTGTAGGGAGTCTGATTTAATGAAAATCCATATTACCAACCCATTTTATCAAATCATATCATGAAATATTCAAATCAGAGTTAATTCTTATCTTATTTCATCTTATAAAATGAATATACTTTCTGCTATTTAAAAAAAAAAACACAAAATTGCATCATAGCTACCAGACTGATTAATTGTTAGCAATATAAAGTTTCTCATTCTTCAAGTGCATAGAAAAACTTTGATTGTGAAGGCTAACAAAAGTAGTACAGTTATTTCTGAAGTATTGTACATTGCTTTTATTTAATTATACCCAGAATCCAAATCAAAACAATAAGGAGTCTCTGTCATTCTGAAATAGCATTTTTGGCTGACTGATTTTATGAGTGACTGCAATGTTCCCCTTAATTAATTCAACCTGAAAGAAAGTGAGCATTTTTTTTTCTCATTTTACAGATGAGAAAATTGAGATTCAGAGCAGGAAGGTAACTTGCTTAAGGATCTCCACCTAATAAATGGGAGAGCTGCATTTGACCCCAATGAGATTGTCTCTGATAGCCTGATCTCCTAATGACTATAACCAGAATTTTTCAGACCTGAGAACTAACAGATTATTGAGAATGTATCTGTGGATTAATAAGGGTCAATAGACCCTAGGCTGGGAAATATGAAAATTAACTACTAGGCATAGTCTTATGTTATATCTTGGTCTAATAAAATCATAAACACAAATGTACATAGAAATTACAAGGCATGATGGTAAAAGAAGCTAACAGATGATCTAAAACGTGTGTATACATACATGCATATCTGTCTATCCCACCATTTGTTCTTCCAGTTATTGAAGAGTCTGGACTTGGTTGTGTGCAAATAGAGATTCTAGTATTCTCTACTCACTGCCTTTGCAGTGCTCTTGAAGCAGTCTTTAAATCTAGGTCTGCAAATGGCTGTACCCTGAAGATTTTAAAAGCAATAAAGGAGCAAGGATAGGTGAAAGAGGATAAACTTCCAGATATTCAATTTCTTTCTTTTCCTTCCTTCCTTCCTTCCTTCCTTCCTTCCTTCCTTCTTCTTTCTTCCTTTCTATTTGACAGAGAGAGAGAGAGAGAGAGAGAGTACAAGCAGGGGAAGCAGGAGAAGCAGGCATCCCACTGATCAGGGGTTGGATCCCAGGACCCTGGGATCATGACCTGAACCGAAGACAGACACTTCACCGACTGAGCCACCCAGGCGCCCCCATATACTCAATTTCTTATGTATTCTTTCCTAAGACTAACCTAGTTTTGAATGATCTGTGGAAGAGACTGAAGGGCACTTCCCCTTCCATCTCCCTTTCTGGTCTCTTATGTCCGGCTTCACAGAAGGAAGGCACACGCCTCAAAATTCTCTCTGGACATCAAAGTGACTTCAAAATATTGGTATTAAAAATATAAATCATTGTCAACGGATAACCAAGGAAATATAAATCACCTTGGACTTGTGTCTTTCTATGTCTTATAGACATTGCTGTTAAAATTGAGAAACTGACACTTAAAATGGATTGGTACTGTTCCTTGTTGTTTAAAGACCTCACCTCTCCCATGTTACTATTTTCAAAGAATGCACCAATTTTGAGGGAGTTCCACAAAAGCAAAGCAAATAACATAGCTAAGAAATATTAAATATTGAAAGCAACTCTTTTCAAGCATTTAAATATAAGCAGTTCTGGGGCTCCTGGGGGGACTCAGGTCAGGATTCTGGGGTCTTGGGATCAAGCCCCACTTCAGGCTCCTTGCTTAGTGGGGAGTCTTCTCCTCCTCCCTCTTCCTCTGCCTCTCCCTGCTGCTCGGTGCTCTCGCTCTCTCTCTCTCTTGTTCTCTCTCTCAATAAATAAATACATAGTAAGAAAAAATAAATATAAGCAGTTCTTTTCAGCTCTTCTCAACTTTGGGGCATGTTGCTAGTTAAAAGAAAATCTTTGAAGAGTTGAAGCAGTATAGGTTAATGAAGTAGATCCTTTCAATATAATTGGAATATTTTTTGAGACCACCAAAATTTTCAAGATACATTGGGTAAAACCCATGGATAAAATTTTTATGATTTCTTTCTGATTTGGTATGTATTATTCAACAAAGGAGTCAAAACCTGTTTTCTCAAGTCATATCATGAAATACTTATTTTAATTATTTTAATTATTCAATCCTCTTATTTCATCTTATAAAATGACTATACTTTCTTTTTATTAACAAAAATATAAAAGTATATGCTAGCTCCTAGACTCGTTAGTTTGGGGTAAGAGAAGTTTCTCTTTATTTAGATACATGGAAAGTTTGATCATGTTGGCTAGTAAAATTGATGAATTCATTCTGATTTCATATAGAATAATTTAGTTATTCCCAGAGACTAAGTAACAAAGTCTGATGCAAGAATGTACACATATTTAACAAGGAAATATTTCTGGGTATATAAATGATTTATGATCTAGGCTATGTATTACAGGCATTATTAAAAAAATAATAAGAAGTAGCATATTGATTTAAATTTTTAAATAAATTGTTATATGAATTAATCTTGTCTTGATTGAGAGAACTCTATTTTACGAGATATGTTTTATATTTCTCAGTGTTTTTTATAATACTTTTGAAAATGAGTATTAAAATGCTTACTTGAATAGAAAAATGAAGTTAGGCTTTCCTGATCACAAAGTATTTTTTTCTGCTTTCCAAGTTTTATTATAAAGAAATATTGATATATCTAGAATATGTCTCTTATTCATTTACTGTTATGTGTAATTGCAGTAAAACTGCTACATAATGATTTGTCCAACTGTTAGTATCATCAACTCAAGGGCAACAATTTGTTTGTCATATAGTAAAGTTATGCTTGCAATTTTTAACATTATTGATTCACTAAATAAATGCAATGATAGCCATTTTCTAACAAAGTATTGTTTGGGCATGAGGATACAGGATCAGGAGCTATGCTATAAGCGAACATACTGTATTTTGCTAAAATTTTTATTACCCAAAGTTAGATTTAGAGGACATTGTCTAATATCTGCAGTACACCTCTCTCCATGTTCTATCACACAAAGAGTCTGTGATATGTGCCAAATGACTATTAACAGTAAAGAGACAGTGTAATTTAATGAAACAAACAAGGATAGGATAGGCTGCCATTTCAAAAGGTCACAGATAGCCAATTTAGGGATACACACTTTGTTCTTTTCTACTGATGAAGAACACCACTCTGGGTTGGAGTCACTGTTTATTAGACTCCACATTCCCCTTTTCCTGATTTACTTTCACTTTTGGAAGAACACATTCTCAAGTCCCTTCTTAACAAAGGGGTTATCAGAGGTAACTTCTGCATCCACAAATATTTTTAAATGGCTTTAGTTGGCCCTTACGCTTGATGAGATATTTTGGTTGTTTATTAAATTCTGGCTAACAACTCATTTCTCAACAGAATTTTGAAGATGCTACTTCATTAGATTCTAATATCCAGTGTTACTGATAACATTTTGAGGTTGATATAATTCTTAGTCTTTCGTAAGAAGACCTGTTTTTCTGACTGAAAATCTTTTATGATCTTGTCTTCATCCCTGGAATACTGAAATATTCAAAGTGCATCACTATGGGTTTCGATAACCCCCCCCCCATTTAGTATAGTAGGTATTTTGTGGGTTCTTTCAATCCTAAAATTCCTGGCCCTTTAGCTCTGGAAATTCTCTTCTGTCATTTCTTTAGAATTTCCCCTATCTTGCCTTTGTTCTCTTACTGGAAATTATAATATCTGATGTTAGGCCATTGTCAGAAAGCCTTTTTTTTTTAAGATTTTATTTTTAAGAAATCTCTACCCCCAACATGGGGCTCAGACTTACAACCCTGCCATCAAGAGTCGTATGCTGTACTGACTGAGCCAGCCAAGGCTCCAGGAAGTTTTTTGTATAATAGTTTTTTGGTTTGACAGTGAGAAATGGTTTTACCAGCTAAATTGCATAGTAACAAAATTAAGCTAAATCTGCAGCTCCAGAGTTTTTATACAGTTTGTTTAAAGCACACAGCAAGAAAAAAAAAATTATAAAAATGTTATATTGGCAAATGTATTAAAATTTAGAGTAATTTAGTTTGCCGTACCTTTCTGGGTAGATTGAGGAGAGTCTTAATTTCATGAATAAGAGAAAAACCAAAGCAAGATGACAGGAATTGAAATCCTGGCTTCACCACTTTCAAGCCAGGAGATATTAGGCAAGTGACTTCATCCATCCATGCTTCAATTTTCATCTTTAAAATGAAGTATCAGGGGTGCCTGGATGGTTCAGTGGGTTAAAGCCTCTACCTTCAGCTCAGGTCATGATCCCGGGGTCCTGGGATCGAGCCCTTCATCAGGCTTTCTGCTCAGCGGGGAGCCTGCTTCCTCCTCTCTCTCTGCCTGCCTCTCTGCCTACTTGTGATCTCTCTGTCAGATAAGTAAATAAAATTTAAAAAAAATAAAATGAAGTATTAGCAGGACCTGTCCATAAGGTTGTTATAAGGGTTGAATTGTTATTTTTTTAAAGATTTTGTTTACTTATTTGACAGAGAGAGAGATCACAAGTAGGCAGAGCAGCAGGCAGAGAGGGGGAAAGCAGGCTCCCTGCTGAGCAGAGAGCCCGATGTGGGGCTCGATCCCAGGGGCTCAATCCCAGGACTCTGAGATCATGACCCAAGCCAAAGGCAGAGGCTTAACCCGCTGAGCCATCCAGGCGACTGGGTTGAATTGTTAATTCAAGGTTAAGCTGTATGAAATATCTGTGTCAAACTGGTTTTGACTGATAATTTCAGTTTCACATGGTTGAGCCTAATGTAAAAAGATTTAGGAACAAATAGTGCCTGACGCATGGTGAAGACTACACAGCATAAGTCTTAGCTATGAGTCAGTTAAACTAGATACCATTAGAGTAACAGGTGCAGGTAGCCATTGTTAGGTCAGTTTTAGTAAAGCCATTAAAGAATACTTCTCAGAAGTAGAGAAAGTAAGTGACTTTCACCTCTAGGTAACCAATCTTTTTGCAAGTCAATGTTTTTCAAATTATTTGCTTTTGACAAAAATTGAAGGAGGACCTAAATGAGCTATGGGTAAATAGGTTATTAACAGTTATTTTTGGTGATAGATTACTGTGCTATTTTTACTTATAACATGGAATTCAAATAATTGAGTAATGTTTATGTTAAAAAATACTGTCATTTCTATCAACTTATTTATGACAGCATATTTTTTGTTCTATACAGTAGTAAAAATAGAAATGGAATTGATCCTAAATTTGTTGCAGTCTAACATTAAGTGATATTAATCTTTGCATATATTAACTAATATTTTAAAATTTAAATTTTAAAATAATTTAATCTTACTAAGAGATTCATTTCTAATTATTTTCTTTTTCTTTCTTTCTTTTTTTTTTTTAAGATTTTATTTATTTATTTGACAGACAGAGATCACAAGTAGGCAGAGAGGCAGGCAGAGAGAGATGAAGGGAAGCAGACTCCCTGCCAAGCAGAGATCCCCAAGCAGGGCTCGATCCCAGGACCCTGGGATCATGACATGAGCTGAAGGCAGAGGCTTTAACCCACTGAGCCACCCGGGTGCCCCAATTATTTTATTTTTCTAATAAATTTTTACCTTTAGTTATTTTGGATGACATTTATAGAATATATTGTTTTGAAGAATTGCATATCATATTAAAATAACTTGATCCAGAAAAATTACATATTAAACTGTAAGAGATTTTTAACAAGTTAATAAATCAAACTTAGTTTATAGTCACAACCTAATACTCTTACTTCTGAACAGATAGGCATAAATCAACAACCGTGTTGTATAAGAAA
Organism: Enhydra lutris kenyoni; assembly: GCF_002288905.1. NCBI lineage: Eukaryota > Metazoa > Chordata > Mammalia > Carnivora > Mustelidae > Enhydra > Enhydra lutris. The sequence goes on from NW_019154091.1 coordinate 21,103,230, forward strand.
ATGTTCAACTGAGGAATAAGATACCAGGCCAGTGCTGACTTCTAATTTCTGGGAGTGAAACTTCTTTTTTTTTTTTTTTTTTTAAGATTTTTTTTATTGAGAGAGATACAGAGAGAGAGAGAGAGAGAGAGCGAGCACACGAGCAGGGGGCGGGCCAGAGGAAGATAGAGAGAGAGAATCTCAAGCCAAGTCCATGCTGAGCTGAGAGCCCAACTTGGGGCTCGCAGGATCCTGAGATCACAACCTGAGCTGAAATCAGGAGTGGGATGCTTAACAAACCAAGCCACCCACGTGTCCCATGGGAGTGGCACTTCTTAAGCCTTTCTCCCTTGGATTTGGTAAACACCATTTCTCCACTGTTAAGGCAAAATGAAAACCCTAGATTAATAATTTACAATTTGGACAGTGTTCAGCTCGCCCCATTCCCTGAGGTTCTGCTTAGATAAACAAGGCTGGGATAGAGACTAAGGCAATGATATGTAACAGCTGAGCTATCTGTAATCAGCCATGAGAAAGATCATGGCCTCTTAATTATTTTTTATCATTCTTTAGAATGGAGGGAATTGATGCCTCTTTTTTCTCAGTCTTGGGTTTTTAGTTGTTGAATTTAAGTCCATCAATAAGAAAATTGATACTCAGCTTAAAAACACAGAATGAAGCTCAGATTTTTTAAACTGTATAGGGAAGTTATTGTAAAAACCCTAGAATGCATCCTCAGATACAGGGAGCCACGACCCCCAACTTGAAGTTCTATAAACAATATGCTCTCCAGCTTTTAGACAAGTGCTATCTAAACTCGAGACAGCCTGGGATTCCATCAGAACCACAGAATGCCTGTACTGCTATTTATAAGACAAGTTTGTGGAGATTCATTTTTTAAAAAATCAAAATAGATAAGCCTATTATTAAGCTTCTGTCATTTTATCTAAAAATTTCTGGAAAAGTATAAAATAAAATTAAGATTATTACAATCAGTACTGCAAGGTAAAATTAAGAACAACTTTTAGTGTCTTAATATTAATCAATTCTTTAAAATTGTATTGCAAAATAAATGTACCAAAACTGGAAGAGAAGAAAAAAACACATGAGGAAAAGTATAGTAATTTTCCTGATGAAATTATATATAAGCAAGTCAGCAATTGGATGAAAAGACTATTTCCCAGTATCCAGATGTTTTCTAAAAATGACTATCTAACAACATTGTTTCTTTTGTTTTTGGCCGCCATTCTCTAGTTTATCACTGACCTAATCAAGTCGACATCACCGGGGGCTGGGAATAGACTCCAAGTATATGAAAACAAGGAGATTAGAAACACATCTCAGTCTTCTATAATGTAGAGATAGCAGAGACAAAGTATCAATACATTCAGCCCAGGAAATATTAGTAAGAACAAAATCACAGAGAACAGTTTGGGAATATATAAAGAAACCTTGGAAGATCCCAACTTCCAATAATCTTACAGTTTTCAATTTATACCACATTATCTTCTCAGAGTACTATAATTTAGAATTGATTCTGGCCTCACATGTGGAAGGACAACAGATTTGAAAGTTTTTTTGTTTTGTTTTGTTTTGTTTTTAAGATTTTATTTATTTATTTGACAGAGAGAGATCACAAGTAGACAGAGAGGCAGGCAGAGAGAGAGAGAGAGAGAGGGAAGCAGGCTCCCTGCGGAGCAGAGAGCCCAATGCGGGACTCGATCCCAGGACCCTGAGATCATGACCTGAGCCGAAGGCAGCAGCCCAACCCACTGAGCCACCCAGGCGACCCAGATGTGAAAGTTTATGTGTGACTTTTCTTCAATATCTAAACCAATGGCTAAATATTACAACCATTCAAGGCAATGCATATATTTATTAACATAATCGTATTGCCCAAGAGTACAACATGTTATTTTCCACATGTCATTTTCTATTTGACAATAACATCTGATTTACTCAGTGGTGAATCTTCTGTTCATTTCAACATTTGTAATAATCTGAGAACTGATAGCGAACAGGAATGTTCGGATCCATTGAAAAAATTGGTGTTTTAAGATTCACACATCTTGTCTATTGGCTAGACCCTCAATTCAGTATTTTATGTAATGAATGGACATTTTCAACAAGCTTGTTATTTCATTTCCCTGTCCACATCAAAGTGGAAGGAGAAGAACTGAAAGATTTGTTTGAGAATCTATGTATTCATTCCATAAACATTTTTAAAAGAACTTCCCATGTGTTCAGCCCTGCACTGACAAACTAAAATGTTATATAATAATTAAATAATAGCCAGAGAAGAGACAAAAATGTAGCCATACTAAAGCCAAGCATAAAATTGATCATCATGAAAATGACTCTAAATTGTTATAATAACATCTAAATTATGCTTATGATTCTTTGTGTGTGAAAGCAAGTAGGAAGCGTGTTTATTTTAGTAGGATATTTTAAATATCATCTTCATTTTCTAGGATTGTAACTTAAAATACATATTGTTGAAAATGTAATCTTTAATACTTAATTTATTTTATAACATTCATTTACTGAAGCAGATTTCACAACAGCAGCAGGTATACAATGATATTAATGGGCAGTGCCTCACTGTTTCTTTAGAAACTTCTAGAATTTATTCTCATAAAATAATCATCTCCAAAGGCCAGTAGAGAAATTTAATAAGCTTGAGATTAATTATGATTACATTATGTCTCAGAAAATGGACATTGTGTAATAAGGTACAGCTAGATTCCCTGAAGAAACCACAGCAGTTATTTCCAATTGGCTATTTCTATTAGATACAGGAATAGCACCAAGAAGCTTTGAAAATTTAATAATCTCTGTCCTCCCTAGAGGACTCAATCAGTAGATTGAAATGAAATGTTATGCTGGATTTCAAAATAGAATATTCTGAATTATGTACACAAATTAATATTAGTGGTTATTCAGAAAAGTAATCAAACATTGCACCTGTGAAACTAGCCATACAGAATGGCATGAGTTCATAAGTTCAAGGGCTTCATAAAATATTGCTGTGGGCAAGTAAGCATTTAAATCAAAATTGAAAATACAAGCCTCAGGTCTATAGCTTAATGTATTTTCTGGTCTAAGTTGCATATGTATTATCATATTTTGTGCTTATATAAAATGCAACAGTTTTCAAAAATAAACACAAATGGCCACCACCAGTCAAATTAGTAACATCCCAGTGAAATTCAGTTTGGCTAAAAACCAAAATTGGCAGTCTCATGCCTGATCTTCTAAAGATGATCTTTCTTTTTTATGCCATATATTTATTATTTTAACCTAACAACACACCTCAGTGCTAGTCATCACCAAAACAGCTATACATGACCATCCATATTTTGAAATGTAAAGGTGACAATTATTTTATATTTTACTTGCGATGTACTGATTTCTAGGCTTTCCCCAGGAATGGTGGTTTTGAATCAATAATTATACATTATTATTGTTATGTTTCTATAAAACAGACTGTTAATTCTTCTTAGCATTCCATTATATGTAATTAGAGTTAAAGTGAAAATGAAATAAAAATAAAAATTCGACCTGATGTTTGGTTCATCCATTTGCAAAGTAATTGAATAAAATGAAAACTTGCCATCTGTTCTATGTATTCAAAATCCATGTGTTTGTAACATGGTAGCCTTTCCAGAGGAAATATATTAAGATCATTTTTGACGGCATGTTTCAAAATATTGTGGACTCTCACCAACCTAATGGATTTGATTCTTGATACGTATCAGTTTTTCTTTCCATTCCTTATGTTTATATTACAAATCTATGTAGGTATTTTAAATAATGAAAATAACTTTTACCCTATTTTCTTGAATGCTCAGGAGAAATTAAAAAAAAAAAAATCTGCTCCCTGGGCACAGTCACTGAAACCTCCAAAGAATGAGTCTTTAGATGTATTACAATTGGGAAAAATAGAGCTCTTTAAATAGTAATATTGTATAAAATCACCAGATGGCATCTCCTAGTCCCTATAGACGATTTCTCTTCTCTTGGTAGACAAAACACTTAAGAGAACAAAATAAATTATTCTGTACCAAAAAGGAGCTGTTTCCAAGTACTAACGTTATTTTTGTATCATCCTTTCCCCACTTGTTAGTTTCTCTCTTTCATTTTTACTGATATTAACAAAAAGAATATTTATTGCCTATGTAAACTGTAAGATTTATTACCAAGGAAATGCCTAGAAGCAAACCCTAAAGTTCTGCTCTTAAGATCCCTCTCCAAGAATATGAAGTCCAGGGTGTATGTCAAGTGTCTGACAGATGCTCATAATTTGACACTGGTACTTCTGACTCGAAGCTCACTCCTGCTTCAAGAGGCTCAGCTCAGAAAGCAAAATTAAATGTGCGGTGTCTAAACTGAGTTTACTGATCGTTCTTGTTTTCCTCTGAGAACCTCAAGCTGTGGTTTACAAACAGTTTTCTTGCAGAATGTGCTGTGAAATAGCAAACTGGTTTTAACTTATCTGTTACCTTGGGGCTTTGTTTACTTTCCTAAATGGAAAAGCAGCAGGAGATAAAGAAAGAATTCTGGAGAAGTATACCATCTAGAACTGTTTCCCAAGCTCTTTGGCTGTGGTCAAGTACAATGTAGAAATAACTGATTCAACAGAAATAAATATTTTGTTTGAGATGGCTCAGGCCTTTTTGTATTCTAATAGGTTTGGTGAATTTCTCAAAGGGTAACATGAATAAACACTGAAATCACCCCAGTGTACTCATTTGGTTGATTTCTTAGGAAGATTTGATTACAAGTGAATGTACTTTGGGAAGGATTGGCCTGGTAGAAGCTAATGTTAATCACTTGTTTGAGAGAATTAATTATAAAAATGTTAATACTATCATTAATGATGTTTTTTCTTTAAGTGTGATATTAATGAATGAAAAAATTTGGAATATTTTTCTATTCTGATTGCTATTGGGACATAGTTTATAATATTTTTTTTTAAAGATTTTGTTTATTTATTTGTCAGAGAGAGAGAGAGAGAGCAAGCACAGGCAGACAGAGTGGCAGGCAGAGGCAGAGGGAGAAGCAGGCTCCCTGCCGAGCAAGGAGCCCGATGCGGGACTCGATCCCAGGACGCTGGGACCATGACCTGAGCCGAAGGCAGCTGCCTAACCAACTGAGCCACCCAGGCGTCCCTAGTTTATAATATTTTATGTGTGGTGTGTATCATCACATATTTTCTCAAAGAGAAATGTCTGTATATGTGGAAAAACCTGAGTAGGTCACTGAATTTTTCACATCTATATGAGACGAGTTGATGCAAACTATGACATGGCATGGATTGTTCAAATAGATTTTTTTTAAAGTTTTTCACTGAAGATGTCAGTGGAACTATTTAATAAATCTACCTCCCTTGCTTTAAAGAAATTCTAGCTCAAGAAGAGAGAGTAAAATGTTCAAGTCTAAATATTAGAAGAAAAAAAAACCAGCAAAAACCAAGAAAAAATTTGGTCAACAGGCATAATATAGCACAAATAAGAAATTTCTCTTTCCCCCACTCTCCTCTCTTTAAGGAGCCCAAATGTTTCCAGCCCCAGCTCTGTTCTTGGTGACATGCTGTAAAGGCCCCCATTTCCAAAGCCACTTCATGGTCCCTATTTGCTGCTGAAATTTCAGCATTTAGGTATTTGTTTTAAGTAGCAAGGAGAGGAGGTAAAAGGATTCTCATTAAGAGCATTTTCTGGAAGTTGCACACCCTGCTCTCCTTATATCCAGCACTAGAATTTAGACATATGGTCAAACCTAAAGGCAAGGAAACCATGTGCCAAGCTAAAAATTGTGAAGAAAGGGAGAACAGTGATTAGGGGATAATTAGCAGCCTCTGCCACTCAGGAAGCTAGTTAAAGCTGAGCTTGAAAGTTAATTCAACTTCTTAGAATTCCTGTGTATCCTTTCTTTGTCACATTTCCACTTATTATGTGAATATACACGGGTTCTGCACTATGAAACTCTTCAAAGCTTACTTTGAATCTCCCCTCTCTCTCGAAGCTTTTCCTAACTACCAAATATCTCTGAATGATGATTTATGTCTCTCTAAATTTCCATGTATTCAGTCTACACCACAAAGTCTCGATGTTATTGTATTATGGGTACTTCTGTTTGCATGCAGACTTTTCCCAACTGTATCTCCGGTTTCAAGAGGGCTGAGAGCGTAATGTTACTACAGGTTTGTGGCTGGCCCTAATTTTTGATTTTCTGGATCCAGTGACTTTGTGTCCCCATCCTAGTTTACAGGCTGTAACCTTGCTGACTTCTGTTGTTTATAAAAATTCATCCCTCCCCTTAGCTTCTGTAGCACCACCCACTAACACTTCTTATGAGTCCCAACTAACATGTCAGTGCTATGACACTGTGTTCCCACAATTCCCAGTAGAAGAGATCTTGAACTTTGACTCCCAGTCAGTGCTCACTTGTAGGATATTTTAATACAGTCAAAGTTTGCACACTGTTGACCTACAGTATGGTTTGTGGACAGGATCTGGTTTGTGGACAGATTTTGTTTGGCTCATCGAAGGTCATTGAAGGAGTGAATTAGTGGTCAACATTTAAAAATCAGATGTCTTGCTAAAAAAAAGAAAATAGAATTTCTAGATGCTCTTGAAAAATTCAAAGATCTGGGAACATTGGACCGACATGCGTACATGCTATTAAAAAGCTTGAGCTGAGTAGCTGTTATCCCGTTAGAAGACATAATGCTGTATGTTCACTAAATATCATTTCCTTTTCTTTCTTCTTTTTTTCCTTTTTTTTCTGAGCACATAGCTGAATTACATTTTGCAATAACTCAGGTATCACTGTTTGACAGAATTCAACCAATCCAATATAGTTAAAAGTAATATATATATATAACTTCAGGGAATGGCTACTGAAAAAATTGCCTATATGATACTCATTCTTCACTTCTCTGTTTCTTAGCCTATATGTAGACTGGTGCAGAGGATACAAGTGGACAACTTCAAGCTATAAGAGACAATGGGGGCACTGCACAGAAGGAGTCTGACTCCTTGCACTATTACATGGAACAGAGTTCCCATGCTAATCTCTGCTATAACATAAGCAATAGATAAACCTTTATTGTATTAAACCATTGGGATTTGAAGATTGTTTGTTACAATAGTTAGCCTAAGCCTCTTTTTTTTTTTTTTTTTTTTTTTTTAAGTAATCTCCACACCAAATGTGGGGCTTAAATTCATGGCCCTAAAATCAAAAGTCACATGCCCTACCAACTGAGCCAGCTAGGGGGCCCTGATATACTCCCTTTAGACAGTGGTAGACAGGCTATAGTTTACCATAATCTCTACCAATCCCAATTTACCTTCCCAATTCCAATAAGGAGTTGAATTTTTTTTTTTTTGGAGGTACTATTTTTTTTTTTAACTTTTTAAACTTCTAAATTTTAAGTACAGTAAACGTAGTGTTATGTTAGTTTTAGGTGTATGTTAGAGTGGAATCAACAATTCTATATATTACTCAGTGCTCATCATGATAAATGCTCATCATGATAAATGATGAGCACTGAGTAATATATGGAATTTTTTTTACCCCAAATCAATACAGCTTTTATTGCATCTTTAAAATATCACAAATAAGTCTGCAAAATCATCTGGCATCTTGCTGTTTCTATAACGGAGGAGTTGAATTTTTGACTTAAATTATGCAACTAGAGGAGTCAGAGAGTAGATTTTGAAGACCAAGTTTAAAAGGAATTTGACAAACTGAAGCATTTAAAAATTAATTTACCAAGGCCTGGACTACTCGCCATAAAAAAGAACAGTTGAAGGAATTATGAATGTACAGCTTGGAAATTCAAAAAGTATTTTAAACAATCTCCCAATGTTTGAAAGTGTTATGCAATGAGGATTTGAGCTTGCACTTCCTATCTCTGGAGGGCATAATTAGGACCAACTGGATAAAAATAGAACTAAAATATCTCCTTCCAGAGCATAACAGACACTATTCTTATATTGGGTTAATAGGTTGAACTACAACACCCCTGAATTCCAGAAAAATTCTTATATTTTTATGAAGTTGGTGCTAAAAAGTTATTCATCTAATATGTGAGTGTATATACCTATTATTAGTTCTGCTTTCCTTGGGACATTACAATTTCTGTTTTGGTTTGGTTTGGTGCTTTTTACTGTTACAATGAACGTATAATGCTTTGTTTTTACAAAGTGATCTTCAGCTGTGCTACGTATTGATTTTTTATGAATACAAAATGAAATTGCCTTGATGAAGTAACCAGTAGTCAATAAGTCCTAATGATGCTAGGATTTTTACTTTCATAGTTCTTAATATTGAAGATAGATGAACTTTTATGTCTCTTTACATGAACTCTCTTAAATAGGTCCAATGACTATTCCATTTATAACCATCTTTAAACTTCATATTATTTTTTTTGCAGAATCCTAGTTAATGTTAGTATCATTAAAATATAAGATATAAAATAAAGTAAAATATGAATCACTGACATCTACCTCTGAGACTAGTAATGCATTATATGTTAAATAATTGAATTTAAATTTAAAATTTCAAAAAATAAAAATTAAAAGACAAAAATAATAATAATAATAAGCAAAGACCTTAGATGCACAAATAAACAGTCTAAAGCCTAAACAATTTTAATATTGGGGTAATCATTGAGATATGCTTATTCAATCTTTAAATAAAATCAGTGTTACTTTTTTTGTTCCCCTTTATACTTACAGGGTTGGATCTCTCATTTTCAATACAGCTTCTCTGACCCCTTTTATAAGTTGGTGGGGAGTAATTAGTTAAGGGTTGCAAAATTACGTCTTGGCTACCTTCTTGAATGTATGTTTAGGTGTTTTGACTTGTGCTTTGGGGATCTGGGGGCTGGAGGTGTGATTGGCACTTTGGAAAATTGACTTTCAGTAAAAGCAGAGGAAGAAAGTGTTCCGATTTGATATTTGTACCATATTTTTCTTCAAACTGACAAGAACAGAGAGATGATTTGGGGCAACCTAGACAGCATAGAAATAATGTGGGGGGGGGAAAGATAAAAACTAAACTAAACTAAAATACAAAATATATGAAAAAGACTTTGCTAAAATAATTCCTTTACCTGAAAAAAAAAAGTATTTTTACATTTCTTCCCTTCTCTGAACTTTTTCAATCTATATGACCTAAACTGAAATAAAAATGTGAAAGTTACTATTAAAGTCACTTGACTTTCCCTTCCCCAATCTTATTCACCTCTTTATCTTTCCAGAAAGAACCATTGGCCTAAATTTGGAATTTATTATTCCCATGTATATTTTTGAATTATTACTACATAAGCAAGTATTTTTAAAAAGATTTATTTATTCCTTTTAGAGAGAAAGAGCATGGGAGAAGGGGCAGAGGGAGAGAGGAAGAGAGAGAACCTCAAGCAGACTCCCCACCAAGCCTGGAGCCCAATGTAGGGCTCAATCTCACAACTCTGAGATCATGACCTGAGTCTAATCAAGAGTCTGGTGCTTAACTGACTGACCCTCCCAGGTGCCCTGATACATAACCAAGTATTAATAAATTATATATTATTGATTTGCCTGCTATTAAAAGCCATGGAATTGACCCTTGAACAATGCAAGGATTGAGATGCCAACCCCCACATAGCTGAAAATCCATGTATAACTTCTAAAGCCCCACAAACTGAACTACTAATATTTGCAGTTGATTGGAAGCCTTAGTGATAACATAAACAGTTACCATAAATTTCATATGTTATATGTGCTATATACTAAATTCTTATAATAAAATAAGACAGAGAAAAGAAAATGTAATTAAGAAAATCATAAGGAAGGGAAAATGCATTTACAGTAATGTACTGCATGAAAAAAAAATCCATGTGTAAGTGGACCCATGCAGTTCAAACCCATGTTGTTCCATGGTTAACTACATATGCACCATACAGAATGTAATTAGCTTTTTCCTTATTCAACATTACAGGGTTTTGTTTTGTTTTTAGAAAGTAAATGCATTCTTGTTAAATATTTTACTTATTTTTTCCCTTAAGCATTTAAACAATTAATTTGTTCTAATCCATTCATTTGGTTCCAAAGTCAATAAGTATAAAATACTATAGAGTTGACTTCCTCCCACCTCTGTACTTCAGTCACCCATTTTCCACCCACCTCAGTTCCCCAAAATAGGTACCCATGGTTACTAATTCCTTGTGTATCTGTCCAGAAATGTTTTAAATGAAGAAATAAATGATAGCATGCTATGCATTGTCTGTATATTGTTTTCTTTTTTTTTTAAATAATATATTATCTTTTCCTATCGCTGCACAGAGAACATCCTTTGTCCCTTCTTAGCATGTTTCATTTTGTGATTGGACCTTCACGTACTTACCATTCTATTAATGTACATTTACATCGTCTCCATTTTTTAGCAACTACAAATTAAGCAGCAATATATAACACATATATACATAATTTTGCATATGAGTTATATTAGTTACCTATTAAAGCATAACAGATGAGCTGCTTAAGTTGACAAATATTTATTATCTGACATTTTCTGTGGCCCAAGATTCTAAGTACAATCCAGGTACAGTATTTAGCTAGATTCTTCAGCTTCATTAACTCTCATCAGAAAGCAATCAAGGATTGGTCTGTTTCTGTATCCGAAGGCTTGACTGGGGGAGGATCTGCTTTCAAGCTCACTCACATGACTGTTGTCAAGATTCAGTTCCTTCGAGACATTTATTTAGAGTAAGCAAATATTAAAACCATACCTATTATCTCAAAATGATAATAGGTATCAAGGTATCAAGAAAATTATCAAGAAAATTAAAAGGTATCAAGAAAATTAAATTGGAAATAAATATATAAAAATACTGTGTAAAATTAAACTTTGAAAAATCGAAAAATGAGATGATAGAAATAAAAAAATAATCAATTTTATTTTTTAAATGCCTTGATGACTATTCTGTGCCTATAAGTTGGAACACAGATGCTAGAATTTCACTGAACTATATGACTAGGTGTGGAATTGCTTCATCAAAGTGTGTGTACATCTCCAACTTCACTAACTATTGTAAAATTGTCCTCTAAAATGGTTTAAAAAAAAAACGATTTTGCTGGGGCACCTGGGTGGCTCAGTGGGTTAAGCCTCTGCCTTCGGCTCAGGTCATGATCTCAGGGTCCTGGGATCGAGCCCCGCATCGGGCTCTCTGCTCAGCGGTGAGCCTGCTTCCCTCTCTCTCTGCCTGCCTCTCTGCCTACCTGTGATCTCTCTCTCTCTCTCTCTGTCAAATGAATAAAAATTTAAAAAAAAAAAACAAAACGATTTTGCTAGTTTACATTTACACCAATATTTTAGGAGACACAACAGTTCTACATATATTTACCCACCTTTTTGTTGTCAAACAGTTACAAGTTTGCCAATCTCTGGGGTGTAAAATAGTATCAAAATATTATTTAAAATTTTGTCTCTGTGATTACTAGTGAAGTTTTGCGTTTTAATGTAATTTTTTATCAATTTTTTTCTGAATTACCTGCTCACAGCTTTTACCTACTTTTCTGTTTTCTTTTCTTCTAATTGATTCATAATAATTCTTTGATCTATTCTGAAGAATAGTACTCTATTTGTTGTATGCATCTCAAATCTCTTTTCTTTAAGTTTCAGGTCTGTTTTCTTAATTTTCAGTGGCTCTTTTTGAAAAAAAAAAAACTTGTCATTTTAATGTAATATATATCTCACATATTTTTATATATGGCTTCTTGTGTGAAGTCTTTGTGCTTTCCCCCACCCCATCCCGGTAAGAAAAATAATTGTCTTATACGTTCTTTAACATTTTTATAAAGTTTTACATCTGAGTCTTTAATCCATAGACTTTAGTTATCCCCTGAGGCATGGTTCCAAGAGTTTGTTTTTGCTACATCAGTGACCACATTGAAATCCATTTTTCCCTAATACAAACTATGCTGTCTTTGGTGTTCTTGTGGCCATGAGCACCTGTTTCACTGTGGTGGCCCCTAGACGTGGCGGTACCGGGGTGAAGAATATGCTGGGTTTTGTATTCACTAGCTACTGCCAAATCATTATTCTAAGGGAATTATTAAATTGGTTCTAACACCAATAAAGTATGAGTTCTACTTCATCATGAGTGTCACTAACCATTCATTTGACCAATCTGATGAGTCTTAATTGTTCTATCAGTAGTTATCTTCAAAAGTCATTTTTTTTCTTTCAACTTGTTTACTTGAGATACAGTACACAGTGTATTCGAAGTGCATCGTCTAGTGTCTAGGTCTAGTTTGTATGATTTGTGAATCCCAGTTTATTTCTTTCAATGATAAGTAAATATTCCCAGAGTGTTTTAAATAATGTAACCTTCCCCCATTGTTGTCTCATGTGTAATACTGTCTTAAAGGTGATCAAGGAAAAGGAATTTACAGCTATTTACTCGAATTTTCTCATCCCTGTGTTGTGAATATCATGCTAATAATATCTTGTATCTTATGAGCACTTGACAGTTTTAAAGAGTTCCAAGTGCATTTGACAGGCATTTAAGACTCAGATTAAAGTTTCTCAAAACTAAGCATAATAAAAGTAAAATGTTCTTTTTTGTGTGGATGAGTCACTTTCAGTTTCTTCGTTATCTATTATGTTATGTTTAATCAAAAATGCTTGCATATTTATATCAAGTTTCTGTTTACCCCTTAGATTATTCATGCCTGAGTGGAGTGTCAGCTGCAGAACTAGGAGGTTTAATGAGTTTCATGGGGATACCTCATTCCAAGAAGAAAACCTGGAAAAGGAATAAAACACAAGTGCCTGCATACTAATATGGGCCATTGTTGGAGCTGATCTCAGGAGCACAAGATGATAGATAGTCCCGACAAATACACATCTCCTTTAGAGAGGTCTTTAGTTCCAATTTGGTTTTCTTTTTATAAGTTAATCTCCTACAGACACTGTGCTAACACTGAATATATAAACGACAAATATCCAAAGGGAGAGGTTACCACTACTCTACCCTGAATACTGCATTACTCTGCACCTGCTCAGGTTTTATTTTAGACTGTTGCTTTATTCTCCTGCTCTTTTCTTTCACTCTTTTTTTTTTTTTTTAAGAACCATTGTTGTTTGGGGGCGCCTGGGTGGCTCAGTGGGTTAAGCCGCTGCCTTCGGCTCAGGTCATGATCTCAGGGTCCTGGGATCGAGTCCCGCATCGGGCTCTCTGCTTGGCAGGGAGCCTGCTTCCCTCCCTCTCTCTGCCTGCCTCTCTGTCTACTTGTGATCTCTCTCTGTCAAATAAATAAATAAAATCTTTAGAAAAAAAAAAAAAAAGAACCATTGTTGTTTGAAATAGAAATGGATGCCATAAGAACAAACATTTAGCTTATTAGCATTCTACGCAGACATTCTTTTTCTATGAAAAAGAGCCTTAATTTACTTTGGTGAAGATAATGCATTATAAAGTACCTTTTTTACATATTTAATATATGCTATGTCATGCTAGTCTGTTGGGACAGCAAGCAAAGTTAATTTAAAAGAGTGAAATTTAAAGTTGATCTAAGAAGTGCATGAAACATGGAGAACTATGGCAATAATTTGTGCTTTTCAGATTAAAAATTCCAATATATATATAAATAAAAAGCAAGTGATTTGGATCTGTATAATTTAGATACATTGTTTTGTGTGTGGTTGTGTGTATTTTGCATGTGTGTGTATGTGTCTGTGTGCGTGCAGTAAAATACATGGAATTACAATTTGGTTTTATATTTTATAGTAAAAATCCAACAAAACACTTCCAAAGTACCCTACATTTCTTAAGCCAGGTGAAATTTTTGAAGTAATATTATCCAGTGGTATTCAGGATTTCATTAACTCATCTGCAACCCAGGGGAATATACTGTTTTTTAGTTTTAAACGTTGTTTTGAACTATATTCAACACTTTGAGATAGATAGTCTCTAAATTTCCTAATTTCACCAGATTTCAAAGAGAATAAACTTCATTCATTAAAGCAGAATGATGCTGATTCCTCCACACATAAAAGAGTACTCTGATGTGGTGCTTGGGTAACAATGAGGAAGGAGATAGGCCAGAGAGACAAATGGGAATCTACATTAATATAATGACTAATTCATGTAAATCGCTTTATGTATTATTTATATTATTTTTGTGGTTGATGTTATCCTTTGTAATCCATCTCCCTCCTCCCTCCCTTCCTTCCTCCCTTCCTTCCTTCTTTCCTTCCTTTGCATTTTTTTTTATTTTTGACAAATGACTTGAGAGAAGTTAGCAGCTTGATCAGTATGCATGTTTAGTAAGTGTCAGAGTCAGGATTTGAACTTCATGACTACAAAAATTAATATCCTATCCAACATACCATGCAACAAGAAGTACACGGGGAGTTTTGGCAGAGGGTGATTAGATGTGTCCAATAAAGCCGCAAATTTGTTCTCCATGTTCTTCATTGTTCTAGAGGAGGAATTAATGTATTGCTAACAGTATGTATCTATGGAATACAATTTCTCGGAGAATTTAAAGATGTGAACTACTAGTACTAACAAGGCCATATAGTACCTTAGAATTTACAAAAATATTTTGTATGATTTACATTACTTCTTGAGGGTTTTGGTTTTTTTTTTAGTCATGGTTTCTAGTCATGGTTTGCATTTCCTCAGTCAACAAAGCCAGTAAGGAAAGTATTATTAAACAGTTTTGATAGATGGAAACACTGAGGTTCAAAGACTGAGCCATTCAGAAATTTATCAGAACTCAAAGGTCTCCAAATGTCTAGTCCCCTAAACTCCTATTCTTCCACTATCCCAAGGGACTATTAAATACATCAGAGATGGAAGACAGAGAGTCAAGAGCCCAACAATGATTTCATGTTAAGAAAATGAGACAGTGGGGTGCCTGGGTGGCTCAGTCAGTTAAGCATCCAACTTCAACTCAGGTCATGATTTCAGGGTCCTGGGCTTGAGCTCCATGTTGGGCTCCCTCTTTGTCGGGAAGTCTGCTTCTCCCTCCCTCTCTGCTCCTCCTCTTACTCTCTCTCTTAAATAAATAAAGTCCTTAAAAAAAGGAAAATAAGACAATTATTGCAATTATTCATACTTTCCAAATTCCTTTTTTTTTGAGTCACCCAAGTATTTGGATTCTAAAACATCCAAATAATTCTCTCAATCTTTCTTTTCACTTCACCAAATTAATTAAATGAAAAAAATACTTCTCCATCAAAATTTTTAAATTAGATAAGTAAATATTCAAGAAATACTCTTTAAAATTTCTTGAATATACTGATAGTAAATGCTACAGTGTTTTCAATCATCATTTAGGGGGGCCCCACTTATCTTACTGGTTAGACACTGTGACTCTGGAGTTCTGACTTCCAGAATCCAACTCCTAGTTCTAGAACACATTTTCTAGACAATGATATAACATTTATGAATCTAATTTTTCCATGCATGTTATGGATAGAATAATATGCCTATGAATCACTTATGATGCTTGATTATAACTTTTACAATACTACTCAAAATAAACTTCAATAACCAAAATGCAGTGGCCTATGTAAATTCAGAGTTCAGAGTTCTCAAGAAGTCCTTGATCACACCTCTGGCTTCATTTTTCTTAAGTTGCATGACAATGTTGGCTTACTTTAGGGTAGCCAAATGCCTGTTGTACTTCTTAGCATCCCATCTCACACTGTTCCTTCCAGAGCAAGAGAGCTCTACCTTACCCATAATCATCATAGGCAAGCCCTTTAAGCTTCATTGGGATTGAACTATTTAGAAGTCTTTTAATTTTTTTTCTACAGTGGGAAGAATGAGAAGGAGTACTCTTAGTGGTTTAGCCTGATATACTGATCATAGTCTCAGTAGTAAACAGATCACATAGCAAGCTCACAGTGAGGAAAGAGAAAGAAATGGCAGTGGAAAATACCAAAATCATTTTCCCCTGCAGCCTGCCATATAGGGTGGTTATAGACTAAAAGAAATAATCTATGTCAAAGCAGAACCTCTGACACACAATAAAAAATACATAAACACTAGATAATATTCTTCTAATGCTCTTGCTTTATTTTCATTTCATTTGATGATTTCATTAGCAGACAATCTAAAATCTAGAAAGAAAGATTATATAGAGTATCTTATAATTTTCCTAGGATACTTATTCTATAATACTGAATTAATCTGTTGTTATTTCATGTGTTTGAATGAATTTGGCTTATACAGAGAGTCATATCATACATCTTGATTCAAACAGTTCTTTGCTCTCATCCGCCCTCTTTTTTTCCTATAAAAATATTTATAAATTAAATTAATCATTCAGCAATGGTTGATTTGGCAAAAAAAAAAAAACTACAGTAGAGTAATTCATTAACTAACTCATTGGTTCTCAAGCTGTATGTGTTCGTGATACACTTTAAAATGTACCAGTTTAAGCTGAATATTTAAAGGGATTAAAAGAAAATGAGCAATTTTTTTAAAAAAGCACATTTTCCGAAGATTGAAGGAAAGAAACCCTCTCATTAAAGTTATTCAACTATCCTTTTCAGAACTGAGCCACTGAGTAGTTTTATTTTCTACTCTGACCACATTCTTGAGAACTTCTAAGATATTTTCATATATTCTGATAAGCATATCATCTCTTTTTTCACTGTCCTTTTCTCTGCAGCTTTTTTTTTGTCATAAGAAATTCCATGTCACTTCACCAAACCTTTCATGTTGATCATATAGCTAAAATTTATTGCCTATTATTTCCCAGAGGCTGTGTTACAGTTTTTATATGCCTTAACTCTTTCAATCCTCTAAATGGTGACATTCCTTGCCAGAGATGTTTGGTCCTTTTAGCACACATTATTGGGAGCTCTAAAGGAAGTCTTTCTTTTATTGCATTCTATGTTTCAAGGAGTTATTTTTATAGTTTGAAAAAGTCACTTACAAGAAAGAATGCTTATATTGTCATCTCCTAAAACACGCACACACACACACACACCACCTGCTATGTGATAAGTCTAGAGCTCTTCAATCAGCAGGAGTCTCCATGCAAAGGAACTGTACAGTTCCTGAATTTACAGCTTCATATTCATGTACAAAGACTGCCTACCTATTTCTAAATCATAGTTTCAAATTCCTGGAAGGAAGAATCTGATTGGTCCAGATAAGGTTAATTGTTCATGAATGAGTTACTCAGCTATATCTACCAGGAAGAATCTTAAGAGTAGAAGAAGAAAGAGGAGGAAGGGGTGGAGAAGGATAAGAGGGAAGGGAAAGAGGGAGAAAATAGACCCAATTGATTAATTTTTGCTATTTGTACTAATTTCTCTGATAAAAGGCTGCAATGTTATGAGTGCTTAGTGGGATTGGAGGAAATGGGACATACAGAGACCGGAAGAGGCTGGACAAAGGAACAGGAAAGTTACTTTGCAAAGATGCAATTCCTTAGCTTTATGTCTACGGGTCTGTGTAAGTGCTTTAGTAATGAGCATGGAGAATTTATGAATTATTTAGTTATTTAATTATGTTTAACTTCATATCATACTTGGTTTTCTCTGTAGTGTGAGATGAATCATTCTTATCCAATTTTTCATAATTTTAGTCAAAGAAACCTTCCTGATATAAAGTTATATCAAAATAGGGAATTTCAGCAGAATTGTAGTTAAGGTTCTTATACTCAGTGAGGGCAGACCATGTAAGCAGCAAGCCTTACAGAATACTGCAGTAATAAGACATTGCTGGCTGGAAGTATTATGCCATTATACTCATTCTTTCAAAACAATTGTTCTTTCTAAAAGCAAACAAGTAAAAGAGTTTATCAAAACATACCACCGCATAACTAAGGACTCATGCTCAGAAGTGCAAAAATCATTTCCTGGGACATGATGTCTATAGATGTCTCTTCACATTCTTTCATAGAGAATGACTTAGACTATAAATGACCAAGAGCTTCCTCTTTTCCTGGCGTGTTGGACTCTTCACTCCACCATACTGAAGAATATTATCGTTCTCTCTGTTACCAAGAAGTGCCACAGATTTTCTTTCAAGAAGCTAACTCATTAATATCTATAATGTTCATCGTGAATAATAACATAAAAAAGAATAAGATCATGCATTATCAATTCAAAATCTCAAATCAAGATCTGAATCATCCCTTGCATCCTGGTTCTTTTAACAGGAAAAGTTATATAAGAAGACAACATTTAGTATTATCAGTCTTTTCATTTTAACAATTTCAGTTGCTATGCAATGACACCGTGTTACAATTTGAATTGGCACTTCCTGATGACTAATGATACTGCACATTTTGTGTTTCTTGGCGACCCGACTCTTCTTTTGCATGCCTTTGTCTTTTTCCCGTTTATAAAAATGTGATTTACATTTTTCTTGTGGATTGGTTTCCTTAATCTTAATTTTATTATTTATTGAATAAGATGCTCTGGAGGCAAGTTCTCTGATGCATGTGCATGAGACAATGGATTATCTTCCCAGTCTTATAACGATATCCTTTGTGAATAGTCTTAATTCCATAAAAACAAATTTATTAATCTTTTCTTTTATGACTTGCTTTTTTAATGAACTGTTTCAGGGATCTTTGCATACCTCAAGCACATGAAAATTTTCTCCTCTATTTTATTCTGGAAGCTTCATTAGTTTACCTTTTATATTGAGATCTATGATCTATCTCTAACTAGTGTCTATGAGTGAAATTTACTAATATTTATGAATATCCAACTGACTCAGCAGCATTTATTGAAAAGACCCTCTTTCCATAGTAAATTCCAGTGGTGTTCTTGTCACAAAACTGATGAACATATATCTGTGAATCTGTCTCTGAACTTACTGTGATTCCTTAATCTCTATGCCTATTCTCATGCCAATATTACACATTCACAATTACTATACTATAGTATAAATCTATACTATAGATTTATCCTAAGTATTGATATCTACTAATATAAGTACTCCAGCTTTATTCTTCAAGATTTCCTTGACTCATATAAATCCTTTCCATTTTCTTATAAATTTTAGAATTAGCTTAACTTTTATTTTAAAAAAGCTGCTGGGAATTTGGGATTTTACATAACATAGACTAATTTGGATGAGGTCTAAAATCTTTAGTGTTTGAGTTTTCTATTGCTGCATAACAAATGACAACAAATTTGGGGAATTAAAACAACATTAATTATCTCATTTTCCATAATCCGAAGTCTGGGCATGGTTTATTAGCGTTCTCTGCCCAGGGTCAAGGCTCACAAAGCTGTTTGATTACAGTCAAACTGTTGGTTCAGTCTGGGGTCTCAAATGTCGCTCAGGGTCCTCTCCCAGTACCTCTGTCATCTCTTTTTTTTTTTTAATTTGCTGCATGGATTACTTTTCTGACTACTTGCTTGTGACAATTACAGTAACATCCCAGCTTGATATAAAATAAATCGGAGGGGAAGGGAAGGGATGCAGGGCAGGAGAGGAGAGATGAAGAGACACCTAGATAATCCAAAGGGGAATGGAAGGAAGGGAAAGGAAGTTACCACAAGAAGAAAATACAAACCCTAGAGAAAGCAGCCCTGCAAGAGTCCCTAAATTAAACTCTTCTGCTTGGTAAAACCTGGTTTAGATTTTTCAAATCTGCGTCTGTTAAGTCAAGGCTGGAGGATGGAGCAGCTGAATAGTCAGTGTAAGAAGGGCAAGCCAGATACCTTCTAAAATAAGAGGGGCAAGAGGGCTTAAATGCAGGTCAGTTGGTCAGAGGGATGGAGCTATCAAAAGGAAAGGAGAACCAGATTCCTGTAGATTTTCCCTTACTACCCTTAGACCTGAGTGAGTTTAAAAGTGAGGAAGTCAGGTAGGTAATGTACTACAATGTAGGTTTGACCAAAAGTTGACTTTTGCCCTTGGGTTAGTCCTGGTGCACAGTCAGGCAAACCTAATCCAGCTGAATCCTCAACCCCACAGTTCACACAGGAGAGAAACTGGCCTGGGATCTGTGTTAGCACTCTGCATCAACTCAAAGACCAATTTCACCTGGGTCTCATAAACTTAGCTTAAGATTCTCTCCCTGATCCCTTGGATACTACTGAAGCTCTGAAGCTAGAGGTCAACAGGGTTAAACCAGTAGATGCCAGCAGTGAAGTTCATATAGTGTCAGCTGCCTATGTTATGAGTACAAGTACTTGGGGGGGGGACAATATTGACTACCAAGAAGATGAATGGAATAATCTGGTGTTGTAGCTGATAGCCCAAGGCCTGGTCATCAGAGGGGTTCAACATGTGAAGCTGGACAGTCATAAGCCACAATGCTCCTGATGAGCTCCTGTGTGTCTGTGCAGGGTGAACTTGGAAGTTGATTGTAGCCTGGGTCATTGGGAGGATGACATTTACCTTGACCTCTGAATTAAGTATGGTGAGTGCCATGGTGGTCCTCACCAGCTCATTGGTTATATGATTTTCCCTTCATTAACCCTAGGACTGGGTCTCTCCCTTCTTGAAGTATTTGTTCCTTACTGTGTAGAACTCATGGCAGCTTGCTTCTTTAAGAACAGGAGAGTTTCTTACTTCTTTGCTGTCTAAACCCTCTTTAAAGAGTTCATGTGATCAGTTAGGCCCATCTAGGATAAAGACACTTTTCCTTAACTTCACCTAATTAGGGACTTTAATTATATCTGCAAAATCCCTTCATCTTTGCTGTATACCTTGAGTTAGAAGCAAGCTGAGGGCCCTGCCTACATTCAAAAGGAGAAGATTATATAAGGGTGTGAATCATTACAGGTCATTTTACAATTCTACCTTGTACAAAATAATAAGTCTTCCAATCCAGGAACATGGTATTCTCTCTATTTAAGCCACTTTTAAACTTCTATCAACTATATTTTGTAGTTTGGATCATAGCCCACCTATTGGAAGATTTATTCCTAGGAATTAGATTTTTGTGCAGTTATGAATGATACTTTAGTGTTATTTTCTAAATCCTGTTTTCAGGATATAAGAATAAAATTTACTTTTGTATATTAACATTAAATCCAACAATCTTGCTAAATGTACATAGTAATTTCTATTAGTTTATCTATAAACATTACTAGGTTTTATATACTCACAGTTATGTCATGTTTCCCTTTTCTTCCTCAATTTTATACTTTTTTCATGCTTTTTGTCCTGGATAAAATCTATAGTGCAAAATGTTCCCAACCTAAAAAAAAAAAAAAAAAAAAAAAAGAAAAGAAAAGAAAAAGAAATAAAATTAAATATTTCACCATTAATTATGATGTTAACAATGGGTTTTTTCATAAATATCCTTTACCAGTTGAGGAAACTTCCTTCCCTTACAGTTTCTGAATCTTTTTTTTTTTAATCACTAATGAGTACTTAATATTGTCAGATGATTTTTCTGCATGCATTGATATGATTTGTATTTGTATTTGTATTCTTTATTGATACAATATCATGTATAACAATATACATGTATATACATGTACATTGATACAATATCATGTATAACAATATACATGATTTGTATTTGTATTCTTTATTCTCTTCACATGATTAATTATATTTATAACTTTTTAAATATTAAATCAAGCCTATTTTCCTGAGATAAAACATTCTTCATCATGATAATACATCATATATATTTTTTACCTTATTTGACTTGCTAATTTTCATTTAAGATTTTTACTTATATGCCATGAAAGATATTGTTCTGTAACTTTTCTTATAGTGTTCTTGTCAGGTTTTAGTATCAGATTTATTCTGGCTGCATAAAATGCACTGGGAAGTATTCCTTCTTTTTACATGCCAAAGAAGTTTTTTGTTTGTTTTTTTGATTAATATTATTTCTTCCTTATATATTTACAAGAACTCACCAGTAGAGGCTGGAGTTTTATATTTTGTGAAGACTTTAAGTTACAGATTCAATTTCTTCTAAACATATAGGGCTAGTCAGACCACTATTTTTTATTTTGTCACTTTTGGTAAATTGTCTTTCTTAAGTAATTTTTCCTGTCATTTATCCTGTCTTTCTTCTGTGTCAGTTGCAGAGTATTCTCAGTCCAGGCTTCCAGAATTCCAATCTCTGCTCAAATGACCAATGAGAGAGTAAGTCAATTATTGACAAAAATTCTTTTCAAGCTGTTAAGTTAGTTTACTAACTATAAATGATTGATTTAGTGGATATATATTGAATAGTCTTCCATATCTTTCTCATAACCAATAATCAAGAGCTTTTTGTTTACATTTTGAATCTTTTAAATAATTTTTTTTCTAAAAGATTTTTGTTTCTGTAACTTTTGCTAATGAAGTCTCAGTAACTGAAGTGAGAAAACTAGTAAAAAGTTGGAAAGGATTGAATACTCTTTTGTGCATGTTACTCCATTCCCTGCCATGTAGTCACCAATTGGTCATCTAAATATCCCCTTGATAAGTCACCAATGTGGCATAATATGGATATGCTTCATAATAAAAATAAAAATGACTCTTGCATGTCTTGATAATGTCAAAACATCTTAAAAATGTGAAAAAACCAATTAACCATTTAGGTTTTTAGCTTGCACCTAAAATATATGTATTTTTTGACTACCACATCCTTTATACAGCTATTTATTCTTAAGTGGTTCTGAAGGCATTTCAGTATGTGGGAACTAAGATGCTAGCAAATACACCTGAATTTTGGGAAATATGGAATTTGTTAGAATATAGTGAAACAGTACTTATGCAAAATATATATACCATTTAAATATTTTGTAAAAAATATTTTCATTTATTTTAAGAAAGATTTTTATTTATTTAGTTAAGAGTATGAGACAGAAAGAGAAAGAGTGCTCATGACAGGGGGGAGGGTCAGAGGGAAAGGGAGAAGCAGACTTCCCACGGATATAGAACTCAATCCCAGGACCCGGGATCATGACCTGAGCTAAAGGCAGATGCTTAATCGAATGAGCCACACAGGCACCTCTACCATTTAAATATTTTAAAAGATTTTGAGAATAATTCATTAATTCCTGAAATGGCAGTACTTGACATTTGGGGATTTTAACTTTTATTTCTTCATTATGTCTTAGAAAGTTTTTAGTTATTTCCAACATGTCTAATTGTACCAAGATTTTACTTATTTGAAACTAGATTTTAAAATACTTCATCATCTTCTTGTCTAAACTACCGAAGAGATATTTATATTTATCAAGTATAAGGAACTAAAGTTTTTACTTTACAGTATTCTATAAAATGATTTTAAAAATCAGGCAAGCTGGGACGCCTGGGTGGCTCAGTGGGTTAAGCCACTGCCAGGACCCTGGGATCGAGTCCCCCGTTGGGCTCCTTGCTCAGTAGGGAGCCTGCTTCTCTCTCCGCCTCTGCCTGCCTCTGCCTGCTTGTGTGCTCTCTCTCTCTCTCTCTTTCTCTCTGACAAATAAATAAATAAAATCTTTAAAAAAAATCAGGCAAGTAAAAATTGCCTGATTTTGTTTGTTGGTTGATTGGTGTTTTTGTTTTCTCACTTTGTCTAGTATTATCAGAAGGGTGTAGGGTTAGTGAGGGATCAAATGGAGGGCATGCATCCTTGGACAAGGACAGTCTTCCACAAGTGTAAGTTGAATATGCTGAGAATTCTGTTACATCTTGATAAACATCACCCGTGTTTTACACACCAGATATGAAATGTACTCTGAAACCCAATAGTGGCTGCCCCTCTTGGGCATTTTGATGCTTTTCCCCTCTCACTGCCTGGGTAGGTTCTTGTTGATGCTTAATTGGCTTTACAAATAAATTATCTTTGTTCCTACTGCCAAAAATCCCTTTAATGGCCTCTCTCTAGACCTCCATTCCTCATTATCCATAATTTAAACTTGTAAACCACTTACTCTCTTAAGCCAATGCAAGGGTGATTTTGTGCCCAAGAAAATAGATTTCTTAGAATTTAATACACAAATACAAATGTAAGACCAGCTTACGCTGTAGGTATCTGTTTGGTGGTCTTATGGATGACAATTGTGTTTAAATATACTATAATATTGAGATTTCATACCTTAGGCATCCACTCTTTTGTGTCTTCAGTATTAAAGTCTATGTGTCTCTCACTGGGTAGAGTCATCCTTCAACAGCTGACTGCTTGCCCTATAGGGAAGAAACAGTTGAAAACTAGTCTCTGTGCTAGCAGAGAGAGAAAAAGAACTTCCCAGGTTAGAAAAGATATCAGGATGAAGGAAAGAAAGCCCAGTATAAAGATTAAATATTTGAGATGCAAGAAGTTGTTTTCCTGTAGATTCTTCACAGATTTGCCTGTGTTTAGTTCTATAAAAATATATTTATTTGGAAGGATTAACTGTAAAATGGAAAATTTAATTGAAATTAGTGACTATATTTTTAATCCATTCATATGGGTTATTTAAATGGAGAGAAGAGTTGTATCTCCTTTCTGCTGTATTTGGGAGGGCTTTCAGTTAAACAAATATCTCTTCTATGTGTATTAAAGAATTTTTTTTCTAAATACAGGAGATGTGTACAGACTGAGATTAAACTATGAGAAAGAAAAAGACAAGACAAGGAGCTTATCTTCTGGCAAACTCTGCATTTTCCCTTAAGCAGTTGTTAAAGTAGTTTTGGAATTCTCTGGGAGTTCCATGATATTAGCATCATGGAACTTTACAGCTGATAAACACCATCTAATTTACATCCTTCACTTCCTGGGTGATGAACAAAGATCTCCTAAGTCCCAGTTCGGAAGTGTCAAAATGTCATTGTCTCCTTAAATAAGCATTTTTATCTATAATTGTTTCAGGAATGGAACTGATAACTGTAAAAGAATAATGTTTGGATTAGTTAGTCAATTGAAATAATTTTTGAATAAGTACTTTAGACAAAACACATTGTTTTAGTAGCAATATGATATGTTGTTCGAAACCTCAGTGGCTATTTTGCTTATTTTCATGTTATGTAAAGATACTGAAATAACACTATTAGCATTAAAGCTTATAAATGGAGATGAAATATAGTCAAAACTTTCCCTTAGCAAAGCAGAGTTATCATAAATAACACACACATCCTTTGAAATTTCCATTTTGAAAAAGCATAAATCCAAGCCTCCAAGTGAGAAACACCAACAGTTAATATTTAATTAGAGTTCAAATTACTTAACACTTTAAAGCATGGAACTTCACTAAAAATCCCTCTTTTAAATTCACAGCATTTTAAATTTTACACAGGGTTTTAAGTATTGAGTATCATGTGGCTCTGGATCCTTCTATTTGTTAAATGACTTATTTTGAACAGCGAGTTGACTCCCTGGAATGCTTGTTGCATTTCATTGATTAATGTCTTAGTAGATCAAGAAATCAAATTTAAAATTTTCTGACTTAATGGAGAATATTTTAGTGCTACACAATAGAGAACTGAAAGGCAGCTTAGTTACTTGGAATTTTAGAAGTTGCGTGAAGTAGAAGTTACCTGGAAGAAATGTTACCAAATGGTACCTAGACGTAGATGTTTGAAACTATTCAGTCTATAAAATTATCAGGGCTGTAAAATTTAACTAGTTATAAGAATATTTACTGGTCAGAGACACTCTGTCTTGAGCCATTTTCTCTCTCCCTTCTTCTAACTTCCAAAAGTGGGATACTATGGGAAAAATAGAGAAAATGAAGGGAAATAACTATTAAAAAATACCTAATCATTGCTCTTTCAGGTTAGCTGAAAGGTTAGCTATATTTTGGGCACTATGGTCACTATTTTGGTCACTATGCTCATCTAAAATTGTGGGACAACATTTTGAGAATCAGTGCTTTGAACCCTTAACCCTACTCTATCTTTTCTTCAAATCTATTGCAATTGCCTCCTTTCCTCAAGTTTTGTTGGGTCATCCTGATAGAACATTTCTCCTCTTCTGAATAACGTATGAATACTATTCTGATAAATAAATAAATAAATTCTGATAAATTATATATATATATATATGTATATATATATACATATATATATATATATATAAATGTTATATATGTAAAATTATTATTTGCTATTATTTTGAGCCATGTAAGATTGTCATTTAAAATAGTTAAACCACTGGGGTGCTTGGGTGGCTCAGTTGGTTAAGTGTCTGTTTTCAGCTCAGGTCATGATCTCAGGGTTCTGGGTTTGAGCCCCTCATTGGCTGCCCTGCTCAGTCTCCCCTCTCCATCTGTCTCCTTCTCTCTGTGTCAAATAAACAAAAACTTGTTTAAAAAATAGTTAAACCATTAAAATGTTGGCAATTTCCTATAATTCAAGTTAATATTTATTAAACAATATGTGTGTGCTTTGAAATGGGCGTTTATTTAATTCCCTCATGTACTTATTGTATATCACATTTTACTGTATATGATTAAACATATTTTCCTGTCTAACTTATAAATTCCTAAGGAAAAGGACTGTTGAATTTTTTTGTTTGTTTCTAATGAAGAAGACCACAAAAAAAATTTTGTTGAAATAATGAATGAGTAAATGAAAGTAGCAGTAGGGAAGAAGCAAATGCAGTTATTGCATTAACATATCCACTTGTAACATCCCTTAGCCAGAACTTTTTTTTATAAAACATAGCTAGAGGGGAACCTGGTTGGCTGAGTTTGTTGAGCATTCGACTCTTGATTTCAATTCAGGTCATGAGCTCAGGGTGGGGAGATTGAGCCCCCCATTGGGCTCTGTGCTCAGCACAGAGCCTGCTTAAGATTCTCTCTTTCCCTCTCCCTCTGCCCCCCACCCCTCTGCTCACACTCTCGCTCTCCTTCCAAAAAAAAAAAGCTAGAAAAGAGAGAAGCTATATAAAATTTCAACTTTTGATATGTAATTTTTAATCTAGAAGCATAGATATTTATCCATTCATTTATTCATGTATTCATTCATTCAACAGTATGTGGCCTGTACCTACTATGTTTTGGACATTATACAATAGGGATGAGAGACAAAAACAATAATAACAAATATTTCTTGAGTTCTTATATGCCAAGCACCATTCTAAATGTTTTACACATTTCAACTCATTTATACTCACAGAACCTATGAAGTATTATCTATAGCTAACAAGTAGTGAAAATAAGAACACAGACAAGTCAAGTAGCTTCTGCTCAGTCCATAAATGGTAAAGGTGGGCTTCAACCAATGCAGTCTAGTTCCAAAGTCTATTCCCTTAACCATCATCTAGTAGTGCTCCTCCAGATAAAATCCAGACCCAACACCCACTGTACTTCGAGGCTGGAAATCATTTGTGTTTTTTCCATCACTGCATCCTGAGCACCCAGACCCATGGCTAATACATTTATGTACAGAGTAGCTATTATTGAACAAATGAGTGAATGCTCAAGAATTCTTCTAAGGGGAGTGATATGGTGAGATAAAATCTTTAGTAGAGACAGAAAAAAGGAATATGGAAGGTCTCAGGATGCAGGTCCTAACCTTGTCTGATAGAATTAGGACAGGTTTTTTGAGAAACGTGCAAGCCATGTTTAGAAGAGATCAGCCATAACTGTATTCTTCGTGTAGAAAACAGCATTTGCAAAGCTCTGAGTCTTGAATTGAACTAGGTTCTACTTCTGGGTATTAATAGAATATAGCAGAGATGAAAAAGCTGGGAAGTTCCCCTGGGGTGGGACTAGAAAGGATGATGTATCTCAAATTCAGGAGATTCCATTTAATCCTATGGGCACTGGGGAAGGCAGCAGGCTTTGTTTTCTTTCTTCTTTACTCTCTGAATCTACCCCTTGAAAGCCTTTCAGTTCAGGGCCACCTGGGTAGCTCAGTCAGTTCCGTGTCTGGTTCTTGATTTTGGCTCAGGTCATGATCTTGTGGTCTGAATGATTGTTCTGTCATTTTCCAACTTTTGTAATTTTTGTTTCGCTAGTCCAGTTCTGTTTTCCTTGGCGTTTGAAGATTTTGTCTCACTTGTACTATCCAAAACTTTTACTAATATCTGGTCCTATTTAGAGAGGGAATGAGATTTGTGGTATCCAAACAGAAATTCTGAATAACCAACAGTTTTCCTTGGAAGATTTATGGTTTTGTTTTATTACTGCCTGAAGCACCCAAGTAATTGCCTTTTGTTTCAAAGTGTTCCATATTATCTTGGTGTAACATATTTAAATACCCCTACCTTTATTTTCTAGACACAGTGTAATTTAAAAAGTATTAGCATGCATTTTGTTGTGATATGCTTTAAGCTATGGTCTGCAAAAAGAGAATTATGGGAAATATTCTGCTACTGTGTGTTTTCTTTCCAGGAGAAAAATTTATTATCGCCCTAAACCTTCCCTTCTGTTTCTTAATTTTCTCAATTTCCAAAACTGGAACACAAACTCCTCATGAGTAGATTGAATTCAGTTCCTGAAATCCGTGGTACAGTGCTTTCTACTTTGTAGCTGCTACTGATCAACAAAAGAAAAAGAAAATGTATGAATTTCCTAAATAATAGACTCACTAGTTGGGTACACAATGTTTTTTAATTCTAGTTATTCCGAGGTTAATATAAAGAAGTTGGGTTGTTTGCCACATGATCTAATTATTTATATGTTGTTATCCTTATAGCCAAACACTCTGAGTTTATCTATAATTCCTCATTGTGTTCTTCCTCTCTATTCTCCCTTTGGCTTCCTGCATTTCACTGAAATTCTCTTTATCAAGGTCACAATGACTTTCATTTTACTGAGTGCAAGGGCATTTTTCCTATCCTCATCATATTCCAACTCTTAGGACCAACAACACCCACCCTGATATTGAGACTCTTTTTTTTCTGGTTTCTATGATACCGCATTTGCCTCATTTTCCCCCTAGTTTACCACCTTCCAGGTATATAATTTTATTATCTATTATTTTGGTCATTTGTTGTAATGGTTGTATTTTCTTTATAATACATTATGATTTATCAATATATTTCCTAATATTAATATGTCTTTGAATTCCTATGAATAACTCAATGAGGTTGTAGAGGGTTATTAGCTTATTGCATTTTCAATCACTTCCAAAGTTTTTTAATTCTACATATTCATAAGCAGGTTTGCCATTAAGTGAGAAAGGGAGAGAGAGCTCTTTCCTGTATTTTGATCTCAGAAGTACATATGTTAACTTTGAAAATGATAGAAAAACAATTTCCATTTTTCTAAGCTTCACTAGTTTATACAGCACCAATCACAACTGCAATAAAGCCATTAAGCAAAGAATTCTTAAATAAGTTTAGTAAGTTTTTAAAATACATTTAATAATACATTTTAATTTTTATCATGGTTATTTATTAAGAATTTTTTTCTTCTGGAGTCAATATTGGAAACTTTTTAGGAAATTGTCTATTTCATTATGATTTTCAAATTTATTAGTAGGTCTATGAAAAGCAGTCCCTTAAAACTAATTCATATTTCTTCTTTTTCTCCTGTTTTATGTCTAAAATTATTTTTTCTTTTATTACATTTTTCAGAGAGTTTATAGCATATCTTACAATACCTCCTCCTCATTCCCACCCTTTACAAATATGCAAAAGCTATTTTACAATAGAAGTCATAATTTTTAAATTTACAAATTGTGCTTCTGTCCTAAAGTTTTATAAATTTTCAGTTTTCTACTTTGATCCCATTTATTTCCATTCCAATATGCTCTGTTAACTATTTTTGTTTCTTCTGTGTTCTTTATTTGAAAAATTTATATTAATTTCTTCTTCTTTCTTAATAACAAAAACCTTCTTTAAAGCATGTCATTTCACATGTAAGTATACATTTGGCTGTCTATCCTACACGTTCTCATTTTTCTTTTCTTTGTATCTATGAATTCTGTTAATGCAGATTTTATTTTCTATTTGAACAAATGATTTCTCTAGGAATTTTTTTTGAACTAAGTTTCTAAATTCTTTCTGTTTTTAGCTCTCTCTTCCTCTGAGAAGTATTACTTTCCATTAATGTCTGGTACTTGCCCATCAGAGCTCCCCATTCATCCCTGACACCCTGTGCCTGGCAGTTACCCCTGCTGATTCCACAAGTCTCTCATGCTTTTCCTATATGTGCATTTAATTTTCATCCTGCATGGTTTTGCAGAAATTATAATTTGTGACTTCCTCTTTTTTTTCCATCCATTCTCCTTGACGCTTTGTATGATTTTTAGGAGAGCAATGAAAAGTAACTAAGCCACTGCTACTTTTTTGGAGATTGAATTTGTAAAATATTTATAGTGACTTAATAAATCTGCTATGGTGGGAAGGATCTTCTCTCTGCCACAGTGTCTGCTCATTGAATATATGAATATACTTTTTATAGCATCTCATCTCTACTGAAGTTAATTTTAAATTAAACTTTTTCATCAACTAATCTAACTTTAAGTTAATTAATGTTCAGGCATCCTGTGTCTATTCAAAGAATGTGTGATTAACATTTTAGAAGCTAAATTGAATTTATATCTAGGGAATTGTACCAAGAGTGGTGGCTGAATTATAAGGTATTTTGTAGGATAATAAAAAAAAAATAAAATGAATCCAAAGAAAAACAGCTAATTGTCTATTTGAATGTCTTCAGTATTTAGAAAGCTAAGTAAATCATTAGAATAGGCTATTTTCTTTTCATGGACTTATTAATTATTCATATGACCTAGTGAACTATTATGTGACTTTCTTGGTGAATTTGATCTGATTCATTTGTATGTATGATATGATCAAACTAATTGGTGTCTTGGACTCCTTTAGCTTTTACATATAAAATGAAAGGCTATCCAAATTTAAGAAGAAAAATTGAGGAAGGAAATTAATATCTATTAGTGTAAGTTTTAAAATATCTCTTAAAAAGAAGTATTTTCTAGTTCCTAATTTTCATGTTTTTAGTAATGGACTCTAAATAATGATCGATACACAAGATCTACTCTTATCCAAGTTACATGTAAGCCTTCTACATATAAGCCCATTATTCATCACCTTCATACAGTCTCTCCTCCCGCTAACAAAATTGTCTCTAAAAATTCTAGTGGTAGATTTCTATAGGGCTAAACGTCTCATAATATTACACTGCATGTGTTTTTCGAACTATCATATATCATTACCTTTAAAAGTTGGTATAGTCTGCTCAGTCAATTTCTAACACTATAGTTTGGATACAATTTTGAACACACCATACTTTTTATACTCTTATTTAACAGTTTTAATTCAAACTTTCCATTGTTATTTGATTCATCGTTTAAGGGTGCTGAATGGATTCTGCTTCTGAGAGAAAGCTAAATACTTATGTCAAAAATACTCTAGCAATTTTGTGGTTATTGTGTTAATTCTTTCTTTTTTTTTTTAAAGATTTTATTTATTTATTTGACAGATCATAAGTAGGCAGAGAAGCAGGCAGAGAGAGAGGGGGAAGCAGGCTCCCTGATGAGCAGAGAGCCCGATGCGGGGCTTGATGCGGGGCTTGATGCGGGGCTCGATCCCAGGACCCTGGGAACATGACCCGAGCCGAAGGCAGAGGCTTTAACCCACTGAGCCACCGGCAACCCGTGTTAATAATTTCTACGATACCTACGTTAATGTATTTTCATGTAGTTCACCACCAGCCACACAGACCAATTTCCTTATTAATAACTTACTTGTGATATATACACAGTTTGATCTTTCTCTTCTTTCAGGTCTTAACTCAAATGCTATCTTCTTGGCAAAGCCTTCCCTAGCCTTCCTATTTAAAAATATACTTCCAATATCCCCTATCCTGATTTATTTCACTCCATAGAATTTATCTTCCTGTGCTATATTTTACTTATTTATTTGTTTACGGTCTGCCTCCCCTCTCTAGAATTTAAGTTTTATGATGTCAGAGATGTTATATGCCCTTGTTAGTGCTCTAATCACTGTTACTAGAATAATTTCTGGACTGTCATAGTTCTCAATAAATATCTGTTAAATAACAAAAAACAAAACCCAGAGTGAAATAGACATTATGTATAGATAGAAAATGTCAAAGATGTTATAGGAAGTAATAGAGAATGTTTTTAAATAAAACATCTGTTATTATATTATGCAATATAGCATGTAATATTCTTGGTAAGATGTGCCAACAAAAGTTGGTCCGTGTAAGTTTCTGTATTTCCACATAACACATATCCAGTTGTATAGATCCATAACATTGGGCAGAATCTTGAGGCAGAAAATGAGAATGAAGTTCTTAGTACTCTGGATTCATATTGACAATGAAGATATTAAATGATGAGCTGAGTATGTGCTATGAAGAGTGAGGTTATAATATATAGAGAGTGAAGAGTGAGGAGATATATATATATATATATATATATATATATATATATATATATATAAAATGAAGAATGAAGTTATAATATAATGAGACTTTGTGTCTCATTCAGTCGTCTTCATTGTAACTTGCTTCTCACTGCCAAGAACAATGTAAGAGCTTGAAAAATATAAGACAGCTCTGTCTCTATTGATTTTTTCCCCTATCTTAGGGTACGCCTAGTACTAAGTAAATAAAGACCCCCCGTATAATTGCTTCCTCTACCATTTAAGGTGCTCTTTAATGTCTAATGAAGCCAAGTGTTCCGAGTAGGTAGGAGCATCACTTCCAAAGCAGCAAATACCGATCATAGCTCATTTTGGCACTGGTGCCTGATGCAGGATGAAGGAAGTAGCAATATGCCAGGTGGAGATAAATCACTTAGCTGGCTGATTACATCAAATTGCTTCCAATATAATCAGCCGGGACACATTTACCAAACTGGCATTTCAAATCATTATAAGGAAGTTGAATTAATTGCCTAGTTATATGGCTTAATATTATGCGCTCAGTATGTGCCGTTAGTAGGCACTTAAAATGTTAATTATTACATATGGAAGGAAAAATAGAGTAAATTCATAGCTGATTTTTGTTTGTAATGTTAGACTTATTCTTTACATTATGACTCTGGAATATTGTCCTAATTATAAACTCTGTTAGTTATCAATGAATGTTTTTGATTAACCTGAAATGTGTAAAGAGGCATCAGTGGAGAAAATTAGGAAAAATAGACTGCACCCTACAACATCCAGCACCTGAATTTCCTTGTGTCATTCTCCATTTAGAGTCAATCAAAATTAGATTGCTCCTCATGTTAAAATTTTCCTAGTTCTTCATTGCTATGTCTGCCAGCCCCTGGACCGCAATTCAGCAGTGCTGTGTCCCGTATACATTCTTCTTGATTAAAAGGCTTTACTGGTTGGTTGTGATGAGGTTTTACACAGTCCCTTGATCCGCAGAGTTCACTGTCTTGGCATTTTCACATTTCATTACATAGAGAAAAATGAAACATGGGAAAGATTGGGCCATAGTACACATCATATTTCCAAACTTTGAAACTGGTAACATGACAAATGACGATAAAAATTCATTTTTTTAAAAGATTTTATTTATTTATTTGACAGACAGAGATCACAACTAGGCAGAGAGGCAGGCAGGGGGCGGGGGAGCAGGCTCCCCACTGAGCGGAAAGCAGATGCAGGGCTGGATCCCAGAACCCTGAGATCATGACCAGAGGGGAAGGCAGAGACTTAACCCAGTGAGCCACCCAGGCGCCCCTAAAAACACATTTTGAATCCTAATACAGTAACATTGAAATTAATGTAAATGGTGAGTTCCATGACTGCCTTCCTTTTCTACTTAAATATTGAATGCTACTGCCTTGATTCCATAACAAAGATTTTTTATGCCTTTTTTAAAAAGTTGTGCTCAGAGCTAAATGATTCCTTTTCTTAGGGACTTTAAGACTGACAAAATCAAAATTAAAAGTATAAAGAGTTGATGGAGACTTTTCTTTATCGCTTCAAAATAATTTGGTCAGAGAAGTCTCTAAAATTTCACTCCAGGAAAAATCCTTCCAAACTGTTAACACTGGCAACCTCAAGAAGGATTACGAGGGTCTTTTTTTTAACTTGTTAAAACCAGAAACATTATTTTTGAAATTTAAAATACCTAACAATATAAATTTGATCACAAAAAATAATGGAACGCTCATTTCAAAGAAGACAGTAAGTCCTTAGTTTTTATTTAACATATTTATGGCCCTCCATATATTCATTGCCATAAACTAGAAAATGCACTTATTCCACTGTATTTATTCCCTGGGTGTTTTTATAGTAGCCTTCTTTATCCTGCTGCCCATTATCCTACCATCCATTAACCTACTACTCTTCTCGTATGGGAAGAATTCCCTTGATTCAAGTGATCAGAGTTTTATCTTCTAATACAAAAGTTCAAATATCTAGGTATCGCATCTCCCTGACTCCTGAGAGTGCCGTGATACTGAACTAGTGAAGTTCTTCAGCTTTGACCTTGAATCTGCAAAGATGCAAGTACCACTAGAGATGCTAGTGTAGCTGTAGTAAGTCTTGTAGAAGTGCCAAGAGTGTCATCCTTCACATAGACTTGACTATATTCCCTGATTCTTTTTTTTTTTTAATTTATTTATTTGACAGAGAGAGATCACAAGTAGACAGAGAGGCAGGCAGAGAGAGAGGAGGGAAGCAGACTCCCCGCTGAACAGAGAGCCCGATGTGGGGCTCGATCCCAGGACCCTGGGATCATGACCCAAGCCGAAGGCAGAGGGTTTAACCTGCTGAGCCACCCAGGTGCCCCTATTCCTTGATTCTTAACTAAACTTTTACTGTATGCTTATTTCCTGGGACTGATTCTCCAGCTTTCCTACGCACTGTTGAACTAATCATTATTTATTTAGAAAAATATTTTCTTTCTTAAGCTCTCCAGAATTAGTGGCATTGCTTACAACAAAAGTTCTGGTGAAGAAATTGGTATTTGGGAATAGATTGTTGACAACGGATGCTTTGAGAAGTAAGATTTTTGGATTGGTTATGGACTTAAGAATGAGGGTGGGGAATGAAAATCTCTGTTATTTTGACAGGTAGAAATCTGGCAATGAAGGTACATAAGACATGAGGAATTCAAGACTGTAAGGTGGGATGGCTACTTATATGGAAAGAAAGAAAAGAGAATAAAACCCGTGTTGTCCATTACGGTGGCCACTAACCCCATATGGCTAAACCCTAGACATTAAAGACTTAGTGCTTAGAAAAAAAGACTGTAAAAGACCTCATTATTAATTTTTATACTGTTTATATGTTGAAACGATAATATTTGGGGTATACTGGGTTAAATACAATATAAAGATAATTTCATTGGTTTAATTTTTACTTTTTAGAAGGTGACTTCCAGAAAATTTAAAATTACCTAACACTCATCTCTGGCTCATGGGTTTTGGCATTGGTTGAGAGAGTGAGGCCACAATAGCGTTGATTATATGGGTGAGATTCTGGGGGACTTGAAATATCCTCATCTTCCAATGCCATTGAACTCCTCTTGCCAGATAAAGAAACCCTTTCCCATTTGCTTGAAACACTGTAATTACCCTGCATAAGAGTACTACAATAGAAAATTAAGCCAATTTGCAGCAAGGTTAGGGAGGGCCTGAGGACCACAATAGGAGCGCTATTGGTCTATACTTCCTTGGAGTGTAAGTGATCCTTTTCTGTCAAGAAACAGTTTTGAATGAGCTTTTATATATGGATCTTCCACTAGCAGGACTAAGAATCAAAGGGAACAAGGTTCAGGAAGGCCGCAGGGGCAAGAGTAAAGCAATAGCTTATTTTTTATGACTGTCATGAGCTGATCTGCTCAGGTTTGGTGAAAACCCAACACTGAGTGGAATGGAGGGGATTACTATTTGATGAGTGTCTTTTTTGTTATTAGTGAATGTTAGTTTGCCCAGGAGACAGGAGGACCTTGTGTCTTCGTGCACAGGGGGCTGAAGTACATTGGAATTTACTGAGAATATTGTTTGTAAAGACTATACTTAACTATTGCCATTTTCTTACAAAACTATATTTTGGAAAATTGTATACTGTCAATTAAACTGCTTTTGTGTAAGCTGGTTCAAGCCCTGTTTACAAAAAAACAAACAAACAAAAAAAAAAAAACAAGAAGAAGAAGAAGAAAGAAAGAAAATTAAGCCAATTTCTTTCATATCCAATGATCCATTTTTCATGGTCTCTAGGGTTCCAGTTAGGAATCATGTATCAACATGGGTCCTACAGGCTCAAAGAATTTCAGAACATGGATATTCACTTCTGTAAATGTGTGGCAACATGAGTGAAAATAGATTCTAAGTGTGTTCAACAAAAGGGAGCAATATGATTTGAAACTGGGCTGAAGGTATCGGTATGAACACATCTCCCAGAGTTTATTGATTCAGTATCTTAGTTCAGTCAGCTGACATGGGTCTAATTGTTTGCTTCCCTAAAGTGACTTGTGGCTAGTCACCCATGTAACTTGTCCAAACATTTCAGGGAATTGGTACACTGAGCCCAGTTAGCTCCCAGTATCACCCGTCACTACTGCAGTCTGTCAGTAAGAAGGAGCTTACTGTAGTCAGAAATTTGATGGAGTTCTGACCAGTCTGCCTCTTGGCTGACCCAACGGACACCTAATTCACAGGGCTTTTATTTCACAATTCCTGAAATTGTTCTGTAAATTCCATTTCTGCTCAAGTTAACCAGAGTCCATTTCTATAGCTCACAACAAAGGGCACTCAGTGGCTGATGTAGATTTATGGAACTTAGTAATGTCCTCTGTTTATTGGGAGGGGTACAGATATTGATAAGAATATACCTTTTAAGTTCAGCTTTGAAACTGAGTAACTATGACTTTGAGCACATACCATGTTCACTTGTAAAATTAGGATATCTGATTGTATTTTGAGTTGCTTCCAAGCCTAAAATTTGCAATATTTTAACCATAACATAATCTACGTGTAATAAATGTCTGCAAACTAAATTTACATTTCACCCAATGATTTGACAGCTGCTACCCCAAATATTCATGTGTCAACAGAATTAGAATTATTGGCAAAGCCTGCTCTAAACCCGAGGTTATTTTCCTGCTGTGTGATATATCCAACAAAGTTCTAAATTATGAAACGACATTCACTGTTTATCTCCTGAAAAAGAGCTCCTTATTATTTTTTTCGAAACTTGTGGCTAGAGATTTTGATTGTTAATTTAACAATAATTACAAGTAAGCCAACTTCTTTAGTCTACAATATAATATAATCTCCAGGACAGTGTGGAAGACAATTATAAAAAGATTAATTTTACAAATACATCACAACTGTGGTTAGTGCCCCAAAGTTTAATAGGGTGCTATGAGCACATATAATGAGGCACCTGACAGGTAACTGCCTTGACAGAAGCAATGTATTTTTCAGAGCTACGATGAAGATAGAATCTGGATCATATTAAGGCTGGTGGCTGATGGGTCCAGGGCTGTTCTCCAGTTGATGTGTTTGATGAAGATCAAACTGAAACACAGGGCAATGTATGGGTTGTCAGTCTGCTGACATACTTTATTAATCCTCCTTTCCTTTTGGAGTTCTCAAAGGCCTTGGATCCAGCTTTCTTCCCCTTATCAACCCCAAATTAGGTGTTCACATAGTAATGAAAAGGCAAATAAATGTCTTCTGGTGGCCTCGAGCATCAAGAGATCTGCAGAGCTCTGCCTTCCGTGGATGAAGCCTTTCTTCCTCCCGGTTAGTTCCACTTTCTTTTAAACTTAGAGAATAAAAGTTTCCACCTGCAGGAAGTAAATCCAAAATTCTCCTTGAGAAGCAGCATCCCATAAAAATCCACTATCTGCAAAGCAGAAAATAGATTTTCTTTTAGGCTAGTGTTCTCATTTTCTTTGCCACTTTAGTTTAATTTAAGTCCTGGGCATGAGTTTATTTTCACAGAGGTATTTATAGAGAGAAGAGAGAGAGAGAGAAGTTTAAATTTGAATTTCTCCAATGCCTTTAAGATATCAAGGCTCTTTCCAAGGAACATGAATGTGTTTCCTTCATAGTGGCGGCTTCCAAAACATGATGGCTAAGAGCCAGGCTCCAGAGCAAGTAGATGAGGTTGTTACTTATGCTGTCACCGTCGTGCGACACCCTTTACTCGCCCAAACCTCAATTTTCCGGTCTGTAAAATGTGGCGAAAATAAGATTCTGGTGAGGATTGAATGAAATACGTTTGTAGAGTGTCTGGTACAGTGCCTGGTTAATATGTGCACACTAGGTGCACACTAGCCTGCTACTAACATCATTGTCATCACCATTTTTTAACAAATAGTACCAGAATATCATCGGAAGTTCTCGGCCACAGAAAGATAGGGAAAGGAGCGCATTCGTGTCACATAGGCAGCCTCTAAAAATAATTTAATTTATAGAAAACCTGTGCTCATCTACATTATTCATTTTCACCATTTTTATTGACTATGCCTCTTTGGATTAACCTTTATTTATTGCATTACAAAGCAGCACATTAAAATGTTTGAGTAAGGTCTCTAAAGTCAGAACGCCTGGAATGCAAATGCAGTCTCTACCATTTGGAGCTAAGCCCTGTCAGACCAGTTACCTCTCTGAGCCTCTGTTCTTACATCTCTAAAATAGGGTTACTAATAGTGTCTACCTCATAGAGTTGATGAGAAGATTAAATGAGATGAGATATGTCAAGTTTTCAGAACAGAGCCTAGCACATGGTGAACATTCAAGAAATGCCAGTTCAATATAATTATATTACAGACTATCATGGATTTGGCATGTTCTTCTTCAAAAATCAATAGTGTTCTCATTTCTTATCCTGTAAAGCGTGTTTAAGGATTTTGCGCAGTGTGCTAAGAGTTGATAAAATTTTCATTGAAAGTTGAGGCTGAAAGAAGCAGTCTTGCCAAATCTCAAATTTTCAGGATTGATTCAAGCAATTTTGTGATATCAGTCAGAGTTCAGTCAGAAAAATAAAGGAGCTACTCTGTGATTTCAAGCAGGAAATAAATTTAGTGCAATGAACTAGTGACTTAAAAATACATAAGAAGGGCTGGAGGAGCAGTGATTGTGGAAGGCACTCACTATTACTCAATATTACTCACTGTTATCACCAGCCATGACATGATTAGAAAGTTCCAGAAGTCACAGGAAAATTTCACTAATGATCTCAGCTCACCAGATGAATAATTTCCAGGGATCCAAAGGAGTTGCAAAGAATTGTATGTGTTGAAGCTTCTTTCAAATATTGTGGTCTCTGCTTGCTGGACTCTAAACCAGAAGGCTGCTGGCAAAGGATTCTGGGCAATGCATTTCCTAGACTCAGTCACTGTGATATGAGGACGGCAAGGGAAAAAAAGTGCATGCTGGTTTTTCTTGGAAAAATAATATGCAAGTCACTCCTTTGACCATTCAGCATCCATTTGGACACTTCTACTTATATTTAAATTTAAAAACAACAACAAAAGTAACAGAATTCTTAAATCTAACATATTGAAATTATTTCTTGTTCAAATACAGGTGGGCTCACTCTTTTCTTATAAAGGAAAGATACCAAATTCTACCAGTTACTTTATCCAAAGCAGAGTGATGTTTCCTATCCTTCTAGTTTGGTCATGAAAACTGTTGGGTACACTTTAACTAAACCACAAATGTTAAAGTTACCCACCACAAAAATGCTTTATATAATACAGTAGGAGAAAGAAAAAAAAATAATATAGGTAAACATACACAAGCATATTCATAGTGAATCATGTCTGGCACTACAGTGACTTCTGCACCTAGATAGGAACCAAATATTGATTTTAATAACTTTCTTTTTTGGTAACAGTTTTGTCACAATTGTGCTCATTTAGCACTTGAACTGCTTATAATTCTGTACATGGTGAGTTGCCCTAAACCTTAATGGTCCCACCTGCCTTCACGTTGCTACAGTCCTCCATTAGTGTCTCCTCCCATAGATGAAAGTGGTAAGAACATCCTAGAAAAACCCTGCTGTTTTGCATGCTACCCCACTGTGTGGCAGAGATCTTATTTTTCTTTAATAATCAAGACCATTCACTCCAAACTGGTTAGTGAACCTCTTCTTTGTCTGTTGGTTCATTGGCATCTCATCTTTCAGTTTCATAGAAATTTCATTTGCCCTATGGTAGAGGCGTTCCTCCCGTAGGACAGGAAGTCGAAGTTATTAGGACAGGAATTGGGACATTAGGAATGAAAGGAGCCACTCCCACGTGTTTCCTTAGTTCCTGACCCTTATATTCTCATTATACTTGTAGGTGATCGGGTGCCTGGTAAAACCCGTGAATCCTTCAGGTATTAGTTTAATACCTCACTTACAGTGCAATAAATCAGTTCCTTGGTCAGAAACAAAGTTTCCTTTGACAGAAACAATGGATCCTATGACAGGAAGTCCAAGGTTGATGCTGCTAGCAAAGTTTATGGGACTAGGAAGGAGAATCTATACCCACAGTGTCTATTCCACTGAGCTCAAATTGCTACCCTTGATGAGACATAAAAATTCAATGTATCCATTTGGCACCTGGTGACTGGCTGGTGGTAGGGAATGGTGCTGCGCTGGGGACGCAGCCTTCATCTCAGCCCTTGACAAACTGGGTACTCAGTAACGGTTTTCACTGGCTGGAGTAGCTTTCGAGGAAGTCTGCTCATTTGGCTTAACTTTTCATGACTTCCATCCAAACTACTTTGAATACTCTGTTTCTTAATTTATTGAGCAAATACTAGAGTGGTATTTTAAAGACAGAGGTTAACATGCACAGTTCAAAATCATCTTGTCTATGAGAGTTTCTTTGGCAGCGTGTACCCTTTGGTGAGGCAGTGCATTTAGGGGATACAAATATCCTTACACTAAGTAATGACCTAAAATGTCCTCTTCTGCTGATCTTTCATTTACCTCCTCCTCTGACTTCTGGTCACCAATATTCCAGTCATGTTCCTTCCATATTCGTTGCTATTTAGTCAATCCATTAAAATCATCTATGAATCGCATATATCCATCCATCTGGTCATTTCCATGACCAGCAAAATGAAATACCAAATGCACTGCTCAAGGTTCCATCTACCAGGAAGATTTCTCTTTCCCCATCCTTCTAGGACCCAACTGAGTGGAGTCGTTCTGCTCTAGTCCTCTAGTTCTGACAGGTTGCAAATCTCTTTCTGTGTCAAAAAAGAAATTTTTCTTTCTTATGAAATTGGTTATAAGAAACTCTCCATGGGGCACCTAGGTCATGGGATTGAGCCCCACATTGGGCTCCCCGCTGAGCAAGGAGTCTCCTTGGGATTCTCTTTCCCTCTGCCCCTTCCCCCACCCCTACCCCCACTTGGAGCTCTATCTATTCAAAAAAAAAGAAAAAAGAGAAAGGAAGGAAGGAAGGAAGGAAGGAAGGAAAGAAAAGAAAAGAAAAGAAAAGAAAAGAAAAGAAAAGAAAAGAAAAGAAAAGAAAAGGAAAGGAAAAAAACCTCTCCATGATGTCACAGGTATAGGCTGAGGGAGAGGCGGCAATTTTTGCTAAATGCCGAATCTAGAGCTTTTGTTCTCAACCATAGGGGAGTCAGAGAGGTAGCAGTCTATCTTTTATTTTTGAGGGAATATGTTAAGATGACAGAGGACACTGGCACTTTAGGAAACTGCACTGAGATAGCAGGCCCTAGAATTTTCATGGAGATCACTTGCCAACTTCTGGCACATTATGTGTTATTCAAGGTATCTACGATACTTATTGATTCTTGTTAACCGGCTCCAAAGAGGATGTCATCAGTGTAGTAAATTCTGAAAACCTATGAGTTGTAAAGATGATTAAGATTCCTGTGGATAGGGTCACCTGGGTGAGCCTGGATGGCTCAGTGGTTAATGCCTCTGCCTTCGGCTTAGGTCATGATCTCAGGGTCCTGGGATCGAGCCCCACATCGGGCTCCCTGCTCAGCAGAGAGCCTGCTTCTCTCTCTCCCTCTGCCTGCTTCTCTGCCTATTTGCACTCTCTATTTCTCTGTCAATTAAATAAATAAAATATTAAAAAAAAAAGATTCCTGTGGATAGCTAGAAAATTTAAATAGTCCTGGTGAGAAAAAAAACAACACAAAACTGCTACTAGTAATCTTTTTAATGGGTTTAACTTTAAAGACTGGCTATAGGTTTTCCATTTGTGTGAATTAGTGCTTTAGAAATACTGAAAATATTTTCATATCTAATAAGCAGATTTATAAAACAAAGCAGATGAATAAAATTGGTATCTAAGAGTAGGATTATTATGTAAAAAGAACAGGTAATCATGTAAAACAGTGAAAGGAAGCAAGATAGGATCATAAGATAGAAATAAGAACTTAAAAATGGATTTTAGAGAGATAATGAAGATGAGGACAGAGTACAGATAAGGCAAAGGAAAAAAAGCAATGATTATATAGAATGCTACGATAATCCATTCATGAGTTATTTTATCTACTGTAATTACTTTTCTTTTTCAATTAACAACCATGAAAGGGAAAACATCCCCAGTGCTGAAAAGCATTTAAGAGTTGTATATAAGAAAAATAACATTTTGCTACAGTGCCAATGCCAGGAATATCATAGATTTTATTTGAAATTTAAATGTGCCTAATGTTCATTTTTGTGTAGATATTTAAAACTCACACATGCTGATTAATTATTTTCATTTTCATGGTTGCCATTATTGTCAAAAAATTTTAAGTACTTCTCTTGAATAATTTAATATCATTCTCTCCTAGGAAAATTAGTCATCTTCATGCTGC
Organism: Enhydra lutris kenyoni; assembly: GCF_002288905.1. Taxonomy (NCBI): domain Eukaryota; kingdom Metazoa; phylum Chordata; class Mammalia; order Carnivora; family Mustelidae; genus Enhydra; species Enhydra lutris. Next base: position 21,145,789 of record NW_019154091.1, read on the forward strand.
TGTTATAGATAAGAACAATATTACTATTTTTAGAAACCATTTTCTTTGCTTCAACTGAAACACAGTATATACAAAAACTTATATTTTCTTCCAAATTTCTCCTTATTTAATATTTTTTAGCATTTTAAATTTCACATTTTATTATTTTTATTTTATGGGAATGTACATCTAACAGATTTTTAAAAATCAGCATCTATTTCAGATTATTTAATTTTACTGAGTTTAAAGTATTAGACATTTAACTGACTGAGCCACTCTGGTGCCCAGAATTGCACATTCTTAATATTGCAACACTGGAGGGGAACTGAGAGAAGCACTATTAAAAGTATGTAGTAAGCATCTGGCATAGAGTGGGATTAGCACCATGTTGACTATAGTACAAAACATAAATGCTTGTTGCCATCTCATCATTTACGATCTAACTCATAAAGCACTCTAAATCCCCCCTCATATGATACATCTGTGAATTTAAAAAATCTCATTTCATTGTTTTATGGTTTGTATTTTTAAACATAATACTTCTAAGGATCTGTCTACATAAGAGTTAAGTGGCATGCATTTTATTGTTAGGTAGGATTTTTTTTGTTTTGTTTTGTTTTGTTTTTCTCAGGTTTCACTTCTGCTATTTTATAAATTAGTTTTATTGAGATATAATTCACATGCCATAAAATTCAACCATCTAAAGTATACAATTCAGTAGTTTTTAATATGTTTGCCATTATCTAATTTCAGAACATTTCATCACTCCCTAAAGAACCCTGTTTCAATCATTACTCATTCTTCTTTTATCTCAGTCCTTAGGACTCACCATCTACTTTCTGTCTCTATGGATTTGCTTGTTCTGTACATTTCGGATGCATGGAATCGTATAGTATATATAGTCTGTTTCATCTAGTTTCACTCACTTACAATGGTATATTCAAGATTCATCCGTCTTGTAACATGTATCAATACTTTACTCTCTTTGTGGACAAATAGGACTGTATGGATATACCACATTTGTTTATCCATTCATCAGTTGACTGATAATGTAGATTGTTTCCATAGCGTGGCTATTATTAATAATGCTGCCGTAAACAGTCATAGACAAGTTTTTGTGCAGACATATGTTTTCCAATTGTCCTGGATATGTTTCCAGGAGTGGAATTGCTGTGTCATATGATAACACATATCTGTACCAATAAATTCCATCCTGCTTTAACAAAATAAAACACACACACACAGAGGTTAAAAATTTTATGAATGTCTTTGTCACACTAAGCTGGATCGGTATATAAGTTATTGTTCATTATTATCTCTGGTTGTTGGCAATTTCGCAACATTCCTGAATCATTTTATTCTCTGGCTAGGCCAATTGAATTGTGGCCTAGAATTACCAATGAAAAGCCCTTCTGTGAGAAATACAAACCATTGCTCCTGGATCGACAGTGGGATGAGAGTGAGCTTCAGCAGATGTGAAATTTTACAATGGCGTCTGAGGATTCCCCCACAAGTTATCTGCTTTGAGGCTGGAGACAGCTATGAACATACATGGTGAATCCCTACATTTCCTGAAGTTGCTTGAGTCTCAGAAAGCTAGCAGCGAACCTGAGAGTTAGAGCTTTTTCCTGATCTTTATTCTTCCAGCATACCCAATGGTTTTCCAAGTTTTGACTTCCTTGTATTAAATCTCTTCCTTCTCGGATTACTTAGAGTCATTTTTTTTCTTACTGAAATCTGATTCAGGGGTGCCTGTGTGGCTCAGTGGGTTAAAGCCTCTGCCTTCGGCTCAGGTCATGATCCCAGGGTCCTCGGATCAAGCCCCACATTAAGCTCTCTGCTCAGCGGGGAGCCTGTTTCCCCCTCTCTCTCTCTGCCTGCCTCTCTGCCTACTTGTGATCTTTGTCAAATAAATAAATAAAATCCTTAAAAAAATAAATCTGATACATTTATGTTGGCGGCATTACCACACACCTATTTTTAAGTCCTATGGAATCAAAATTCTATTCACACATTTAAGAGATTTTTATTTTATTTTTCTTAAGATTTACTTAATTATTTTAGAAAGAGAGAAAAAGAAGTTTTGAGAGTAGGGGGAAAGGGGAGGGGCAGAAGGAGAGCATCTTCAAGCAGACTCCCCACTGAGTGTGGAGCCAACTTGGGACTTCATCTCAGGACCCTGAGATCATGACCTGAGCCTAAGTCAAGAGTGAGATGCTTAACTGACTGAGCCACCCAGACACCCCTAAGAGAGTTTATGTTAAACATTAACTATAATAAGAACCATTCTCATGTTGCCATATACCTTGTTTTGGCATTACTGTAGCTCCATCCAGATTGTCTACAAAAGAGGGAAAGTTTTCTACCGGTGCTTTATGCTGAGGTCACCACCGTAGTGCCTGTAGCATAATGAGCTCCACTGCCTAATTCTTGAAATATCACAGCTGGTAGAATTTTCTTCCTGCTGTCATCAGATATCTCTTCATGGACAACATGTGGGACCTTCTCTGATTTGTTATGGAAGAGCTGTGGTTACTTATGAGACATTATGGGGATGCATGGAGAGAGAGTATTCATTTTTGGCTTTCACCTTTGAAAAAGAGTCCTTGGAGTGTTATTTTTCCACTCACTTTGTTTTCAGCCAGTCATCTAATTTCTTCTTTTATAATACATTCTGGTACTACAACCAAGGTATGTAGAGAAATACACTGACACAGATGTTATCTATAAATATACCTGTAAAGACTACCATTTTCTGAGAACCAACTATGTGCAGATACTATATGTTACATTTTATACAATACTAAGGTTAGTTTTTAGTGCATACTATCTTCAAGGCACTATGCTAAGGAGTTTATAATCATCATCTTATTAAATCATTAAACAATTTGATGAAGTACTGTTATCATTTATATTTCACTTATGGAAAAACAGAATTGTAAAAGGTTAAACGATATTTCCATAGTCAAAAAGTTACTAGGTATTACAGCTAGCTGTTGAACCCAGGACTGTGTGTCCTTGAAGCCCATATTTGTTACACCAGCTGATTCTCTAGCTGTATCTATGCATATAAAAAAGAAGTCTGTTGTCTTCTTCTGTATTAGTCCAACCTGTCTTCCATTACCACAGGGTGTTTTGTTTTATTTTCTTTATTTTTAAATATTTTATTTATTTATTTATTTGAGAGAGAGAGGGCGTGCACAGACATGAGTTGGGGGAGGGATAGAAGGAGAGGGAGAGTGAATCTCAAGCAGACTCCATGTTAATTGCAGAGTTCAACCCAGGGCTCAATCTCATGACCCTGAGATCATACCCTGAACCAAAACCAAGACTTGGGCACTTAACCAACTGAGCCAACCAGGCACTCCTATTTTGTTTTTTTCATTAAGCAAATAATATAGTCACATCTTGCTCACAATTTTTCAGTGGTTCCCCATCACTTATACTATGAAATCTCTACTTTTTAGCATAGTTCAAAAGGCACTTTGTGCTTTGATTCCTTGAACCGATTAAGCCTTAGTTCCCTCCACTTCCTCCAAACTATATCTTTCCCAACACCATGTTTTTCCATCTGACTGGGATGCTTATATGACTCACAAACTCCTAATCATTCTTCAGGTCTTCCCTCCAAACCTCACCTTCTCTGTGAAAGGTCCATTGATTTGATTTCTTCAGGAAGACTTGGACAGAATGTCACCACTACTGGCATTGCTCCTTGCACATTTGTGTTAGTAAAGTATACTTCTGTCATAGGTGTGTTGTGAAGATTAAGGAAGACTGTCCTTGGAAGACGCTCCATAGAAGGCTTTGACTACTAAGCACTACACAAATATAGAAAATAAGCACCTTGTAATTTTATGTATTTTTAATAGCTTCTCATTTTTGTTTTTCTATCTTTACTATTGTAAATTCTTTTACATAGGGTTTGTGCCTATGACCACCAAAGATGCTGGGAATATTTCAGGCCTGGCTTATTGGATAACATTTACCTGTTCCTGAGACTCTCTGTTGGTCACCAAACCCAACTGGAAAAGGTTTTAGGTCCTAGAATGAAAATGATTTGTAATGATGAGGTACATGTTGATTTGTATTTAAACAGTATTATTGACTGGGAAGAACTGATGTGAGCCAGCTGAGCAACTCTGGTGATGACAGAACAACCATAGTTTCAATTGTTTGGTCACTTAAAAAGTGGGGGTGCTAGGCCTCCTTTTAAGGACAGCCTGATGGAGCCACACAAACTCTTGGCCTGCTCCGTCGACTGCCGGGGCGTGCTGATGAACTTACCATCTCCTCACTAGCAAAAAGACGACAATACAATGGTGACTCACAGCCTTTTAAGATACATAACAATTCCTATTCCTTCTGTTGGAGAGCTCGTACAGGGCACCCTCAGTGAAAGCTAACAATAAAGTAGCCTCATGTTCTTAAACTAAAATAAGTATATGTGAATGTGTCTTGTCATTGTCATCCTCAAATAGAAAAGAACCCGAGATCTATGATCTGAGTAACATACTCAGGCACTGTTAATGTCCCAGCTTTTTATCTTTATAACCAGAAATTCTCAGCAATATTCTTGTCCTGTATCAAACACTGGGTGAAGATTAAAAAAGAAGGAAAAAGAAAAGAAGAAGAGGGACACACACACACAACACACACACACACACAACACACACACACACACACACACACACACAGAATGAAGCAAAGAAGAGAAATGAAGGGAAGGAAGGAAGCCTGACAACAATCATTACTTTCCTGAAGAGGAAACCCTTAAAAACCTTACCATTCTTGGGACACCTGGGTGGCCCAGGTCGTGATCCTAGGGTCCTGGGATGGAGCCCCGCATGGAGTCCTGCGCTGAGCCCCGCATCAGGCTCCCTGTTCAGCCAGAAGTCAGCTTCTCCCTCTCCCCACTCCCCCTGCTTGTGTTCCCTCTCTCACTGTGTCTCTCTCTGCCAAATAAATAAAATCTTGAAAACCAGAAACCAAAAACCCCTTACCATTCTTCATGTATTTATTCGCATAACAAATAATTACTTTATGGCAAGAATAGCTCAGACAGCTTACTGTGTGCTGGGGGCCCTGCCTTCGTGGGGACACCAGAGAATAACAGAAAACCAAATGAACTAGAAGACATTAGATGGTGATAAGAGCTACATATGAAAGTAAACAGAGTGATGGGCTAGGGAGCGCTTGGGGAATGGATCACTTTCTATTAGGTGGTCAGGGGAGACTCCTTACCTTATTAGTGCGACTAACCACCTGTTAGTGTGCTTTCCTGGGTGAGCTCACACTGCACCAGGAGCTATGCAAAATTTAAAAAAAAGTAGCCAAAGACAACTGCCCTCAAAAACATTAGTGAAGTTCGGGAAGAACTATAACCAGTTTGGTCCCAGAGAACCCGATCGGCTTCCTCTGTGTTGTTGCTCACACTCTTCCCCCTTCCAATGTTCAGGCCTGGTCCAAATCCAGTCAAAACAGTTTTCCATCACAAGACTGGTTTATGAATGTGGTGATTCACGCTGCTGTCTGCCTCTCTACGTTTGGCTCCGAGCAGTGCTCCAGGCATGGAGACACGTAAAGCCAGTGTGATTCAGATTTGAAAATATCTTCAGTATTATGTTCACTGAACACTCTCATTTTTATCACAGTTGTTTTTATTGACAGATATGAAAAGGAGAATTATTCTTATCACAACCAGATTTTAAAAAAGAGTCCATGAGAAGAAGTTCAAGTGCCTGGGAGTACCAAAGCTCTTTTGCTCTGTGTGGACAGCAAATGAGCTAGTCATTTAGAAAAACTAACAGTGTGTGGATGAAGTAGTCAACCCAACCTGATGCATCCGGTGACTCTGAGTCATTGACATCTAGGAGGGTGGTTATTAAGCCTCGATGTGCAGAGAGCTAAAAATTTCCTCTCTGAGCTTTTCACACAGGCTCACTGTAGAGGATGATATTCCATACATGGGACAATGACTTAGCTGATGTCCACAATCTAAAGGAAGGAAGAACAAGGTCACCAAGGTTTACTTAACGCTTTCGATGTGCTACTCTGGCAATGTGCCAGATGCCATGTATTTATTTCCTCATTCCAGGTGTCCTTCCATTTCCGGGTGGACTACTTCACCAGGGCATCAACCTCTGCCTCCGATGAGTACCGCTCAGTTGCTTTCAAGTCTTCTGCAGCTCTCACTGGGATATAGATACGGAGGTTCCATGGATGTAGCTAAGGTTTATCAGTACAGAAGAGAAGCGTGCACATCCCCACAAAAGAATGCAAGCTCATAAGGGGCTATAGGTGCCTACTGACAGAATTTCCTTCTAGAAACTGTATTTTAGAGGTGGATAATCCTATAATGTAATCATATTCAAAATATAGGTACATAACCACTTTCACTAAAAAAAAAAAAGGCAGAAGAAAGAACAAAGAAAGAAAGTAAAAAAAGGATTCTGTCATCTTGCCTCTGACTTTTTAAACTTTTTATACAGTCAGATCAGCAAAGAAAAAATAATGTCAATACTGGGAAGAGATGAAGGGAAGAGTCAAATCGTGGAACACAGGTTGAGAGCCTTTGTGGCATACCCCCTTAGGCTAGGACATAAATTAAACCATTCCCCAAGGGTTGCCTCACAAGAGCAGACTGTCTATTAAGGCAAGGTTTAGAGATCATCTTATTTATTGTCTGAGTTTTTGTTGTTTCTTTGTGTAACTAAAGCATATTGGACTTTTCCTCCCTGTATTTTCATTGGAACCAAGGTTATACAAGTGATCTGAATTATATATTAGCCGTTCACATCTTCATGAAATCTTTCAATATGACAAATTTGAAAGGGAATGATTATGCGAGGTCTGTTCAGAATAGTAGAGCCACAACAGGAAACGTGAATTGCCTTTTTGCCATTTATCCGTAAGTTAATTACTCACCTATTCATGCCTAAGTGGAAATTGTTGAATTTTCTTCATACGTTAGTTATTGACCAAAATCGTAGTACTATTTAGATACACATCATTCAGGCATTATTTTCTTATGTGGAGTATACCTCCAGAAGTAAAATATGAGCCTCCAGGGTAATTGAAAAACCACTACATTTTATAATTATCAGATAAAGTCTAAGGCGATAAATATTGTCTTTAAAACACCTGGGAAACCATTATTTCTGAAAATAAATTGTAAACTAAGCATGATTTTATTTTGCAGGACTTTGAAGCTATAAATCAGTTTATGCTTGCCTCTATTCATTTTACCTATTGCTCCTTCACTTCCCTATTTCCAAGGAAGTGATAATAATAATCCCCTGCATCTCATAGGGGCTATTATGAGGATAAATGGCATAATATATGCAAATATGTTTTGGGCTACTTGATGAGGTATAGAGAGACTTGGGTCACTGGGAAATACTAACAGTGTAGAAGAAGTGGTCGACAAGCCTTTACATATATAAATGTGGTTAGTATTAATTGCTGTTGAGGAGCTATAGAATGAATATGTAATAAGATTTTTATGCTTTCATGTAAATAAAATTTCAGAGATACATTCAATATATTGTCAAAAAAAGGAATCCGTGATTTACTACATCCTCTGATTCAGATGATTCAAAATAAATGCTATTGATTTCTTCCTCTCGAGTTCATTATTTTTGATCACTCCAGTAAGTCCTCAAGGGCCAGCATTCACAGCATTTTTTTTCTGGGCTGTTGAACATAAACTCAGAAATATACCCAGACCTTTTTACATGTGTTACAACTATAAACATATAAATCCAATGACTATATAGAGTTAACAAGTTGTATTCTTCACATTAATTCCTAAAAGACATTGTGTTATCTTCCATCTTAATTGCGCTATTTTCAATCCACCGTTTTACCCATAAAAAGAGATGAACAACGATACAAATTATCAGAAACAACAGATAATCCATTGATCCCTCCAGCAGAAAAAACAGTTGTATGCAATGGGGACAGCTGTGGGGATTTGTCAAAATGTGGCTGTAAATGTGCTGGATTTATTTTTTCTTGGCTTCAATATTTTATTGGAGAGGAGTCTCAGCTGGGTTCTCCAATCCCTCAGCTGAATTGTGGTTATTCATGGGTTCAAGGTCATCAATAATCAAAAAATGAATGCAGATTAATAGAGGGAATTGAATTTAATTCTCATTACTCTGGAGAAATAGCACTGGGAATATTCTATGCCTGCTTGTCTAATAGATCCCTTCTGTGCTCCCAAGGCACCTTGCCTACAGAAATATTTTCACTTGGATATATAAATAAGCCAGGCAATGGCATGTATCCTTTAAATGACCAAAAGCATCGATTGTGCATTTTTACTCCCAGCAGCTAGAATAGTGGCTGAAATGAAATAGATTCAGTATACAACACGTTTATATGGATGCATGGATGTCTTGAAAAAAAAAAAAGACTCATTAACCATTTTAGATCTCAACTTGGAAAAATACTATTCTTGTATTTTGAGGTCAGATAAAATTAGGAAAAGAGACCTGGAAAGAAACTTGGGAGAAAAGGGTAGAATTCAAATAGTCCTTTAAAGCACAGATGCTTTGTTGGGGAAGGGAGACACCTTCCTAGGCTCTTCAGTTACACATAAACAAAGCAAGTTCTCTGCCTCCTGTTTTTTGTTCCAAAAGGAAACTGGGGCAATTATTTGGATCTTTTAAATCAGAGCTCTGTTTCTGAGTACTTGTTCTTTCCTTTGGCCAAAACCTCTCTCTCTCTCTCTCTCTCTCTCTCTCTTTCTCTCTCTCTCTGTTTTGTTTTGTTTTGTCTTGAATATGCTTAAAACTGGATGCCCTGCAAAGGCAAAGTAGTTGCCTTTATAAAGAGTATGTATTGTTCTTTGAAAAGTTACTCATAAACTAAAAAGAGGTGAGTCTCCATCACTTGAGGTAAGGTGTATCTGATCTTTAAGCAAGAAGTAAATGATGCGTCCAGCCCCTTCCAGGGATCCACATATCACAAACCCTCGTCAGGAAAGGCTCCACATCTCTTGCCCTGTGTGTTGGTGTCTTGGAAACAAAGGCAACTGCTGTTAGTAGGTGTTGGTAGTAGGTTTCCATGCTGTGCTGCTGCTGAAGTTTGAGGCAGACCATAGTATTTCCAAAGATAGGGATGATTTAAGTGGTGAAGAACGGCAAAAGGTGGAAGAAAAGACAAGTTAACCAAGTTCTCATATTCCTTCTCTTAGGTATGCAAGCAGTGTTGCCTAACAAAATCTCTTAGTAAGATTTCATTGAAATTTCAAAAAGTAGTTAAATGTTTTATTTTACTTCATTTAAATGAATTAAAAGACTCATAAAATACATGATTCAAGTTAATAATGTCAAAGACAAGCTCAGGAAACAGTACTAAATTCAAGAATTATGGCCAAACACCCAGAATTGCTTTTTGTGCTAATGTGTGAGCCCACTTGAAACTACTGAAAACAAATAAGCAAACAAAAACAAACGAACAAACAAAAGTGACTTCAACTAGGCCAACAATGTAAAAATTTTTTGAAATATTTGGTGAAATAAATGCCAAATCCCACCCTATAACCACTCTTGGACTCACTGTGAAAATGTCTATTACATGGTGTTAAAATAAGCCACACTAAGAAAGTGAAGGAAAACGAGACATGATGGGTGAAATTAGACATGATGGGTGAAACCAGACCTTGAACTCTAAAAGTGCTGAGAAAAGGGGATGCTTGAATCTTGCTCTGTTTGGGGAGAGATTCATAAAACTCTTGTATTTCATATGTTATCCAAATATTACACCAATATATTACATTTATTATCTTGTTAAATGAAATGAGTTAGTTCATATGTTCCCTCAGAAAGCCCAAATTATGAAGAATTTGTCTTAAGCAAAGAACTCTTCTATCTTCTTTGACCAATTCTGTAATAGGTCTGAGAATCTCATGGGTTATGTACGAATGTGGAGTTGGACCCTTGAAATGGTATCAAATCTTTAGATTGTGATGGTAATTTGAGATTTCAATGTTTATCATTATTTTTAGAATCTATCCTTTTTTTACAGGTAATGTTCAAAATTGTTGTACACGTGCTCCACAAAATTAACTGCAGAAAATATTCATCTTATGTCCAAAAGCTCCACTGGGATTAAGGTAAATAAGTAGAAAAGGTATTAAAATATTAAAACAATCTTTTAAGTACCAACAACCAAAGAATGAATTATGGTCTTTGACCTGAAATGAAAACAGTTTTAATCTGGTGCTACCTACAGTGGTTTGGTATGAACTCTTGCTTGACATTGAATATATTAGAAAGCACTTAAATACGTAAACAAATCAAAGGTTGGATGCTTCAATTTTAGACAGTCTAAAATACACTATTTCAAAATTTAGAGGAAATAGGCTTTTAACTGAAAAAAAACTGCACATGCAGTTTTTTATGCAAATAAGATATGAAGAAATTAAGGAAATGAAAATATTTGCATAACTATAAAGGAGAAGATCCATATACAAATAATACTGAAACTAATGTCTACAGATACTATTGTCTAGCTATTATAAATTCAAAGGATGGTCTTGATGGGATAGGGTTGAGCAAACTGAGGCATATATTACAACTTTAAATTTTCTTTATAATATCTTAGCATTGAAAGAAGTCAAAGAAACATGTATTGTTCTAGATGTTGCCTTATGAAATGGTAAAAATTTGATATAGGTAATACAAAATTATATAATTAAGTTAAATATTTTAATAGCTTCTACAAAGTGTAGATTTTTCAAATATTACCCCCAATACAATGTTCAAACACTCAATAATTCCAACTAGTGTATTATAATTTTATAAACAATTCCAATGTTTTCCAAATTGAAGTTATTAAAGCAAATGAATCCTATTGAAGCACTGTGATGATTTGACAAAGGTCTAATTTGGCCTACCCTACCAGTAGGGTACAAATTATTTGAAAACCTTGATTATAACAATAAAATGAGTAATTCTACTGACATGGAAGCTAGAAACTTGTGATATGAAATAAATATTTAATAATTTATTATTTATTTTGCCTTGTTACTCATCCAAATACTTTGCTCCTTTCAATAGAATAAGCAAGCATGTGTCATATTTAAGTTTGTTCATTTTTGATATATTGCTGACTTTCTGTAATAAAAATTATCAAAGCTTAGTGCATATTTTTCAATGGGTTCATCATGAAGGGATGCTTGTCAAGGTAGAAAGAAAGACAGGGTTTCATTTAATAGCCTGTAACTTCTATGACTTTTTATAACTTTTAAATATTTAATCTTATTGTGTATGGACCTACATTTATCATGTCTTCATGGCCTCACAAATGTTAGGTGTAATTCTGATGGTGAGTCTTGCTCTGAAGCAAGTGGACGTTTCTATTTGTACTAATCTTGTGAAGAAGGCAGAGTATCAAAGTATAATTTTCTACAAGTTAAAAATATAACTCATAAAAACATTAAAGTAAGCGCATGTCAAAAACATTCACGAGGGACTAAGCCAAGGGTTAAACTCGTTCAATGGAGTACAGGAAGGATCAAAGCGTGCGTAGACACAGAAAGAAAAAAAATGCTGAAATGGCATTGTTAAATTAAATACAAAACTGTTTAATATCCTCCAGGGCCATAAAGCATAACTTTTGGGGTTATCTTTTCTATCAGACAGAAATCATTTGTATCTCAACTGAGCAAAAATCATTTGCAATTTAACAGTCTTCTAAAGGTTACATCTAACTGCACAGAGTCTGGAACTTTATCAATAGTAAATAGTAAATCAAACAAAACTGAATCTTCTTAGACAATCAGATAAGCTTCGAGTAGACCCATTAGTGTTCTAGTAAGTCATGGACAGGACAAGAAGTCATCCTTTGTATCCCCCATTTTGGATACTTTTTCTTGGTAAGGGAAAGGAAATAAAATCTGGGAAATTCAGCCTTAAATTGGGGTGAGAGAGGGACTCTTTAACTGGAGCTTGGGCAGTGGGCCAGGACCCTGATGAATACATTTAGACTCCAAAACATGCTCTGTGGTAATTGTAACTTGGCCTTGGCCCCTTAGAGGCAGGTAGGAAACAAAGCTCGGAGGTGCCCTGTGCACTGGGACTCTTCAAGGAGGGGCCCACACTAGTGCACTCCAAAAGTAGCCTCATTTTATTGTAATTGTAACTTATTCTGTGTTTTGATAACATTTCTGTGTCTCCAGCCTTCAGTAAAATCCAGCCAAGTGATAGCCTCATCTCCAGCTGTGTTGTGGGAACTAAAATGGTGGGTCTGTTCCATGACTGGGTTAGTTACTCATGTTAAGGATGGAGAGAAAGGGGAGGGGCAGAGTTTTCCTGAACAAGGCCAGTAGAATGGTACCAGCAGTGGTTCAAGGCAAAAACTTCGTAACTAATACTGTGCATTAAGTCCTTTTGCACCTCAGATATCTAATGGTTTCTGTTTTCCTGACGGATAGACATAGTTCTTATTATTTGATTATATTATTTCTATTATTAATGTCAGTTATAGTATTAGTATTAATAATAATAATAATAATGTTCCTCTGAAACATTATCTAGGAACCACAAAATCTAACAATATAATATTCCTCCCTGACTTTTCCAATGCACTGCTCTAGTCCTTTTCCCCACAGACTTCATCCTTGACCCAGAAGCAAATATATAATGAACAATCAATAGTTATATGAACTGGTGTCTCATTTAAATATGCCACTATGGGTTTATATCTATCATCGATCAATGGTTTAATGGGTGGAAAGATTTATTTCATTTGACACCAGTCTAAGAATGATCATTGGTATTTTGGAGAACAGATTTTGAACAATTAGAAAAATGTGTAATCAATAATAAGAGGGTCCTTATGTCCCACATAAAGCAAACGTGTCAAGAAATATTGTATGACTTACCTTTAATACATTATCTTTCTCCAGCTCTCTATTGATTACCTGTGACTTACAACAGTTTGAAGGAGAAAATAGATACCACATAGGTAACCTTGTTTCACAGCTGAATCAAGTGGAGTTTATTTCCAGTAGCCGGACTGCCTTGGTGAGAGGAGCTTGGACCAATGGATTTAGCATCCAGAATTATAAATTCATAGAAAAATGTGGGACTGTGAGGGCTTAACACTAAGGAATAACATGCAAATATTATTTAGAAAAGATAGATAAACAGATGTGGAGTGAAATTATCTGGTTCAGCAATGCACGTAAAGTGTTCTAAGAGATCAGTCTGGCTCACCTTAGGGTCTCTTCATTTTTCTTTGGTTCTCATTCTTCTCTTTCTCCGAGGACTTAATTCTATCGCAACATTGTCATATCTGCCTTTCCTCATTGTCTTCTCATGTTAGAGTCTGGAAAGGACCGTCATTCAGTTGTCACTTCCACCTGCTTGTTTTCGCCAGCAAACAAAGGCTCCCTATTACACACTAACCGTGTGAGCTGGGAAAATGTCTTTACTTTGAAAGTCTCTTGCCAACAGCATATTTCAGCAAATAGTTTCATTGGCTAGGTTGATGTCTTGACTAATAATCTGGAGTTTATAACCATAAACATGCGACCCAACATAAATAAGACTGATATCCAGGCAAGACATGAAGAACCAGCATTTTTACAGTTATATCACTTGTGACTGTGTCTCAGAATTCTATCCATGAAACTATTACTTTCCAAAAGCTGAAAAAAGAAAATACAAAGAACTGCTGGAATGTAATTTGAAGAGTTATTGACTAGAAGACATTAGGGTGAAATACAATTAACACTGGCTGTTAATAACGAGACCACCTGAGCTCAATCCCTGACTCCTTTATTCTTTCTTTTAAAGATTATATTTATTTATTTGAGAGAGAGAAAGAGAGAGAGAGAGAATGAGCAGTGGGGAGGGGGGCAGAGGGAGAGAGAGAGAGTGCACAAGTGCACAAGCAGGGGGAGCAGCAGGCAGAGGGAGAAGCAGGCTCCCTGCTGAGCAGAAAGCTTTATGCAGAACTAGATCCTAGGATTCTGGGATCATGACCTGAGCTGAAGGCAGATGCTTATTGGACTGAGACACCTGGACACCCCTCCCCCGCTCCTTTATTATAAGGATTAATTCATTTAATTCATCTCTCTCTCTCTCTCTCTCTTTCTCATTCCGTCCCTCTGTCTCTGTCAGTCTCTTTCACACACACATACACATACACACGCACATGCCACACATCTGGCTTATATCAGGGCTCAGACAGCTATGACTTGCAGACCAAATTCAGCCTATCACCTATTTTTGTAAATAAAGCTTTATTGGGAAACAGCCATATCCATTTGTTTACATTTTATCTATGGCTGCTTTTTCGCTTCAGAAGCAATTTAGGAGTTGTGACAGAGATCATATGGTGGCAAAGTCTAAAATATTTACTATCTGGCTCTTTACAGAAAACATTTGCCGATCTCTGGCTTAGATTATAGCAGAATACCAAAATATATATATATATATATATATATTTGTCTTGTCTGTTTCAGGTTGAAAAAATATGACAGACCACTTAGTGCTTAGGTCTTGGTTTCTACACCATTCTCCAGTAAAAAGAAGCAGGGCTCCTCAGAGAAATGGTTTATTCTATGGCTGGGGCAGGAAATACATGGGGTGTGAGCCCAGAGCATCTCATAGTGCCAAAAATTAAAGAAATGATAGGAAAAAAAAAAAGCAAAATAAACATTAATAGGGGCATGTCAAAGAGACAAGTAAAGGTACTCCGGATGATGAAAGCTGAAACATTTGAGTAAATACATAAATAAATAAATGATCTTGGATTATAACTCAAGGTCTAAAATAAATCTCCATGAGTTCATACTAATATAAATAGATGACTGAAGAAATAAATAACGGAGAAAAATAGAAACATCTGCAGTAGGAAGAATTTTAAATAATTTATGTAGCTACTCTGCCCTCAAGGACGTGAAACGTAACTAACGGTCCATTTCGTAAGTGTGGCTGTGCTAGTGACTTCCTTTGAAGAGGACAGTACAGAAAAAGGAAAAAAAAAAGAGTTACTTGGCAGGAGGGAAACCTGACAAACACTACTGAAGCCAGGTGATCAAGGTCAACATCGACAAGTGAGTAAGTCAGATTGGTAGCATGTACCCTTGATGTGATGGGATGAGAACGGTTCTTTGCCTCAGTGGTCTTCTTCTACAAAAATACATAACCCAGGTCTAATCATGAGAAAAATCCCAACTGAGAGGCATTCCAAAAGTATCTGAACCAGTACTCTTCAAAATTCTTGAGGTCATCAAAAACAAGGGAAAATTTGAGAAATTTTCACAGCCACAAGGAATCCAAGACTACGTAACTACTAAATGTAATGTCATTTCCTGGATGGAATTCTGGAACAAAAACGAACATAGGTAAAAACTAAGGAAATCTGAGTAAACTATGGAATTCAGTTAATGATAATGTATCAATATTGTTGTTGTATCAATTGTAGCAATATATCATACTAATATATTAATATGGGACACCAGGTTTGGGATAAATAGAACTCTCTGTCCTATTTTTATATTTTTTCTGTAAATCTAAAACTATTTTAAAGGAAAATTTTTATTTAAAGATTTGGGAGGAAACAGTTGAAATGTTATTGTATTTGATGGTCATATCTTACACATTTAGGTATAGAAATTATTTCATCATATGGATCTAACAAGGAGAATAAAATGAAGAGAAAAGTTCCAAATATTGTTATTCTCTTGTAGTTATTTACTGTACTGAAATGTTTACTTGAAAATTTTTGCAGCTTTTGCATTTGTACTAATGGGCTCTGATCCTAAAAATACTAGAGAAATAAGAAACTCTATTTTAAGTAGAAAAGACAAAAATAGCAGGAAATAACAGTCATGCTCTGAAATATAATAAAGTCATTCAGAGGTTCTATGTCATCACAGAACAAAAATGAGAAAAGGATGCAGTTAAAGGGTAAAATCTACTGGGGATATGTTTAATTCAAGCATTGTATTTTGGAAACTACCCAAAAGCAGTAAGAGATTTAGCACAACGTCTGGGAAATTAGAGAGAGCAGTACGATAGAATGGCAGTTCATTTGTACCTTCGAGGAAAAAAAATCAGCATAAGAAGAAAGAAAACAAGTTTTCCTACATTTAAAGGAAAAAAAAATACTGTAAGCCATAAACATATTTCCCAAAGAAAATACTATTTTCAGGTAACAAATGTACAGCCTATATGCAAGGGCATATTTTTTTAAAATCAGGAATAAATTCAAAATTGACACAGTTCATTCTAGAGATGGCTAGAGTTAGAATGCTTTAAAAAGTTAAGGAAAAAAAAAATCCAAAGCCATCTTCTGAAGCATTTTATTTTTTTAATTTTTTTATTTTTTAAGATTTTATTTATTTATTTGAGAGAGAGGCAGTGAGAGAGAGCATGAGCGAGGAGAGGGTGAGAGGGAGAAGCAGACTCCCCGTGGAGCTGGGAGCCCGATGCGGGACTCGATCCCGGGACTCTGGGATCATGACCTGAGCCGAAAGCAGTCGTCCAACCAACTGAGCCACCCAGGCGTCCCTTCTGAAGCATTTTAAATGATGACAATATGCTTAGTTTTAAAATGATGATTCTAAGCCAAATGAAGTCACTCTGGCAGACTTTTTGGAGGAGAAACCAGGTATTTCTGAAGGTCATTTTGGAATAAGGTATAATGGATACCCTGGGCTTCTGATGCTAGAAGCAAAGGGACAGGCCCTGAGTCCATCCTCAGGAAATATCTTTTTCAACCTATTCAAATGTAAGGAAGTAATGTAACCTTTTAGAAGACTGTGATATTCCCTTCAGAAGAACATACTATTGTGAATATAGTTAATCACAAATCAATGGTTTCCATGGCTTTCCCTGCTGTAACAGAAAAACATTTAGAATTATCCCACCTTTACCTAGAAAGTAAGATAAAACAGATAGTCCTCAAACAAGTCAAGGTAATAAAGCAATTTAACTTATCAATTCCATGACACTAGATTGGAGAATATCTGGTAAATTGAATATAGTTATCAGCTATTGGTATTCTAGGTTGATACTTAAATATAGAAAAATCATACAATGCGCTATCAGGAACTTAATTGTCAAAATTAATTGTCAAAATCTGACTATACCGATGAACTCCAAATTGAGCATACAAATTCTATACATGTTTACTTTAGCCTGACGTCTGTATAGTTTGTTGCTGTTTTTTAAAGCAACTAATATTTCAATGAAGAGTAAAACAACAAAGGTGAAACAGACAGACAGATCCCCTTTGACTGCTTGATAGTTACGTTGTTTAACATGTTGGCTGAAGAGTAGGAATTAATTTTGCTTATTCCAGGATAGCCTCAGCATAGTTTCGTCAAGGTTCATTTATTTAACAAATGTTTACTGAGCACAAAATTAGCATCAGGGATACAATTACAAGTAACATTAAAAAGGGTCTCTGTCTTCGTGGTGCCTATAATCCAATAGAAGAGACAAGTACTAATTAAATAATCACATAAACAAGTGTGAAACTGCTCTTGTAATAATTGATAGGAAGGACAAGTACATGGTGCTATGTGGCACAGTCAGAGAATTGGAAAAATCTCTGAGAGTCACACTTGAGATCCGATTTAAAAAGTAAATAAAAGTTCACTAGAACAAGAGAAGAGAGGATATTTCCCAGGTAGACAGAAGGATATATGCTACTACATTCTGGTGAAAGTTAGTGTGGGCCATGAAGGAACTTTGGAGATCATGGTAAGAATGTTTGCTTTATATTAAGAGAGTAGGAAAGCATTACATTTTAACCAAAACGGGATAGCTGTTTTTGCCCTCAAACGATGCTATGCAATCTAATATGTGGATAGATGATGAAATGGAGTTGACCCAGATTCAGATACATTTGTTAAAGGGTTATTATAGTATCTGGGAGTCTGTTTCTGAGCACCTGAGCCCATGATACTTTCCCTGGA
Source organism: Enhydra lutris kenyoni (assembly GCF_002288905.1). NCBI lineage: Eukaryota > Metazoa > Chordata > Mammalia > Carnivora > Mustelidae > Enhydra > Enhydra lutris. The sequence goes on from NW_019154091.1 coordinate 21,163,715, forward strand.
GATTCTAACAAGTGGATAGGTTCAAGTACCATTTAGGAAATAATATGCACCAGACTTGGTGAGAGATGGAATATGGGCCGGGAGATAAAAGAGAGAAAAAGAAACAAGTATAAAGATTAGCCTCTAGATTTCTGGCTAGTACGGTTTGATGGGTATTGGAGCTACTCTTTGAGACAGACTGCAGAAGAAGATTATTAAAGAGGAAAGATGATATTAAACACAATGAGTTCGTTTGGGATGTTGACTTTAAGATACCACTGGAACGGACACAAAGGGATGACCACAGTGGCACTTCCTGAATGGCAGAATAAGGATCTCTGAAAATCTGCATAAAGACAATGAGAACACTGGCAATAATTCTCAAAATCAATTTTTTTTTAACACTCTGGGAATTAGCCAAAGGCTTACAACAATTATGAAGCTTAGAAAAATGGCTAAATCACAACAAGAACAATGAGCTCTGTGGCATTTTAACTTGCCTTACTCCAAAAGTCCACTGGGGGATTTGAAAAGGTCCAACATATTCCTGGAAATCCAGAATAACATGCCCAGATGCCAGGCTGCACATATGCCCAGGAATGACTTTTGAGAAGGCTCTGATTGCTCCCCTTTGGCTGTTAATGATTCTCTGACCAAGAAAAAAAGTAAAGACTAAGGCAGAGTTTTAACTGTGTGATGAGGCATTGTAGACATAGCCTAACACACAGAGCCCATCAGTAAAGACTCATTGGTTTGAGGCTTTTAAGGAAATACCTGATCATTAGCTGATCACTAAGTTAGTCGAGAAGAATCTTCATCGGCGACACACAACAAAGAACACAGGTTGAATTAGTTTAAGTAAGTCACTAAACAAACAACTTTTTGGGTGGAATTGTAAAGTGGTGCAGCCATTTTGGAAAACATCTTGGCAGTTCCTAAAATTCTTAAACATAGCGTTACAATAAGATCCAGCAATTTGACTCCTAGATCTATGTCCAAGGGAAATGAAAATCTGTTTACACAAAAAGTCATACATAAATGTTCATAGCAACATTATTTATAATAGCAAAAAAGTGTAAACAACACAAATATCCATCAACTGGAAAATGGATAAAAAAATGGCTGTATCTATAAAAGGGAATATTATTTGTCCATAAAAGGGAATGAAGCATTGATACATGCTGCAACAAGGATAAATCTTGACACATCATGGAATGTGCAAAACCAGACACCAGAGGTCACATGTTGTATAGCTTCTATATATACTAAATTTCCAGAACAGGTAAGTCTAGAGAGAGGAAAGACTGGTAGCTGCTAGGGGCATAGTGGGGGGAGTGGGAATAGGGACTGACTGTTTCTGAATGTGGTATTTTCTTTTGGGGTGATGAAAATATTCTGAAATTATATAGAGGTGATGGCTGTACAAATGTGTAAATATATTAAATTGTACACTTCAAGTGGATGAATTTTATGACAGGTACATTATAATGCCATGAAGTTGTTACAAAAAATAAAAAGGATGGAGTGATAAATTTCAATGTTTGGTGTTTAGAGGAAATATGATAACTTTGGATGCAAGTTATAGAGTTTTCTTTAAAATCTTAGTGTGTGGATAAATGGACAGTTTCATAATTGTCTTAGTCCATTTAGGCTGCTATCACAGAATCCTAAAGACAAAATCTATTTCTCACTCTTCTGGAATCTGGGAAGTTCAAGATCAAGGCCCCAACAGATTGTGTGAACAGATCTGCTTCTTGGTTCTTCTGCCTATGTCCTCGTTTGGTGGAAGGGCCAAAGGAGTTCTCTGCGGTCTCTTTTATAACGGCACTAATCTCATTCATGAGAACCCATCCTCATGACCAGATCACCTCCCAAAGGCTACATATCCAAATGCCATCACACTGGGGGTTAGGATTTAAACAGGTGAATTTTGGGGAGACACATTCAGTCCATGACAATAATGAGGTTATAGAGTACAATTTTTAAAAAGAATATAAAAAAATAAAATAGGGGAGACAAGGGGCCCAGGGACTCGACAAGGAAGTGATTGCAGAAAACATCTTGGAGACATTACATATATGTCTCTGATTTACATTGCCTTAAAGCTATCATGTTAGAGAACATAAATATGTCAAAAGTTACTTTGAAACCAGGCAAGAAATATTATTAAGATAAAAGGAGCTCACTAAGGAGATTAAAGCATATGGTCCTTTGCTCTTTCTTAAACTTCCAAACTTTTCAAAGGCATGTGGATCCTAGAACAAAGCATAAAAACAGAGCCAAAACTAAAAGGAGCCATTCATAGTAACTGAAATAGCCAAATGTAAAATGCAAATTGTTTTTAAGGCACTGGTGTTGTGCTTTGAGAATGCTTCAAGGTTTTTCAAGAGAAGCTGGAGATGGGCACAGTTTATATGTATAAAGAAAAGAGACTTAAATGAAAAAGAAACAACATTCCTTTCCATGTACATGGCACGTTCAAACCACTACTCAGTTCTGAGGGCCAGTTATACACATATATATGAAAAGCTAGAAGAAAACATTTTGAGTGTGTTCTTTTTATGAGAAATACGCTGTAATTACAAATCCATCTCACACTGGTCCTCATTGTCTAATATAATTACAGCACTTCTATCTGCTTTGTCCACATTATTCAACATCATGTTCATATCAATACTATTCCTCTTGGCCAGCTAACATGCTGGCATTTAAACAGCTGTCATCCTTGAATATTAATATGAGAACCATCAACGAGGAAGACTGGGGAATTGATAGGTGAATTCGCTTTCACGCAGTGAATGAAAAGCTGATATGGTCCAGGGTAGGTCTTTAAAAGTACTTTTTTGAGAGGTGACAATAGGACAGAGAGAAAGAAAGGTGGCTTTTGAAATCAAGCTCATGAAGGCACGTGGTTATATTCCTTAGCCTGTGAATTGACTTTCTTATCTTAAATAGAGAATAGTATCTTCTTCAGAGAGATACAGGAAATATTAAACAAAATGATGTTAATTACTATTTTGTGTGTCCCTGGAATGAAATAAGCTTTCAATCACCATAGCTATCATTGTATCAATTATTATTGAATCTTATTTTACATCATAAGCAACAAAAAGCATGAGAAAAAAAGTGATATTGTTGTGACATTATATCATGTCTAAATATTAATAAATAGTTGTCATGGGTCTTGGCCAACACAGTTTCATATCCTAGGAACTTGGTTCATGTTCACATGAGAAAAGATGAGGAACGCATAATAATTTCTACTTAAATGTGGCACAAAAGTACAGTGTTTATAAAACAGTATGTTCCCCCTTTTGCAATTAAAACAAAAAAGATGAAATTCCTCCTGAATGAAATCATGTAACAACTGGTAGAATGAGAAAAATGAATAAAAAACATCAAGCTCTTTTGAACCTTCTCTCTTTCCCAGAAGAAAAGTAGAATGGGGAGAAATGATTATCTTTTCATATGACTATATTTGCCACTCAAATATGAATAGCACCTGAATGCTGACAAGTATTTCATAGTTAAAGAGGATGTACTCTGGTCTTGCTATGCTACAAAGGAAAGATAGCTACAAGTCTGCACCAGTGGCATAGATTACAGCAAATTGTCGTTAAGAAATTTTCATTCTTCTCTGCCAGCTCATAGGTGTCATGAGATCAGAATGTCTTATCCACCCATTAGTCTCCTAAGTGCACTATGCAATCTCTGGTATGCTACAATATTGAATAAATGTTGGTTCAATGAATGAAACATTCTGACTGGGTATGCTGGAAACAGAGCTGTCACCACGTTTCAGCAGGAAAGGAGAATAGTCTGCCCTTTTACTGGCAGAAGCAAGGGCTCTTGCATATTTGATTGCTCTACCACGCGAAAGCTTGATGGAGGTAATGGTGACAAAGGGGTAGAAGTTTAAGTAACTAGGTTACAGAAGGTCTATGTGCGTGCGCACATGCACGCACAGGGTGGCTAATGGACCCCGGGGCTTTAAGACAGAAAGCCTAAAGAAACCGTTCCTTTGGGAATTCTAGCTGGGGTTGGATATGCTATTGAAACTTAGTGAGATACAAAAAGATGGGAGGCTTTCTGGCCAAGAAGCTGAAAACATTTTAAGTAGAAGGAGTGAATTGGCAGATCTTAGTGCAATGGAGTTACATTATAGGTGCTTTTGGGGCGGATTTAGAACCTAACCCTTATTTAATGGCATTTAATGCCTAAGAGAGTGAGCCTGATTCCTGTTCAGGGCCTCCAAAGGCACTGACAGACTGGAAAGAGAGATGCAGACAATCAAGGTCAGCTCCATATTTTTTCCAAGAATAGTATGCATGTCCATCTGCTCACGCAAGATTTAGATTAAAACCCAGTAAGCATTCCCTACTGTGTGCCGGTGACATTTTATCTTGTTACCTCCTCCCAGGAAACAATTTATTTGTATTCATTAGGTTTGCAGAGGCTGATTTATTAAAACAGAATGGAGTAAATCCTTCAGGCAAACAGAAACATTTTATAATTCTCATCCATCATTTGTTCTCTATTAGAATTTTTATAGTTATCAAGTCAGGAGGAATAGTGCACACACTTAAGGCAGGCCCGACGCTGTAGCAAACAGTTGACACAGATGATCTCCTCTGATCTTCACAACAACCTATTCCATAGGTACAATTATAATCCAAATTTTACAGATGTGGAAACAAAGCAAGAGATATTGTCAATTAGCCAAGGTCACACAGGTACTAAGCAATGGCTCTAGGATTCAAAGTCTGTGAGCTGATTTCAAAGCAGGGACTCCTAAACATTGGGCCACACCGTCACCATCACCATGCACTGAGTCACTCATACTTAGAAAGTAGAGAACCAGGCCAATAAGGTTTCAATGTTTGTTCTAAGTTTAGTATAGTACCCCTTAGATTTTAATGCGTTTAAGAATTACTGTATAAGAGCCTATACCCCAAATCAAATTGTATAGATGATATAAGGGAATTCAGGGACAAGTGTTGCCTCATTAGCTGACTTTAGAACTTAACCTTGAAGGGCGCCTGAGTGGCTCAGGTCATGATACCCGGGTCTCCAGATTGAGCCTCACATCGGGCTCACTGCTCAGCGGGGAGTCTGCTTCTCCCTCTCTCTGCCTGCCTCTCTGCCTGCTTGTGATCTCTCTCTCTCTCTCTCTTTCTCTGTCAAATAAATAAATAAATAAAATCTTAAAAAATATTTAAAAGAACTTAACCCTGAGAAGAAGCAAGTTCACTGTCATGTGCAAAATCGCAGCCAGCCCGTGAAGCAAACGCGATGTGAGTAGAAGCCAGCCCTCCCTCAGGTGCTTGGATGTGCCAACTGCAGGTAACTCATCTGTTCACTTGGGCTTAGACCTTGTTTAGGTACCATTAGTTTGCCTGCTGTATTGCAGTTACTATATGAAATGTAAAATATAAAATAAGTACTTAGAAATGTATTTTTATTAGTATTGCCTTTCCAGGAAGCCTTAATCACTCTACATTTATTCATTCATTTGTTCCTTTCTACTGTCTCTCTCCCTTCTTTCTATCTTTTCATAATGCATTCAGTGCTAAATGTTAGGTATGTGGACCAAACAAAATAAAACATAATCCAAACATGTTCAGCTTATGCCCTTTAAACAAGTAAGGAACAACCATAATGCCTTATGTTCTTAGAAACATGCCAAATATTAACCAATGGAACTAGGTCTTTTGCCTGCAACCATAGAAAAATCTAAAATGCTTAGAATTATGTCTTGATATTTACAGTTTAGAACTCTAATAGATAAAATTCTGGTAAAAGAAGAGGTTTGAAGAATCTCTTTTGAATTTGGTAAATGCATTTGCTTGTCATCATGATAACATTCTTTAATTGCTAGAAAATAGGAATAATGTATTTAGCTCTTAAAAATGTCCGTGTTGGGGCACCTGAGTGGTTCAATAGGTTAAACATCTGCCTTCGGCTCAGGTCATGATCCCAGGGTCCTGGGATGGAGCCCTGCATTGGGGTCCCTGCTCAGTGGGAAGCCTGTGTCTCCCTCTCCCTCTGCTGGCCACTCCCCTGCTTGTGTTCTCTCTCTCTCTCATTCTCTCTCTCTCTCTGTCAAATAAATAAATAAATAAATAAAATCTTCAAAAAAAAAAAAAGTCCATCTGTTATGAACCTAAGAGACCAATTGCAGTTGTCTGTATTCTATTTTTATGTTTCTACATTTAAAATTTTCTTGGTGAGGATTCCTGGATTTTAATTTCTAAATGTTACAATAATACAAATAGAATTAGACAGTTTGACTCCCAAATGCTGTTCTGTCCAAATAAAAACTTTTATTGTTTTTTTTTAATTTTATTTTTTATAAACATATATTTTTATCCCCAGGAGTACAGGTCTGTGAATCGCCAGGTTTACACACTTCACAGCACTCACCATAGCACATACCCTCCCCAATGTCCATAATCCCACCCCCCCAACCCCCCTCCCCCCATCAACCCTCAGTTTGTTTTGTGAGATTAAGAGTCACTTATGGTTTGTCTCCCTCCCAATCCCATCTTGTTTCATTTACTCTTCTCCTACCCCCTTAACCCACCATGTTGCATCTCCTCTCCCTCATATCAGGGAGATCATATGATAGTTGTCTTTCTCCGATTGACTTATTTCGCTAAGCATGATACCCTCTAGTTCCATCCACGTCGTCGCAAATGGCAAGATTTCATTTCTTTTGATGGCTGCATAGTATTCCATTGTGTATATATACCACATCTTCTTTATCCATTCGTCTGTTGATGGACATCTAGGTTCTTTCCATAGTTTGGCTATTGTAGACATTGCTGCTATAAACATTCGGGTGCACGTGCCCCTTCGGATCACTACGTTTATATGTTTAGGGTAAATACCCAGCAGTGCAATTGCTGGGTCATAGGGTAGTTCTATTTTCAACATTTTGAGGAACCTCCATGCTGTTTTCCAGAGTGGTTGCACCAGCTTGCATTCCCACCAACAGTGTAGGAGGGTTCCCCTTTCTCCGCATCCTCGCCAGCATCTGTCATTTCCTGACTTGTTAATTTTAGCCATTCTGACTGGTGTGAGGTGGTATCTCATTGTGGTTTTGATTTGTATTTCCCTGATGCCGAGTGATATGGAGCACTTTTTCATGTGTCTGTTGGCCATCTGGATGTCTTCTTTGCAGAAATGTCTGTTCATGTCTTCTGCCCATTTCTTGATTGGATTATTTGTTCTTTGGGTGTTGAGTTTGCTAAGTTCTTTATAGATTTTGGACACTAGCCCTTTATCTGATATGTCGTTTGCAAATATCTTCTCCCATTCTGTCAGTTGTCTTTTGGTTTTGTTAACTGTTTCCTTTGCTGTGCAAAAGCTTTCGATCTTGATAAAATCCCAATAGTTCATTTTTGCCCTTGCTTCCCTTGCCTTTGGCGATGTTCCTAGGAAGATGTTGCTGCGGCTGAGGTCGAAGAGGTTGCTGCCTGTGTTCTCCTCAAGGATTTTGATGGATTCCTTTCTCACATTGAGATCCTTCATCCATTTTGAGTCTATTTTTGTGTGTGGTGTAAGGAAATGATCCAATTTCATTTTTCTGCATGTGGTTGTCCAATTTTCCCAACACCATTTATTGAAGAGGCTGTCTTTTTTCCATTGGACATTCTTTCCTGCTTTGTCGAAGATTCGTTGACCATAGAGTTGAGGGTCTATTTCTGGGCTCTCTATTCTGTTCCATTGATCTATGTGTCTGTTTTTGTGCCAGTACCATGCTGTCTTGATGATGACAGCTTTGTAATAGAGCTTGAAGTCCGGAATTGTGATGCCACCAACTTTGGCTTTCTTTTTCAATATTCCTTTGGCTATTCGAGGTCTTTTCTGGTTCCATATAAATTTTAGGATTGTTTGTTCCATTTCTTTGAAAAAAATGGATGGTACTTTGATAGGAATTGCATTAAATGTGTAGATTGCTTTAGGTAGCATAGACATTTTCACAATATTTATTCTTCCAAGCCAGGAGCATGGAACATTTTTCCATTTCTTTGTGTCTTCCTCAATTTCTTTCATGAGTGCTTTATAGTTTTCTGTGTATAGATTCTTAGTCTCTTTGGTTAGGTTTATTCCTAGGTATCTTATAGTTGTGGGTGCAATTGTAAATGGGATTGACTCCTTAATTTCTCTTTCTTCTGTCTTGTTGTTGGTGTAGAGAAATGCAGCTGATTTCTGTGCATTGATTTTATATCCTGACACTTTACTGAATTCCTGTACAAGTTCTAGCAGTTTGGGAGTGGAGTCTTTTGGGTTTTCCACATATAGTATCATATCATCTGCAAAGAGTGATAGTTTGACTTCTTCTTTGCCGATTTGGATGCCTTTAATTTCCTTTTGTTGTCTGATTGCTGAGGCTAGGACTTCTAGTACTATGTTGAATAGCAGTGGTGATAACGGACATCCCTGCCGTGTTCCTGACCTTAGCGGAAAAGCTTTCAGTTTTTCTCCATTGAGAATGATATTTGCGGTGGGTTTTTCATAGATGGCTTTGATAATATTGAGGTATGTGCCCTCTATCCCTACACTTTGAAGAGTTTTGATCAGGAAGGGATGCTGTACTTTGTCAAATGCTTTTTCAGCATCTATGGAGAGTATCATATGGTTCTTGTTCTTTCTTTTATTAATGTGTTGTATCACATTGATTGATTTGCGGATGTTGAACCAACCTTGCAGCCCTGGAATAAATCCAACTTGGTCGTGTGAATAATCCTTTTAATGTACTGTTGAATCCTATTGGCTAGTATTTTGGCGAGAATTTTTGCATCTGTGTTCATCAGGGATATTGGTCTGTAGTTCTCTTTTTTGATGGGATCCTTGTCTGGTTTTGGGATCAAGGTGATGCTGGCCTCATAAAATGAGTTTGGAAGTTTTCCTTCCATTTCTATTTTTTGGAACAGTTTCAGGAGAATAGGAATTAGTTCTTCTTTAAATGTTTGGTAGAATTCCCCCAGGAAGCCATCTGGCCCTGGGCTTTTGTTTGTTTGGAGATTTTTGATGACTGTTTCAATCTCCTTACTGGTTATGGCTCTGTTCAGGCTTTCTATTTCTTCCTGGTTCAGTTGTGGTAGTTTATATGTCTCCAGGAATGCATCCATTTCTTCCAGATTGTCAAATTTGTTGGCATAGAGTTGCTCATAGTATGTTCTTATAATTGTCTGTATATATTTGGTGTTAGTTGTGATCTCTCCTCTTTCATTCATGATTTTATTTATTTGGGTCCTTTCTCTTTTCTTTTAGATAAGTCTGGCCAGGGGTTTATTGATCTTATTAATTCTTTCAAAGAACCAGCTCCTAGTTTCATTGATTTGTTCTATTGTTTTTTTGGTTTCTATTTCATTGATTTCTGCTCTGATCTTTATGATTTCTCTTCTCCTGCTGGGTTTAGGCTTTCTTTCTTGTTCCTTCTCCAGCTCTTTTAGGTGTAGGGTTAGGTTGTGTACCTGAGACCTTTCTTGTTTCTTGAGAAAGGCTTGTACCGCTATATATTTTCCTCTCAGGATTGCCTTTGTTGTGTCCCACAGATTTTGAACTGTTGTGTTTTCATTATCATTTGTTTCCATGAGTTTTTTCAATTCTTCTTTAATTTCCCGGTTGACCCATTCATTCTTTAGAAGGATGCTGTTTAGTCTCCATGTATTTGGGTTCTTTCCAAATTTCCTCTTGTGATTGAGTTCTAGCTTCAGAGCATTGTGGTCTGAAAATATGCAGGGAATGATCCCAATCTTTTGATAACGGTTGAGACCTGATTTAGGACCGAGAATGTGATCTATTCTGGAGAATGTTCCATGTGCACTAGAGAAGAATGTGTATTCTGTTGCTCTGGGATGAAATGTTCTGAATATATCTGTGATGTCCATCTGGTCCAGTGTGTCATTTAAGGCCTTTATTTCCTTGTTGATCTTTTGCTTGGATGATCTGTCCATTTCAGTGAGGGGAGTGTTAAAGTCCCCTACTATTATTGTATTATTGTCGGTATGTTTCTTTGATTTTGTTATTAATTGGTTTATATAGTTGGCTGCTGCCACGTTAGGGGCATAGATATTTATAATTGTTAGATCTTCTTGTTGGACAGTTCCTTTGAGTTTGATATAGTGTCCTTCCTCATTTCTTATTATAGTCTTTGGCTTAAAATCTAATTGATCTGATATAAGGATTGCCACCCCTGCTTTTTTCTGATGTCCATTAGCATGGTAAATTCTTTTCCACCCCCTCACTTTAAATCTGGAGGTGTCTTCGGGTCTGAAATGAGTTTCTTGTAAGTAACATATAGATGGGTTTTGTTTTTTTATCCATTCTGATACCCTGTGTCTTTTGATTGGGGCATTTAGCCCATTAACATTCAGGGTAAGTATTGAGAGATATGAATTTAGTGCCATTGTATTGCCTGTAAGGTGACTGGTATTGTATATTGTCTCTGTTTCCTTCTGATCTACTACTTTTAGGGTCTCTCTTTGCTTAGAGGACCCCTTTCAATATTTCCTGTAGAGCTGGTTTGGTATTTGCAAATTCTTTCAGTTTTTGTTTGTCCTAGAAGCTTTTAATCTCTCCTTCTATTTTCAATGATAGCCTAGCTGGATATAGTATTCTTGGCTGCATGTTTTTCTCGTTTAGTACTCTGAATATATCATGCCAGCTCTTTCTGGCCTGCCAGGTCTCTGTGGATAAGTCTGCTGCCAATCTAATATTTTTACCATTGTATGTTACAGACTTCTTTTCCCGGGCTGCTTTCAGGATCTTCTCTTTGTCACTAAGACTTGTAAATTTTACTATTAGGTGACGAGGTGTGGACCTATTCTTATTGATTTTGAGGGAGGTTCTCTGAACCTCCTGGATTTTGATGCTTGCTCCCTTTGCCATATTGGGGAAATTCTCTCCAATAATTCTCTCCAATATACCTTCTGCTCCCCTCTCTGTTTCCTCTTCTTCTGGAATCCCAATTATTCCAATGTTGTTTCATCTTATGGTGTCACTTATCTCTCGAATTCTCCCCTCGTGGTCCAGTAGCTGTTTGTCCCTCTTTTGCTCAGCTTCTTTATTCTCTGTCATTTGGTCTTCTATATCGCTAATTCTTTCTTCTGCCTCATTTATCCTAGCAGTGAGAGCCTCCATTTTTGATTGCACCTCATTAATAGCTTTTTTGATTTCAACTTGGTTAGATTTTAGTTCTTTTATTTCTCCAGAAAGGGCTTTTATATCTCCCGAGAGGTTTGTCTCATATCTTCCATGCCTTTTTCGAGCCCGGCTAGAACCTTGAGAATCGTCATTCTGAACTCTAGATCTGACATATTACCAATGTCTGTATTGATTAGGTCCCTAGCCTTTGGTACTGCCTCTTGTTCTTTTTTTTGTGGTGAATTTTTCTGCCTTGTCATTTTGTCCAGATAAGAGTATATGAAGGAGCAAGTAAAATACTAAAAGGGTGGCAACAACCCCAGGAAAATATGCTTTAGCCAAATCAGAAGAGATCCCAAATCGTGAGGGGGGAGAAAGGGGATAAAAAGAGGTTCAGAAAGAAAAAAAAAAAAAAAAAAAGCAAAAAAAGAAAACCAATAAGGAAAAAATATAAAAAGGAAAAAATATATATATATATTAGATAAACTAGTTAAAAAACGTTAAAAAAGAAAAGGGTAAAAGTTAAAAAAATTCAGCAGAAGAAGAAAAAAATTGAAAAAGAAAAAAAAAATTAAGTGCAAGGCTAAAGAATCATGGGGAGAAAGCCATGAGTTCCGTGCTTTGATTTCTCCTCCTCTGGAATTCCGCTGCTCTCCTTGGTATTGAAACTGCACTCCTTGGTAGGTGAACTTGGTCCTGGCTGGGTTTCTTGTTGATCTTCTGAGGGAGGGGCCTGTTGTAGTGATTCTCAAGTGTCTTTGCCCCAGGCGGAGTTGCACCGCCCTTATCCGGGCCGGTCTGAGAATCTGATCGGGTTTGCTTTCGGGAGCTTTTGTTCCCTGAGCGCTTTCCGTAGAGTTCCGGAGGGCGGGAATGAAGATGGCGGCCTCCCCGTCCCCGGCCCGGAGGAGCCGAGAGCCCGGGGCCCCACTCCTCAGTGCGCCCTCAGAGAACAGCGCCCAATTACTCCCGTCTCCCTGGCCTCCGGCCGTGCTCTGAGCTGACCGAGCCTGCGACCAGTTCAAGGTAACCCCGAGCTTAGAGCTCACTCCTCAGCTCTGTCTCTGTAGCCGGCTTCCCTGTTCTAATACCTGTAAGCTCTGCGACACTCAGACACCCCCGATCCTTCTGTGACCCTGCGGGACCTGAGGCCACGCTGACCCTGCGTGGGCTTCACCCCGGTTAAGCCTCTAGAGCGATGTCCCTCAGAGGAACAGACTTTTAAAAGTCCTGATTTTGTGCTCCGTTGCTCCGCCGCTTGCCGGGAGCCGGCCCCTCCCCCCGCGGTCTATCTTCCCGTCGCTTTGGATTCACTTCTCCGCCAGTCCTACCTTTTAGAAAGTGGTTGATTTTCTTTTTCTAGAGTTGCTGTTCTTCTTCTCTTCGATCTCCCGTTGGATTTGTAAGTGTTTGCAATCTTTAGATAAGCTATGTAGCTGATCTCCCGCTACCTGAAGTAGTCTCAGCCTGCTACTTCTCCGCCATCTTGACTCCCTCCCAAATAAAAACTTTTGAGTCATGAATAATACCAGAGTATGATTAAATGAATCCTTAGGAAGTAGAGAACCCAGGCCAATAAGATGAGGAAGCTCAACATATGTCTCATTCTGAGGGAAACACATTGATATTCTCTCAATGCAATATAGTAATGCTCATCTGAGCAGATCTCCTTGTGTAAGGATATTGTCAAATTGTAGAAGGACATCCTATTTAATTAGTTTACATTTTATAATGAAGTTTGGAAGTCCAGGAAAATAAATGTATGACTCATGGTTTCCACATAGGTAAAAGAAAAATCAAAATCACGGATAACCCTGTGAACAATTAAATCAGCTTTTTCTACCACAGAATACACTCAGTTTTGCAAAAATTAAGACAATTTTTAGTGATTATTTTTTATCCAATAGGCATTATCTGACATAAAACATAAATTGCGAGGTAAGCAAGATAATGGCAGTTTTTTAAATAAAGATTTTATTTATTTATTTGAGAGAGAGAGAGCATGCAGGAGTTGGGGGAAGGGGCAGAAGGAGAGGAGGAAACAGACTTCCGGCTGAGCAAGGAGCCCCACCCTAGGATCATGATCTGAGTCAAAGGCAGATACTTAACCTACTGAGCCACCCAGGCACCCTTGACAATTTTAAACATATACATGATGACAAAGGCCTACAAATTTATTCTGAGTGTTTCACTAAACCATTCAATAAAATTTGGAACCCAATGGATTGCTGTTTTCCAGAGATCCTTTTGAAAGGTGAAGACACAAAAGTTCACCTATTCTTTTTTTAGTAATTTTTGCATTTAATAAGCATGACAATTTAGAGTTCGCAGAAGTTTGTTTTATGTTTCTTTTTGCTACCTTCACTTCTTCAAGATTTGTGTAAATGCTTTCCAAACTGAACAATGGAATGTCTCAAAAGATAAACATTTGGAAATGAAATATTAAAATCAACAAAAAGGAAAAAGATAAAAGGGAACATAGAAGTGGAAAATTTGAAGAGTGGGAGAGTGAAGAAAAGAATACATTAGTAAATGGGAAGAAAAATACAGACACTCTTTAATTTACATAAATGTTAACTTTCTGAATTAGCAAAGTAATTAAACAATGTTGATAGTAATCTGAAGTCTCACATTTTTTTTTGTGCATTTTTTAAAAGATTTTTATTTGTTTATTTGACAGAAGCAGGCAGAGAGGCAGGCAGAGAGAGAGAGAGAGAGGAGGAAGCAGGCTCCCCACTGAGCAGAGAGCCCGATTCCGGGCTCGATCCCAGGACCCTGGGATCACGACCCAAGCTGAAGGCAGAGGCTTTAACCCACTGAGCCACCCAGGTGCCCCTGAAGTCTCACATTTAAAGACAATGTCAACCTGAAGTTAATGACAATTAGGTAATAGTATCCTTAAAACATTATTGTAGTATAATCCAGATCTAAATCACATTGGAAAGATGAGGATTCAGAGAATATAAAAGCCAAATTACTGAAGCTGTATATTTGAAGTCAAAAGTTCTTTCCTAACATGGAAAGAATTTCTATAATCATTTAGTAGGTGGATCCCAGAGGACTAGAAAAATACTAAAAAAGAAAAATGACCTGTCAGATGATAATTAAAATTACCTGCAGGCTTAGCATTGGTGATATACCACAATCTTTAGAATGCCATAGAGACCTCTAGTAAAATACCTCTTTCTTCACAAAATCTATTTTTCAAAAGGTTACTTGATAATATTTTCCATGAAACTGAATTTCCAAGTCTTTACTGAAAAGGAGTAGATGAATGGCATTTTCTTTATTTTTTAAATGTCTTGAAAGTCAACCTTGTATTTCTTCAATAACTCAAGGAGTTAAGGGAGGGGAAAAAAATCAGACATGGGATGTAAATAATAATAAGTGAAGAAAATCTAACAAGTATAGAGATGAAGGAAAATTGAGGGGCAGAGCTATAAAAGCTACAATTTTATCTCCACTTTTTCTCCTGAATGATGTTGAATCCAACAATTAACCTGGCACTAACCTCCACCCACACTTCCCATTGACTCAATGGAGCTCTTCACAGAACTACAATTATGAGCTGCATATAATGCAAAACTGTTAACTTGCTCATTTATCATCTCTCTTATTCTCTAAATATTTTATCTCATCTACTAATATGAAAGATCCACTGACATCAAATGTAGATATTTTATATCTTAAGAGGTATAACATTTATATACCTCCTATATGAAAATGAAAAATAAATCTTACATCTTTGCTTAAAATATGTCTTACGCACATATGAACTTCTGTCTTCTATAACCACTAGTCTGAACACAAGTGGCAATCACTATGTGCTAAGGCATTATGATGCTGAAAATCTACAGTAGGACTGTTGTCCACATAAAGACGTGGAGTAAAGAGAGGAAGATCTCTCCAAACCGATAATGTAATTTCTACAGGCTCAGTGACATGTTCCACTTTTTTCCCCAGGCTTCATTGCTAATTTAAAAATTGGTGTTAATAGTAAGTAAGACAGAACTGATATAAATGACTCAGTCTATGCAAGGTCATTTAAATCTCTATAGTTTCTCTTTCCTCACCCAGTTAATTTTCTTCAAAACATTTCGACTGAATGAACATATCATTATTTCAAGACTCATCTTGGAATGAAGAGGTTTCCTCAGTAATTGCCTAAACCCTTCCCTAATGAATATCTTATCCTTGATATAATACCTGTATTTTGTTTATATCTTATTCCCCATTAAAATTTCTCGCCCCACTCCATTTCATTATTGTTCTTTGCATACTACTTGTAGCTAAGACAAACTACTACAATTAGTAGGGTTGGTGGGAGCACTTACAGTGATATTTTAAGAAAGATGTGAGGCTTTAAGAAATCTTGAGACCTCTGAATTTCAAACATAGGTCCCTCCATACTTTTCCTTTGTAAACTAACAATGTGGCTGCAGCCAAAGTCAGAAGCTTTCAAAAAAGAATTTTTTTGGTTCACCTCCCCTTCCAATTTCCCTCAACTCTCATGAGAGACTATGGACTCTGAAAAACAATCTGAGGGTTTTGAAGGGGCGGGGTTGGGAGGTTGGGGGAACCAGGTGGTGGGTATTAGAGAGGGCACGGATTACATGGAGCACTGGGTGTGGTGCAAAAACAATGAATACTGTTATGCTGAAAAGAAATTTAAAAAAATAAGAAAAAAAGAAAAAAATGGCTTGGCAATCAGAAAGGATGAATACCCAACTTCTGCATCAACATGGATGAAACTGAAAGAAATTATGCTGAGTGAAATAAGTCAAGCAGAGAAAGTCAATTATCATATAGTTTTGCTTACTTGTGGAACATAAGAAATAACATGGAGGACATTAGGAGAAGGAAAGGAAAAGTTAGTTGGGGTAAATTGGGGGAGGGAGATGAAACATGAGAGACTGTGGACTCTGAGAAACAAACTGGGGGTTTTAGAGGGGAGAGCGATGGGGGGAGGGTAAGCCTGGTGGTGGGTATTAAGGAGGGCAGACTGCATGGAGCACTGGGTGTTATACTTAAACAATGAATCTTGGAATACTGTATCAAAAACTAATCACGTATTTTATGGTGAATAACATAACACAATAAAAAAGAAAGAAAATTAAAAAAAAAAAAGAATTTTTTTTTCATGTCTGCCATGATGAACAATACAGAACATGGTGGTGAGTGCCATCTCACCAAGGAATCAAGCTATAGTTTGGTGTAAAGGCCTATATCTACAGCCCCAGAATGGGTCTGTTCTCTTCAGCCTCATTAATTGAGGTTCTGGTTGGGGGTAATTTTGTCTGTTATATCCATTTAGAACTTAAAATCATTTTTCTCTAATAAACTTTAATATACTATTTCAAGAAGAACTACATAGCACCTGCTCAAAAAGCTCTGAAGGCCTTCTACTCTAAAGTCCTTAGAGTGACTCCCAAAGCCTCCTACAGTGCCTGCCATTCCCTTTTCCTATCAGTTTCTTTCTAGTCTTAACATTGTGTCACTTCCTTCAGGTCTTCCCATATTCCAGCAAAGTGGACTGTTTCAATAATAACATTCATGCCATTGTCTCCTGACTCTACACGTTTACATGCTTTGTTTAGTTCAAATAAAATGTCTTCCAATTCTATCTCCATCTAAAAAATCCTCCTATTTTTAGAGACCCAGCTTCTATAAAGCCTTCCATACTCCATAAAATGCATTATTCATCTGTCTTGTAACATTGCATTTTGCATTTTACTCTGTTTTGCAGATAATTATGATGCCTGTAAGTTCCTACAGGACAGGCGCCATATTATAATTATCCTGTTCTTGTAAATCTCCCTAGAACATAGTAGAGCAAATATCTTGTGTGATATAAGCAATCAATAAACATAGTTGAACTAAATTTTCATTGTAAACTGTATTTAAAATGAAGTCTATCTGCTAGGAATTATGGTTCTTTTACCCATTCTTTTATTCACTAATGTTTATGGAGCATTATTTATACGCTATGCAATGAGTATATAGTGGCATACCAACCATTGTCTTTTCGTTAATGAAACTTGCAATCTAGTATTACAACATAGCGTAATATAAAAAGCATAGGATTTGTTGCCACTTGGATTTGGGCCACTAGCTAGGAAAATTTGAGAAGTTGATGTAATCTCTCTGGAGCTCATTTATCAGTGTTGGTTAGATTTGATGTTCTTTACCATCTTTTATGGCCCAAAAATATTATTATATTTTATTTGGGCTCTAGAGAAACAGATATTAGTGGATGCAACTTTTCAATAATATATATGTCAATATCAGTGCTGTCTTTTTAAAAAAATAACTAAATTGCTTTCTCTCTGTACAGACCAAATACAGTAACAGCACATGTATTAACTAAGTAAAATCAAATAACTATAAGAAAAAAGAGATCAGCTTCAAACAAATATTTTAGTAGGCTTAGTACAATTTACAAAATGTTAATAAAGAAAATTTAGGATTAGTATGTATTGCTTCAGACACATAATGGCCCAATTGGAAAATCCTGGCCAGGAAGTTCACCAAAGTTGAGAGTGTTCCCTCCAGCCATGTTTCTTCAGTCAGACCGTCATGATGGAAAAGATGATTTTCCCCAGATCAGCTCAGCGCTACAGGAGGGAAATAAGGACACTCAACAATGGCTAAATTATAGAGTGTTATGATCTACTTTTAGGAATGTTAAAGAGAGTAATTTACAAAGCCATTCACAGAATCCACAGTTCGGCATTGAAGGGATTCAGGATCAGAAGACCTTACCTGATGCAGGTATTATCAGTGCACTCAGGAGTAGAAAAATCCCTCAAACACTGACTAAACCTGGACCTTGATCCACTTTTATCAACTTTATACAATAGTTGTTTCAGATAGTCTCTACACTTCCCAGACCCACTTTTATGTCAGCACATGGGCTTGTTTCCTATATCATTGAAATCATAGAAGCTTTCCACAGGGAACTTTGCCAATCTCCTCCCGGATTACACAAACCTACTTGCAACAGTGTCTAGGCTCTCATCTCCCGGCTCCAAGGAAGGAATTCTCCTCCTCTTACCAAGGCCTGTTTTGCCATCTTTTCTCTGCGTCCCTCTTATCCACTCCTGCCTTCTTGGGAACCATATACTATCCATATACTTCTCCTGTATCTTCAACCTTCCATCCCTGCAAGCTACTTCTCCCTTAGAAGTACTGAAATATGTTCAGGGTTCTCCCTAAACACCCCATAAATGTTTCATTTTTGGAGAAGTTTTTCTGAACCCCCAGACTGGCTTAGGTTATAGACTCCCATTGTACCATGGATTTTCCTTAATAGCATTTACAACTTCAAATTGAGAAATAATTTGACAAATACAAATAATTCCAGTAGGGTATTGGTGGCCTTGAGAACCACTTTATCATCAATGTTTAGCACACAGTAATCACCTGACATGAAACCATGGAATGAATGGATGAGTGAATATATTTTCCTCTCTCTCTCTCATACACACACAAACGCTTCTGAAACAAATGGCTTGCATAAGTACTTGTGATGAAATTTTCTCCTAAGCTTTAAAAGAACCACCAATATGCCTTCCTTTTTTTTTTTTTTTTTTTTTTTTTTTGGTATTTGCAGAGTGGTTCCAGAAGGAATAGTAGAGAGGGAAAAGAGGAAAGAGACCATGGTAGCGGTCACTGTTTACTGTGAATTGCACATATATACAGCCATCCCTCTCCTGAGAGACCTTTCCCTGTGCTCTTCAGGAATCAGGGAAAAACAAGTGTCTTAGATATTGCTACTGCTTATTAACAGAACCAAAAAACATTACGCCACACATTAAAGCTCCACATCCATTTTCCTGTATTAGCCTTTTATTATATAATTGTTTGTGATAATGTATGGCGGCAATTCATTTGCAAAGTTCAAAACTAACTTCACTAATAGAAATTCAAGAATGAATATTTACATACACACATACATGTACACATGCACACACACACACATTTAAAGTGGAAACCAGATAGAGATTAAAATAAAAATACTGGTATCCCTTTTAAATAGACATGATTTTTGCAGCCACATTTGACACTGTCGTTGCAATAAATGTAAGACCAGTAGAGAGCACTACATGCACTAACTTTTTAAAATACTCCTTTGAATACTAACTAGTAACGGCAATTAATAGAAGAATATTATTTTTCCTTTTAAATCTTACTTAGATTTTTCTCCAGTTTGTAATCAAGGTGTTATTTTATTTGGAAACTAAGGTACTTAAATATCTCCTTGTGTTTTCATTGTGTTCCTACCTCCTTTTATTTGATGCAAATTAAAATCTCAATAAAAAACATCTACAAGTGGATTTTTAGGCCTTTAATTTCTAACTTGCTTTAGACATATGTACTGTTAGCTTCTTAGTTGAAAATTATGGTAATCATCATTGACTTACTGAATTGCTGGATGATGCATCATACCACGTATTTAAAACAGAATAATGATCCTCAGTCTATGGCAACCTTTTTTTAAAAATCACTTTGTCATTTGAAGTTTCAGAAATTCAATTGAATATAACATTTCTCTAGGTAAATGGTATCAACTGGTATATGATACAATGTTTACAATTGAGCAGGAATAATATGGCCGTAGGTATTACAGTCTGGAAGGATATCATTAAAAATGGCCACATTAGCCCTGGATTATACCAAAGTACAAGGCTGTAACTGAGTGGAATTTGCATTCATAATCATGATGTAAACATGAAAGATTGTCAACTGTAGCCCTCTTTGACATAGCAAAAGCCTAGAAACAGCCGAAAGGACACCTATATGAGACTATTTCAATAGAATTTTATGAAGTACTTAAGAAATGTTATATATATATATGTGGATACGAAAATATCACTATATAAAATAATCAAGGTGTAAATATGGTATATACTATAAAGCTATTTGAGCTTTTTTTTTTTTTATGATTTTATTTATTTATTTTTCAGAGAGAAAGAGCACAGGCAGTGGGAGTGGCAGGCAGAGAGAGAGGCAAGTTCCCAGCTGAGCAAGGAGCCTGATGCCGGGAGTCAATTTTAGGACCCTGAGATCATAACCTGAGCCAAAGGCAGATGCTTAACCGATGAGCCACCCAAGCATCCTGCTATTTGAGCTTAAAAAAAAAAATGTGCATGTATGTGTGCATGTATCTATATAAATTAAAATATTATATAAGATACATATTATACATATACATATATACACATATACATATACATGTATACACACATATACATATATAAAATTTCTGGAAGAATACACACACACAAAAAAATCCCTGTTAACATATATTGCTTGCAATGAGTGAGTAATACCTTTTGAGAGTTGTTCTCTGTGTGCATTGACTTACACTTAAAATTTCAAAACAAAAGTACTTGTTAAGAGAAGAATATGTAAACTATATAAAATATTTAATAGACTAGTTTACTGATTTGTCCTAGGTAAAAATTGTAGAGATTTGTTTCCTCTCTCCATTTATCTGCCAAAAATATTTGTTTGGCTTGATTTGCCACTACTGATCGATGCAAATTTCCAGGTGACAGGAACCTGAAGATATTCAGAGTTAAAACCATCTTTATTTACCTCATTTTTTTTTCTCATCCTAGTTAAATCCATAAGAAGCCAAAATAGAAGTTATAATTGGATTTATTATGTGAGTAAATGCTTTCAGCAAGAAGTAAAATGAAGAAATCTTTGAAAGAGGAAATTTCTGAGAGACACTATTTCAGGAGGCAGATCTGCCTTATAACCACAGACTCAGGAAAAGACAAAATAATATTATAAGTATCAGAAAGGTCCACCGAGATGGGTAAGTGGGTAAGAGTTCATCCAGGACCAGAGAGGCAGGGAAGGCAGACAAATTGAGAGAGAAGAACTTACTCTAAAGGAACGTAATTTGATCCTGCTCATAAGTTAAAGAACAAAAAAACAAAACCAAATAACAATGCTTTAGGTTGGGGCGCCTGGGTGGCTCAGTGGGTTAAGCCACTGCCTTCGGCTCAGGTCGTGATCTCAGGGTCCTGGGATCGAGCCCCGCATCAGGCTCTCTGCTCAGCGGGGAGCCTGCTTCCTCCTCTCTCTCTGCCTGCCTCTCTGCCTGCTTGTGATCTCTCTCTGTCAAATAAATAAATAAAATCTTAAAAAAAAACAACAACAATGCTTTAGGTTCGGTGCAGAAATTTCAATAAATGCAAACCAATTAAAATTGTTAATTTTTGTTTTAAATTTGAGCATTGGAAGATAAAAATGAGAGATTTGAATTCTTCTGAATGTGCCGTTCCTATTGATGCTGCATTTTGCTAACTTGCTAATTACTGACATATGTGTCCCTCAGCACACCTACAATAAATTCTGTTACTAGCCTCAATTACTGGACTGTCTCTTAATCTGGGAAGAATTCAAAGATGCCCTTTTCATATGTTTCCCCCTAATATCCTTAATTAATTCCATAGTACCAAAATTAGAGAAAAAGAAGTAAGTTGAGCTGAATTTTTTTTAAGTCAGGATTGAAATGCTTTTCCATAAAAACCTACTTTAAATGAAATTGAAGCCCCCCAAAAACAAACAAGCTTTGACCATAGTTAGTGTCCTTTTCAAGGATCGAGGTAACAGCGTTCTCCATTCACCATGGTAAGATTCTCTAACAACAAAGATGCCCTATTATAACGATCATATCTCACCCTTTTCTTTAGTTCCTCATGAGAAGATCCTGGCCCACTTAGTTAGCAATCCTTTGATTCAAAATTGCAATGAGTATCTTCCCGCTCAAAGGTATAACGTTTTATTATCTACGTGCTACATGCCAGAAAGAAAATATCTCCAAGTATCTTTTTCTTCTTCTTCTTCTTTTTTTTTTTTTTTTTTTGATTGTAAGGTCCCGCCTTTAGAGGAAACCCTCCAGGGAGGAAGATCTGTTCAGATTTTCTTTCTTTCTTTCTTTCTTTCTTTCTTTTTTTTTAAATTTATTATTTTATTTTTATTTTTTAAATTAACATATATTATTAGCTCTAGGGGTACAGGTCTGTGAATCGCCAGGTTTACACACTTCAGTCACCATAGCACATACCTTCCCCAATGTCTATAACCCAACCACACCCCCACCCCCCGCAACCCTCAGTTTGTTTTGTGAGATTACGAGTCTCTTATATATTGTCTCCCTCCCGATCCCATCTTGTTTCATTTATTCTTTTCCTACCCCCCAAACCCCCCATGTTGCATCTCCACTTCCTCATATCAGGGAGATCATATGATAGTTGTCTTTCTCTGATTGACTTATTTCGCTAAGCATAATACCCTCTAGTTCCATCCACATAGTCTCAAATGGCAAAATTTCATTTCTTTTGATGGCTGCATATTATTCCATTGTATATATATACACCACATCTTCTTTATCCATTCATCTGTTGGTGCACATCTAGATTCTTTCCATAGTTTGGCTATTGTGGACATTGCTGCTATAAACATTCCGGTGCACGTGCCCCTTCGGATCACTACATTCGTATCTTTAAGGTAAATACCCAATAGTGTTAATTGCTGGGTTGTAGGGTAGCTCTATTTTCAACTTTTTGAGGAACCTCCTCCAAGTTTCTTCTGAAAGTGAATGTAAATTGTCTCCAAGAAGCCTTTACAGAATATAGATTTTCCTTTCTTTCTGTATACTTTTAACACAAATTTATAATTATAATATATAACATATATTAATAATATATAATTTATATGTAATATATATTACATATAAACATTATATATAATATATAATTTATAATTATAGCATTCTATATTATAGTATTCTAAATTATATTATTCTTGTTGATGCTTCATTTTGTAATTAATTCTATGCCGTTTCACTGATGCTCCTGTTTCCTATCTGGATATTTTATAAACTCTTCAATACTAACCTGAATGTCTCCTTCTTCTAACTCTCTCTGAGGCCCAGCATCCTAGCCAGCACTCAATCAACCACAGGGTAGATGGGTCATTTAAAAAGTTTTCCTGGGGGCACCTGGGTGGCTCAGTGGGTTAAAGCCTCTGCCTTTGGCTCAGGTCATGATCCCAGGGTCCTGGAATTGAGCCCCACATCCGGCTCTCTGCTCAGCAGGGAACCTGCTTCCTCCTCTCTCTCTGCCTGCCTCTCTGCCTACTTGTGATCTCTGTCAAATAAATAAATAAAATCTTTTTTAAAAAAGTTTTTCTAAAAAAAAGTTTTTCTGAAAAAAAAAATCTGTCAAGTACAATGTGACCTATTTTCTGACCATTCTAAAGTGGCCTTCCCCCCTGCTGCATATTTCATCACAACTTCCTATTTTACTTGCTTTGTGAACTTTGTGGTGTGTTGGTAAATGTACAACTGACCTTCCAGAGGGAAAAAAAGGAAACTTCAATATATAGCATCTGCCCATACGCAGGGTGTAAATGCTCCCGCCTTGGTCAATCTAACATGATGTCCCTGCGAGGGATGCTGGGACGGCATGCACGTCATTGCGTCTTGAGAACAGAGTCAACAGGTTTCAGTGTACCACTGTTTGTGGCCGTTACCATTACCTGGGATGATCTGGTTTGTTGTTTCTTTGTTCTGTTTCCCTTCATAAAAACTAAGCTCCATAAGGAAAGGGACTTCTTCGATGATTACTGCCAGATCTCTCCAGCCATAACAGTGACTGGTGTATAGCAAGGACATATCGAACATCTGTTGGTAAAACACATAATTAATTGTCCACTCGAAATTGAATATACTAAATTTTTTAAATGTTATGGTATGTGGCGATTCACAGACCTGTACCCTGGGGATAAAAATACATTATATGTTTATAAAAAAATAATAATAAATTAAAAAATTTAAAAAAAAGAATATTTTTATCCTGTTAAGTTTTCTTATCAAAGAAAAAAAATGTTATGGTATGGTATGGTAATAATTCTTTTTATTAAGCCTTTACTAAAGGTTGTGGGCTTTAAATATTTGACTCGTGAGTCAATGGGGGAGAGAGAGGAGTCCAGTATCACTTTTAAAAATCATTTTATCTTGCCCCTCTTAAATCTCTTAGGCTTTGTCAGTGGTGTAAATATGACATTGGGGTGCATAAAGAAAAAAATTGTAATCTGTGAACTTAAATTTCATTATAAAAAGATATATCATAATTTCCAACTATGAAAATAGAAAAATGCTCATTTCAAAATGAAACATCATTTTATATTTAATGAGTTAAATAGGTATAAATAAAATACCCTAGTATAAGAAAGACTTTGGAATTATTATATGTGTGATTTCCCATGGAGAATCAGAGAAAAAGTTAGTTATTATATTTATGATTTCCAAGATAACTAGTAATGTAAAATAATGCAAATAAGACCCTACCACTGAGGAATAATTACTCAGATTTCAGATTTCTGTCTCTCAAAGTTCTTTCTTATTTCTTTTTTTTTTTTTTTAAAGATTTTATTTATTTATTTGACAGACAGAGATCACAAGTAGACAGAGAGGCAGGCAAAGAGAGAGAGAGGGAAGCAGGCTCCCTGCTGAGCAGAGAGCCCGATGCGGGACTCGATCCCAGGACCCTGAGATCATGACCTGAGCTGAAGGCAGCGGCTTAACCCACTGAGCCACCCAGGCGCCCCTCTTTCTTATTCCTTTTGAAAGAAATAAAAAATAATTAGAATTGACTTTTTATATTTTTATTTCATCTTTAATTTTCCTAACATCCAACTCTGAATTAGTAACTCTGCATTTCATTCTGATGTAATTTTTATTGTGGATGCTACAATACACATTTTTTTTTCCTGCTCTGGATTGTATTGGTACATTTCATTTATGATGGGCACAAAGTAACTCATGGAAAGCTTCAATACATTTCTGTTCATTGTATTATCTTTCACAACCTGATTCTCAAAGGCCCCTTGTGGCTTGTTTTTTTTTTGTTTTTGTTTTTTCTCCAAATTAAATAGCATTTTTTTTTTTTTTTTTTTTTTTTTTTTTTACCCAAACACACACTATGTGTGCTCTCCCATCCTTGGCTTTGCTCTCTTGCTGCTCAGGATGCTCTTCTCCCTGTCACTATTTTTTTGTAAAATATTATCTGACATTATCTAGACCCGATTCAGTCATGAAATCATTCATTCTTTGCGCAGTACTTAGTCACTAATTGATCTCTCTCTTATTTGTTTATTACTTTGTTTATTGTCTTTCTTTCTCCTTCAGACCATAAGCCAAGTGAGAACAGGGCTTTTTCTTGTTTACTGCAAAATCCCAGTGCCTAGAACACTGCATCGCATAAAGTAAGTGCATTAATTGTTCAATGAACAAATAATTATCAAAACAGATCCAAGGATTAAATGAATATAGTAAGATTCTCTATGCCGATTTTTAAAAAATAACACAAACATTTATATTCCAAAGTATAGGTTAGCACTTCATCCTAATGTAGTGTTACTTTGACAAAGCTGTGAGAATTAAGGAAGATAATGTGATATCTTGAATCAGTCAAAAATAATTTCTAACACCTAAAGTTGAAAGAATTCCCGTTTGTAGGTGCTATTTTCCTCATATGACACTGTGCTTATCATACTCCACTTATAATCTAACTAAACTTATTCTCTTGGTATACTAAATTCTTTATGCAAAACTTCTCTTGATTTTGTCATATAATTCAGAAGGATTCAATTAAGTGAAACCTACCTTAATGTGGCTTTGAATGAATTTTTTAGCAAGAACAGATTTTATTTTGCAAAGTAGGTAGTCATTTTAATATTAACCTATATGGATATAGAATGGAAGAGGCATCGTGTATATGTGTATATATACATATATATGCATATATGTGTTATATGTGTATTATATGTGTATATTGTGTATATATGTGTATTGTATGTGTTATATGTGTATTATATGTATTATATGTGTAATATTACATATACCACACATATATGCATATATATGTGTATATACACATATATACATATATATTATATATTACACATATATACACATATATTACACACATATATACATATATATGTATATATGTGTAATATGTAATATTACACATATAATATATTCTATATATTATATGTGTAATATAGCACATATATATATATATATATATATATATAAAACAAAATGCTGGAATCCCTAAATCTTCAGTAATACAAAATAAAGTGTAGTAGTTCTTAGTGGCAAGCACAGGGCTCTTGAATCTGAGTCTTACTATTCTTAAGGAAGTTGCTAAACCTCTATGAGCCTCAGTTTACTTATCTATTGAATGGGATAACAATATCTACTTTTCTGGGCTTCAAAGAGGAGAGAGAAACCAACCTAGCACCAAGCCTAGCATATATTAAGTGCTCAATAAGTATCTACTGAATTAATGAATTCTATTGAAAATAGTTACCACTGAACTAAATTACTATATATAATTTAATGAAAAATTGTAGTGATTGTGTAAGCAAATAGCTAAAACAAAAGTATAATTACCTGTTTTAACAATTCCTTGATTAACACACAATCAACAAAACAAAACACATACAAATAGATCAAATACATTGACCATGATGGAATACTATGGTTAGTACAATAGTGGTCCAGGCAATTATTCCTGAGACCTAAGTATGATCACATTTCCTAATGCCAAAGAAGAGGGCATGGAACTTTTCTAATGTCTCTGCATATCTAAAGTAGAAACTCACAAATACTATCGAGGATAGTTACTCATCTTCCATAGAAAAACAAATTCTAATAGATATGCAGTGTTTGTTATTAATTTCCTAGACCTACATAGACATAAGCTAAAGGTATTGAACTTGTCACTACTAGAAAGAATAACTAATGAATAAATGGTAATTTGTGCTTTTACTTTTTCTTTCAATCCTTACAAAAACTCTACAAAGTCAACATAGAGAGATTATGGAAGAGCAAACTTTCAATTAGGGAGCTCAAGGTATAAGTCCAGAAACATGCTATAAAATATTTGGTACTGGGTATACATCAGAAAACAAAAAGACAAAAACCTAATTTCCTAGACCTCACAATCTGGGATTTGTGTTGAAATTGCTACAATTATGGCTTTTAGATTTATGAATCAAGCCGCTCAAATACATATTCATAATAAAGTATGTTGTTAAAAGTACTGCATTAGTGACCAATGGATTTGTAATATTCCTTTCATCCTCAATTATTGAATGAGGTTTGATGTTTTGTGCAAATCCACTGAACAGGCTCTGCTGTTTATTGTTACAATGTAACTTTTTTCTGTTGTTTGATTTAGGGGATGTGAATAATGATAATCAACCAGAATTGTTGCCTCTTCCTGTCCTTTCTACGCTGCTTAGAGCCCTTACTGCATGGAATTCTCACAGCTTGCTCATTTTTTGTCTCCCAACCTGGACTGAGCACTGTCCAGGGAAAGGGCCACATCTCTTTAATCTTTGTGTTGCCTGCCCCTAGCATAGTGCTTGCCTAGCGGTTCAGGTGGGATGTATGTTTGTTGTATGAGTAAATGTATATATTGTTTTCAAAGCACAGTCACATGCACATATCATTAGACCCTCACAAAACTGAGATTGTAGAGTGAAATTAGTGCTCTCATTTTACCGAATCTCAGTGAAATGGAAGGTTATTAATTCCTCTGTTTGACAGATGAGAAGGGATCAGTGGGAGATTATGTGATTTCTGAAGAGCCCATAACTAAGACTTGAATTTCAAGATCAGAGTTCTTTCTTAAAACACTAAATGAAAATATAGGCATACTGAACTACTATTTTAAGTACGTCTTTAGGATCTACTTGGTGTATGGCCAGTCATCTTTGACTTGCTCAAATCATTGGTGAAATCTTGCCTTTTTTTTTTTTTTTCAAATGTAAAAAATGGGATGGAAAAGATCTTCAGAAACCACCCACATTGTAACTGGAAGACAATGAAATAGATTACATGCAAATATTTTGCTGTAAAACAGTGTCTGCCTTTAGGAATATATCGCTAGCCAAAACAATTTTGCTTTGTCATAGAGAAGGGGATGGAGGCAGCTTTGTCATTTCCAATCCTGAACCCACAGTCATCACCTTTCTGCTTATATAAGATTTCTATATGCTTCTTATTTTTCTTTTCTTTTTTTTTTTTTAAGATTTTATTTATTTATTTGACAGAGATCACAAGTAGGCAGAGAGGCAGGCAGAGAGAGGAGGAAGCAGGCTCCTGGCTGAGCAGAGAGTCCGATGTGGGGCTCAATCCCAGGACCCTGGGATCATGACCTGAGCCGAAGGCAGAGGCTTTAACCCACTGAGCCACCCAGGCGCCCTGCTTCTTATTTTTCTTGATCAGGAAATGAAAGTCCCTACAGTGGCAGGATAGTGGAAGCCATCTGTTGGGGTGAAGGGGTCACAGCCAGTATTTGAAGGTTCTAGTCAGTGAATCCTGATCAACTGACTCTAAAATGATCCTTTTAATAACATTATCTCCCACCAGACCACAGGCTACATGAAGGCAGGAACTGTCCTCAACTCCCAAGTGAGACCATTGCACATGGCGTGGAACCCTCCTAGCTTATTTCCTGTCGCACACGTCACTGAATCAGCGAGTGGCAACTCTTAGTAACCAGTGGCTATAAATCAACCCCCAAAAGTGCTAGGTACACGTTTTTCAAACTGAGTGACAGAAATTTCTCTTTGTGTGTGTGTGTCTTTTTTTTTTTAAAGATTTAATTTATTTATTTGACAGACAGAGATCACAAGGAGGCAGAGAGGCAGGTGGAGAGAGAGGGGGAAGCAGGCTCCCCACTGAGCAGAGAGCCCGATGTGGGGCTCGATCCCAGGACCCTGAGATCATGACCCGAGCCGAAGGCAGAGGCTTAACCCACCGAGCCACCCAGGCGCCCCTGTGTGTGTGTCTTTTAATTTAAAACCATTTTTAAGAAGTTTGTGTTTAAGGTATATTATTTTCTAGGCAATACACTCGGGTCCTTAATGGAGACCTAGTGATGGAACACTGGCCTTAAGTCCGTTATCCTGGATACTGTTATACCTCAACATTCCAAAAAACACTTTAACAGAAATTAACAGCAACTATAATGAAATCCTGATATTTCTGAACTAGAAGCGTTTTCTAAGGGATGGGATTACTGGGTTGACAATTTCTCTTAATCTGAAAAAAAAAAAATCCATTTTCCTTCCTCCCTCCCTCCCTCCCCCCATCCCCTTTCAGTCTTCTTCCATCCCGAGAGACGCACGAAGACTCTGACCGTTTTTATTTGAGTGGAAAGTTGAAAGAGAGCAACACACCGGCTGCACCCATCCAGCGCTCCTTGGGGTGGAATAGCAAAGTTCTAGGGCACAGCCTTCCTGCCCGGAGCCGGCGAGGCAGCCGCTCTCCGCTACCTGCTCAGCTTCACGCCGCCTCTGAAGGTCCGCCCGCCACGGAACAGTTGCGTCTCCATCTGGCTGCCAACCCACCCAAGCTTTCTTCTCCTCCACCACCACCACCTTCCCTCCTTCCCCCCTCCTCCCCGTCCTTTCCGTCTTCCCTCTCCACCCCCGCCCCCAATCTCCTCCTCTTTTTCTCACTACAAGCGGTTGCTGATGCTGAAGCCGAGCGTCACTTCGGCTCCCACGGCAGACATGGCGACATTGACAGTGGTCCAGCCGCTCACTCTGGACAGAGGTAAGGGAGCGGCTCGCCCGCCAGGCCACTGCGTCCCCTCTGCCTCCCTCTCTGCCCCTGCCAACTCCCACCGGGACAGCCGGACGCGCTCGGGCAGGGGCAGCAGGGCGAGCGAGGACGAGCGAAAACGAGCGTAGAAGGCGTTCGCGCGGAGAGCAGGATACTTTCTTCCCCTTTCTCTGCCCGCCACGTCCCCACTGTCCCTGCACGCTGCGCTCGCCCGGCCCAGGGATGCCTTCGCCGGGCTCTGGCGCCCCCGCTGCCACTCCCAGGCCCTCGCCCGGTCGCCTCCGGGCCGCCGGCTTTGTTGGAGCGGAGGCGCAGAGACCGGTAGGCGCCCGGGGCTCGGGGTTGGAGAGGGGCAGGGAGGAAGCTCGCCGCGCCGGGCGAGGGCGCCTGCAGCCGGAGACCGGGGAAGCCTGGCGAGGGAGCCGCTGCCAGCCTGCGCAGCCCGCGGGCCCGAGAGGGAGGAAGTTTGTCCGGGCGCGGGGGAACGAAGGTCGGTAGGGCTGCGGCTGCTCCGGCGGCCGCCCGGGGGCGGAGGAGGCGCACCCCGGGGTGGCCTGTGCCGGGGCGCACGGCGGCTGGGCTGCAGCGGCGAGGAGCTGCCCTCGGCCGAAAGGGCAACGCGGAGCACCGGCAGCAGTGCCCGGGCTGGGGGCGCAGCGTCGCTGCCGCGGAGCCCGACTCTTTCCGGCTTCTTGCTCCGAAGGCGGCCGGGGTCTCCTCTGCCCCTCGCCGTCCGCCGCGCACCGGTGGTGGCAACTCAGTTTCTCCTGCCCCGGCCAGCCTCCTTCCTTCTCTCCCCAGCCCGGTGTCAGCGCGGTACCCCGGCTGCGGATGGCGCTGGGACGCAGCGCGGACTGGCTTGAAATTCAACTTCTGACCCGCGACCCGGTGCGTCTTGCCTTCCGACTAGAATGGGGAAGCAGTGTTTGCTTCCTCCCAGGACCTCGCCAAGCCCAAGGCTAGAACCCCCCGCTGCTCTGCGGTGGGGTGGGGGGGCTCTCTGGAGCGCGCGTACGAGGCCGTACCTGTGCTTGTGTGTTCGGGTTTCCTTTCTGGCTTCCGACGTCTAGTTATGCAGGCGCGAGAGTCCCACGACGCCGCAGCGGAGGACACCTGCTCGTCCCCGACCGCAGCAGCCGGATTTAGGACCCTGGGCGGCCATTTGGAAATGGTGTGCTCAGTCGGAGATGATTTAGTCCGATGTGCCTCTAAAAATATTCTTCCTAGCGGATTAAACTGGACTGTGGGGCAAAGCGAAAGAGCATCCCGCTGCGAGTACAGTGCAAAAGCCAGGGAACTCAGTGGGGTTTTAATTTGGAGAGATTGTGGATGACTTTAGCGCAATCTGTTGGCGCCAGAACAGATAGTATGTAGTGCCCATAGCGACCTTACTTGGATTAAGAGTTGAAAAATAAAAACCAAAAATAAATAAATTAATTTATCAATTTAATTAAATTTAAAAATGTAATAATTGATTTATGTTGGGAAACGTTGATTTGCAAGCTACTAAATTAATAACAGTAGTTAAAGAACTCAGAAATCTAGGGTATAATCCATGATTTCACCCCAGTATCATCATCTACACTAAGCAGGATAAATCCATTGCCGCTAAGAGCCAGATGGCAAGCTATTAGAAATTATGGATTTCCCACGAATTTCTGTTTTAATGTTATGAGCTCTTATATCGTCCCATTACTAAATCAGCCCTTAAATATCCCAAGTAAAACGACTATACTGGGAGAAAAAAACCAACTGCAAGAAAATTGCCTACCTGAGCAATTTTATATATTAAGACTACTAAAAGTATTTCACCTCTTGGGTTTTACCTTAGCCCCGAGATTCCTGACGCAGTTGTGAGGAAGAAGTGCAATCACACGGGGATCTATTCTTAAAGTTTGTTCTCGTTCACAGCCAGACTGTACCTGTCCTTTCCAGTGTGATTAGGTCCATTTAGTAAGCAGCTCAAGAGGCAGAATGAGACTAGATGTAGCTGAATAAATTAACCAGCAGCCAACTGCAAAGTCTGATTTGTGGATGGTGAGTTATTGGCACCATTGCTGTCCATGAAGTCAGTGTGTATAAATATTTTTTCCCTCTACCTTATTAAAACATGGTTAATTATTTGATTAATTGCATCATTAAACCAATGAGAGAAAGAGTTCTGAAAAATGCTCCTACAAAAAAATACAAGTCTGTTTAGAAAGGCAGCCCAATAATACTTATCTGGGCCCTATTTGGTTAGAACTGTGGTGCTTGCTTTGGATGGGTTGGTTAGCATCTTTGGGCATCAGTTTTCCTCTGTGCGCTGTAAGGAATTTGGATTAGATGATTCTGACACTGTGCAACTTTAGTAGTCTATAAGTCAATTAGTTGAAATTAGAACTCAGTTTCTGGTCGCCTACTGGAAGATTTTCCAGATTAGTCCCTCTCCCAGGTTGAGTGACCTTTGATGTATCCAGAGGTCACCCACTGATTTGGCCCCGTCAAAGCATTTCTCATATGCTGGTGCATCTGTCTCCTTGCTGAATGGTTGCTCCTTGAGAGAAGAGACCATTTCTAAATTCATTTTCATATTCTCAGTGCCTGTCATAGTTCCTGACTCACAGTAGAAAATCAAAAATTAATGTGAACTAAGGACTGCAGTAATTTAAACAATGTTAAAAGATAGGGATTTAGTAGTGAACCAAGGTACAGTTCATAGATTCATGACATTTTGGCTCTGGGAAAGATGGCAGGAAAAACACAGGCCAGTGGTTCTTAACTTTTCTTTCCCTCTGTGTGCTTGACAGATTCCTATCAGTAACCGTAGCTCACCCAAGCTGTGATTAGTAACCAAGGGGGGTTGGAGCAGGTAGGCAAAGGAGAAGGAAAGAAGATGCTTGACAAAGCCTCCCAAAGGCATCTCAGCAAATCGGAATGCATAGATCCATAATTTGATTTTTTTTCCTAGCATCTTTCCTTTTCAAGTGAGAAACATTGAAGAAGTAGTAAGTATTTTCAAGGTTACTAGTTAGTGGGAAGTTTTATGCTAAAATTTAAATCTCCTTGTTTGATGCCCTTTGGCACCATAAACCGATTTATCTGGAATCTTCAGGGCAAAGGTTTTAAGCAAAGAAATCAAACCTGTGGATTGAAATTAAGATTTACTCCTCCCAGAATTCAAAAAATATTACCTGAAAGTAAGAAGCTCAGAAGTCTACACCAGCTTCTTGGACCTTGTTTGGGAAGCAAGATTTTGCCAGGACCAGGCTGGGCTCTGAAAAGATGAACACAGGGACTTAATATTCCAAACTCTTTTCTACCTTCTATTAAGACCTCATATTAAGCCTGTAAAGGCCTCTGGTGGCTATGGCCAGAACTGGCTCCTGTTTACCCTGGTCCTAGTCCTTTGGAGTCTTTACTCACTCACTGAATGCCCGGTATAAGGCAGACCCTACTATAGACGCTCCCTGGTGGTCTAGTGGTTAGGATTCGGCGCTCTCAGACCCTACTATAGAAAGGTTAACTGGTTAACACGGTGGTGAACTAAACAGACATAATTCTAGTCTCTGTGGCTGTTAAAGACCATGGGGAGAGAGAGATTATCCATATAAATACATATGCACGCGCATACACAAAAAATTCACTCATGCAATAAATATTCATTCATTGAATGTATATATCATATATGTATATACACATAAGGTATACATATGATATACTACTCTTTATATATATAATATACTATAGAAATACCAGAAACAAAAGTTTCTGCTTTTCTGGTCCTTAAGAGTGTCGTGGTGGAAACAGATAGTAAGGGACTGATTAGTTAATTCAACAAATAAGTATTGAGTGTCAGCCTTATGGAAAACGTTATTTTCAGCTTTGTGGCTAATGAACAAAAGAGATAAAGTCTAGCGGAGTTTACACACTCATGAGTGAGACGCAGAATGCATTCACATACAATGCCACCAAGAAAAGCTAAGACTGGACCAAGGAGAGTGGCGGGGACTGCTCTTGTGGATGTGAGAGTCAAGAAAGGCCCTCCCTCCTGGACTGATGACATTTGAGAAAAGATCCAAAGGAAATAAGGAAGCAAACTCTGCAGACATGGTGGGGGTGGGGTGGTGGTGATGGGGGGGTGCCCTCTGCAGAAGGATGTTATCTGTGCATCCTAGGAACAGCACGGAAGTCTACATGAAAAGGAGAGCACAGGGAAGAGTGGTGGAAAGTGAATGTGTGAAGTTGGTGGCCAGGAATCAGATGATGTAGGTTATGATGTGGATTTTAGATTGGTTGAAAGTCTGAAGACAGAAATGATGTGAAGATGGAAAAGAATGGGGAAGGACCTATTTACATGGTGTTAGGCAAGGAAAGGTCATGAGAAAGCAAAATTTAAAACTGAGTTCTGATGTATTAATACAGTTTTTAGGAACAACATTCTGGTTAAAGGGAAGAATACGCATAACAGCAACTTGACTGCATACAGCTTGGCTACCATTCCATTAATACATCTAGAACCAAACAAATGATCCAAAAGAAGAATTACCGAGAAGTAGTAACACCCCAAATGTGCCTCCTAGAATAGAAATTTGGTTTTAAGTATACCAAGAAAATCTATAGATCAGCTTTTTCTTATTGCTGGGATAAAATATCATATAATTAGATTTTTAAAGACATACTGAGAGCTGTAATGTATACATCACTATACATAAATCTACATGTTGAACCCAAGTGGTCATACTATGAGATATAGTCATTTTTAGTCTAATATTTTATATTAGACAGTGATGTAGAAAGTAGTACCTGTAATTTACCCTTGTGGCAGAGAGAAGAGCCTGATAAGGAGATTAGTGTGGAGTCTTCTCTGCCAGAATTTAAAATGTTTATAGCAATTCTTCCCTACACCAGAGGTTAGTTTGTCCCTGATTATAATCTCTAAAACCGGGAATGAACTTCAGCTAAACTCAAGAGAACAAGGCAGGATGCAATCCATGATACTTAACACTTTCATAACAAAGGACACAGGAATACTTCACTACATTCAAGACTTCATGGGTTTAGGCACTTTCTTAAATACAATAGCTCCAACTCTCCCTCACTTTCCATCTCAAGGTCAGAAAAGATAACACAACTGAATTCTTCAAAATTTCACTTCTTTCTACCTCCCCCCTCTAACTTTAATCGGAATTGCTTTTTCTTTTCTTTTCTTTTCTTTTTAAATTAAGGCTTATAAACAAATAATACAAAAACAGGTCTTAGAGAACTATGGATAAATAAAACAATTTCTAGGTGTGATTAAAATTGTATCAACTTTTGAGACTTCGTTAATGACATGATTAATAGTTTACAATCTATATTAGGTGCCTACGTAAAATAAAACATTGGTATCCCTGAGTTAGATGCAACTTGGATAAGTCACAAAAGTATAAATGGAAATCTTGATTTCTTGGTTTCTGAAAAGAGTCATAATCTAAGATATTGATTAAACAAATCTTGCTGTGTTTTCTCCTTAAGAAAATGAAACTTTTAGTCCTTTAAAAATTCAGAGCTTTTATTTTGTGGATTTCAACTTTATGAAAAAAAAAAGAGTGCAAAATTGAATGCAAATGAAAATCCTATGGGTGCCACACTTTTCACGGAATTTATGATACATTAAAATTTTTCTTTCTTTTCCTTTCACTTTTCAAGGCATGCAGAGCTTATTACTTTATGTATCTCCCATTTCAGGCTTTGGGCAGCCCTATAGCTTTCTAATCAACTGTATTTGCCCATTTTTATAAAATCTGCATTTGCCTGAAATTGCTTTTGCTCACAGTCCAAAGGGGCTTGCCCTTCCTCGCTCTCCTTGCTATTTCTTTTAACATGAGGAGGGATAGAGGAAAAAGAAAAACAAAAATTAAGGTAGTTCTTCTGTTGTTTCACACATGTATGCCCTGATGGGGGAGGCAGAAGAGGGATCGACGTTGTCTTATGGCTCTTGTCCTAAAACCTTCTCACATCAGCAGCCACGTATGTTTTCATCTACAAACATTAAGTGCTTGCTTGATTTCTTATATTTTCTGTGAGCTTCACTACACCTAAAAAATTTATTTTTATTGAACTTTTTTTGACAAATCAATATCCGAGTCTTTCACTCTTCACTATATAGTTAGTTACACAACATTTTCCAGGAGTCAGAATTACGCCACATCCATCTTCTCTTTTCCTTCGATAATGAAAAGTTGCAACAAGAAGGTCTCAAATTTTAGAAATCTGTTGATTATTAAAAAAAGGTATTTTGCATGTAATGGGAGTTTTATGTACAGTTTTAAATCTGAAAAGAAATCAAGAAATTAATGATAGAGCTTTCAGAAAAAAGAAAAATATATCTGATATATACTCTGGTTTGGTGCAGTAGCTATTCAAACCCTGAGACATATTTTGTGTGCTCTAGTCATTTATGAAACTAATGCTTTTGCTTTTGGAGTGCTTCCTGGACGATCACAACTAGGGCTAGTAAGGAAAAGGAAACATGGAATGAGTAGTGTCAAATGAGGAGCTGTATACTGGGTATTGGGGAAGCTATTATAGGTGCAAAGCCAATACCTCTTGGAGAGAATTCTTTGTCCTGATATCAGTCTATTAGGATACAGCCTTCATCAGATCAGGGCGCTGGCCTCGTTTATGTAGAACTCAACACATTGTCTGGCACAGAGTTGGCACACTCCTAATATTTGCTGATTGAACAAATGAATGAAATTGACTTAGCTGGACTGCCTCTCATGGACACATCTGTAATGCTTAAAAATCAAAAAAACAAACAACAACAACAACAAAAACCAGCCTTCCAACCTATAATAATGTGAAAAGGTGGCTACCTTACTCTATCACTTTGCTTCTGTGTCTGTGTATGTGTAGCAGACTCTTAAAAGTGGTGTGCTCCCCAGGGCCAAGAAAGGCTGCAAAGTGCTGGTGTTGATATCAAGGGCTACTTTCATCGTTCACATCCACCTGCAATTTTAACTTGTTATTTGAACCACTCAAGCTAATGCTAAAATACAACTGAAAAGGTTAAAAAAAAAAAAAGGTGTGTGTGTGTGTGTGTATTTGTATGTAGAGGGGTCTAGCAGAATTTCCTACGTGCACGTGCACACACACATGCGTGCCCACACACACCCACGCACACACAATGTACACTGCTTCATCCCATTTTAAAAAAAACTACAAATGGATGAATGATAAAGCTGTGTTCTGATAAGCAAGTTAAAACGGATTTAATTTGAAATCACTGTGTGTTGGCAAGAGGGAACACGCTTTAAAAGTCATATTGATTACATCGATGATTTACTTCTGGGCTAGGTGGTAGACAAGTTGTTTTATGATTGAATTTTACTAACATTTTGTGCTAGCTGAATTTGAAGACTGGTCTAATAAAAAAATAAATATGCCCAAACACTACTTGAAAAAAAATTATGTTGAATTAAGACTTACTTTGACTTTATACTCCGATAGTTATTTATCTTGGACAGAAAACTGTAGCTCCTTCTTTAAAGTGATGGCAATTTCCCGTAGAAACACTGTAGCTATTTCAAGTCCAACTGGTTCTGCTATTTTTGTTTACTTGGCCAGTGTGGTGATAGTTATGATATTCCAGTATAAAATCTGTTTTTTTTTTCCTATCAAAGAATTATCTTTAGCCAAAAAAGGCTAGAATATAGGGAATCACAAAATGGCAATACAAGTTAAGCCCCCAGTTTAGATGGGGGAGAAAACCATCAAATCCCAGCTAAGTCTATTTAATAAAAATGAGGGAATTGTGAGATATGGCTGAGAGATTCCTGAAAGTGATCTTTTGAGGAAAATTGGAGAAGAGCAGTAACTGCTGATAGACAAATACCCCTGATTCCAAAAGGGTGAGAAAAGTGTTTTAGGAAACTGTAGTTCAATCTACTAGTTGTGTGTGTGTTTTTTTTTTTTTTTTTTTTTTTTTTTTGCAGAAAAGGCAGTGATCAGCCACTTTTTATTTATTTATTTATTTAGTGTACCAGAATTCATTGTTTATGTACCATACCCAGTGTTCCATGCAATACGTGCCGTCCATAATACCCACCACCAGGCTCACCCAATTTCCCAAGTTTTTGCTTGCTGGCAGAAAAATCTAAGGACAGTAATAGAAGAATGGGATTTTGGCACTTATAAAAGAAAATGGTGATCCCCAGAGCCTACATGAGATCACTGAGAATAGATCTTGTCAAATTTCAGGTGTGTGCTATGACCCTACAATACTCATGACATCACAACTGTTAGAGAAGTCTTATGGAAAGTGTAGAAATACATGAAGTGGATGATCATATTCTAGGATTTCTAGTGGTTGAAACACTGCTCCAAGGCAGTTTGGTTCTCTGTCCTATTCACTGCTGTTACCGTTATTTTGATTGAGGGTCTTGGGAGATTTGTGTAGATGAGGTAGAACCTGGCGGGATAGCGAATGATTAAAGAAACCATATCAATATTCTAAATATTCTTATACCTGGCTTGAATGGCAGGTTACAGCATTAGAGATAAAATTTAGGGGCAATGAATAAAGTCTTCATTCATTCATTCATTCATTCACCAGGAAAAAGGAGCCAACCCTGGCTATTTACTGCTCTTGGTCATACTGCCCAGTGAATACTGCCAACTCCACTCAGCCACCTGGAAGACCTCAGTCCTGGGCTGGAGTAGGGGGTGTTTCAAATGGCAAAGAGGCATTCCAGAATCAGCCTGCCTGGTTTTGAATCCCAGCTTTTGCCTTTACTGGTTCTGCAACTTCCAAAGTTACTAGACTCTTTTGACTCTCCATTTTCTTGTCTGTAAAATGTCAAATGACAAAAATAGCAGTGACTTCATAAAATGTTCGCTTTACATGAGCTAATACATATGAAGTATGTATTACTATTGTACATATTACAGGTCATCCTAGTAACCACTCAACAATAGTAATTATTTCTTCCTTGAGTCATGGAACTTCTGTCACCCCACCATACTCCTAGGGGGCAGAGACAGATAATATTCCTTGTCTTCAGGCTATCCTAAGAGACAGGGACTATTTATTTTGGTATTCTCTAGGAGCAAGATGCATTTGGAGATGCTTGGAGGTCAAAACCAAGTTTCCTGTATACATACCTTATTTGCCAACCCACTCTCCCCAAATTGCTTTTTTCTTGATGCTTGAATAACAGTTCCCCCCCATAATTCCGTTGGAGTACTTAGCACACAAGATTGACTTTTTTTTTTTTTTACACTGCTCTCATCCCAGCAAAATTAAGTTATTTGCATTCATCTTGTTGTTCTCATTACCTATCACAGTGCCTGAAAGATGAGCGCTAAGATGTGTGCTGAATAAATTACTGGTTGGTCTTCACATGTTGCATGTGAAGGGAGTAAGCCTAGGTAGGTGAGCAGATGACACAAGACGACAGATTTTTATTTAAGAAGAAAATTATCTACATTTATTCTGCTCAAAATTCAAATGGGTGCCTTCCAGAAATAAGTGAACATCTTACTACTGGATTCCTGGAAATATACAGGCAAAAGTTGGCTGACAGATTGGAAAAGCTACTGAGTGACTTTAAGATTCAGTAAAAGTTTAGGACAGAGATTAGAGTTTATGTAGATGTTCATTGTTTTTTGCTTTATTTTATTTGTATGCGGATAGCAAAAGTGTTCTAAATGGTTGACTGGAGAAAATATAACCAAAAGCAACTTTTTTTTTTTTTTCTCTCCTTTGTAGTGCTATTTCATTGCTAAGCATCACAGGACAGGGAGAGGCATATAGATGCCAGTGAGGGGTAAGAGCTCCGGATCTGGATGGCTGGGTTCAATTCCTCCCTATCCCTACCTCTCCCTTGCTATGTCAACTTGGCCTGTTGCTACCCTCTCTTTTTTTTTTTTTCATTTTCATCTGTAAGATTGGAAATATCTCTCTACCTCTTGGGGTTGCTCTAAAAATGAACTGGGAAAACATATGCAAGTGCTCAGACCATTGCCAGGTCATATAAATGCTCAATCCTGATTGATTATTCCCCACCTCTTCTCCCCAGGGCATGCATTTTCCCCAATGCAATAAATGAAAAGTGTGCAAGCTTCAGATCTAGACAGATGGGGATTTGAATTGCAATTCTGCTACTTACTATCTGTGAAAGCGTAAGACATTTCTTATTCTCTCCACATCTTCTTTCTTTCATTCTTTTTAAAAAATTTTTAAAAAAGATTTTTATTTATTTATTTGACAGACAGAGATCACAAATAGGCAGAAAGGCGGGGTGCGGGGGGCGAAGCAGGCTCCCTGCCATGCAGAGAGCCCAATGCGAGGCTTGATCCCAGGACCCTGGAATCATGAAAGCAGAGGCTTTAACCCACTGAGCCACCCAGGCGCCCCTTTTCTTTCGTTCTTAATACAGGAATAATGACACACACTTTGTATGGTGATCCATTCCTTTGATTCTTCCCCTCACTTAGCCTTTCAAGGAACAGTGAATGAGTCTGCTTTGTGCCTGGTACCAAGTCAAGGGCTAGAGGTAGAGCTTGCAGTCTAGAGGAGAGAGACCTTACGCAGATAGTTCATAATAAGATAGTTTAAGTATTAGAACAATGGCTCATGAATTGAGCATTTACTACATTACACTGCATTATACTACATGGGCTACTAGGCAGGCGTTCTGCTTAAGTCTCTTCTTGTCCCATTTCAATTAGTCCTCAAAACAAGACTTTGAGGCAGATGCTTTTAGTATTTTGAAGATGTGGGAATTGAGGCATAAACAGGCTAAATAAAGTGATTGAGGCTCAGGCTGGTTGATTCTTGAGGGCTTCAGCTTCATCATTATGCTACGCCAGAGGGCAAGTGCATAGGTCTATAATGGGGTCTGTAGCAAGCTTTGAGGAATTTGACCTTGTAAGGGACAAAAGATGCAGAGGTGCTTGCAAAGTCTTCAAAAGACAGACAGACAGACAGACAGAAGGCACACCAGGAATGCATGTTACCCTGAGAGAAATGACTTTGTCCAGTGCTTGCAAAAGGAATGTATACCAGTGTTGCTCAAGATTAATTTAAGTGATGTATTTTTAAGAGTTTACCACAATTATTGTAAACTAGCAGGCGTTTAATAAATGGGTGTGCTTAGTATTCATTTCTTAGTACCAAAGAGAGAATATCCATAGATAGAATTACAAGAAAGTACTAGCAATATTCTGTTCCTTCCCACGCTGTGCCGGTGAACACAAAAATAATGACTGTGGCATTCAGATTACGTTTCGGCGATCTGTACTGCACAGCTAAAACAGCCCAAACTTCTTTATAGAAGAGAATTTTCACAGACTCTCTTAAGGGAGTGATAATAATGTCCCAAATCCCCTTTCCTTACAGTCTTTGTCTCTAAGTGGGATTAGTGAGAGGGATCTGGGAAGGTAACAGAACTCAAATTTCAGGCACACAGAGAAAATTGTGACTTCTTTTTCTCTTTCAAAATTAGCTTTCAGTGTCTTGAAGAGTGTAAACACACTCTGCTTACCCATTATTATTAAAATATATGAGATGATGTTTAAATATGGATTTCAGTGGTGCAAGTAATGCTGTATTTGTGTAGGATTAAATGTGGAGGAAAGGTCGCACCGAGGTAAAACTTACAGATGACTGAAGTTTACTCCTTTAGGCCCCAAACTTACTAATTTTTAACTTAAAAAATATAGGATTCATTTACTTTCATTCTTTGATACCGTGTATGTTCTCTAGAAAATGAGATTTTTGTGAAGGAATTGTGGAAGGTAAATAAGGCAGTAAAACTTAATGCACATTACTGAAGGAAAGATGAGACAGTTATTTGGACAGGAAAGGGAAATTCTGCATCACTCCAGCTTCTCAGACCTACATTAGTTATTTGAGGGTGACAGATACACGCCTCTGGATAAATGAAGTACTCTGGATCGTGTAGACACTCTGTGACACTCGTGTGACACTCTGATGTCGCACGCATTCCCAGTATTGCCAATTTGGCATCCCAATGGGAACTGCAAATAGCAGAATATTAATATGGGCATATGCTATGGACTGAAAGTGTCTCTCCCATTCCTATTTATACGTTGAAGCCCTGACCCCCAAAATGGTAGTATTTGGACTTTGGGGAGGTGATTAGATTCAGGTGAGGTCATGAGGGGTTTGCCCCTTGTTGAGATTGATGCCCTTCCAAGAAGGGACCAGAGGACTCTCTCACCTGGTGAGTATGTACATGCTGAAGGTAGAGGTTGCAAGCTAGGAAGGAGCTGCAGGAATGGCATCTGTGGGCACCTCGATCTTGAACTTCCCAGCTTCCAGAACTGTGAGAAATAAATGCCTGGTTTTTTTTAAGCCACCTAGTCAATGATATTTGGCTGTAGCCATCTAAGCTAGGACAGAGTGGCAGTCATCACATGATCTTGGCCTCAGCAG
Source organism: Enhydra lutris kenyoni (assembly GCF_002288905.1). Classification (NCBI taxonomy): domain Eukaryota; kingdom Metazoa; phylum Chordata; class Mammalia; order Carnivora; family Mustelidae; genus Enhydra; species Enhydra lutris. The sequence goes on from NW_019154091.1 coordinate 21,205,939, forward strand.
TCTTTGTCCTAAGAAGTTGAACAAATTAGCCACCGGCAAGATCTGCTGTGCATAGATACGCATGCATCTATGCGTATAAGGTATGCCTAATTTCCTGCTTTGCTTTCATTTTCTCCCCTTTCTGGGTTTAGAAATCTCTGCTTTACATGTACTAACAAGTTTTCAAAGCTTCTTGTCTTGCATTGCTCTCCATTATTTTCAGAGCTTTGAAGAAAATATATTTAATTATTCTTTTCTTAAAAGTTTCTCCGGGATATTTTCCAAGAGGAGATTTTCTGTTTGTGAATTATATGTTTTCCAAATGTGAAGGAGCTCTAACTAATCAATTGTCTTATATTCAAATAATACTTTCCTGATCTATTATTGATGTAGGCCTTTGCATATCTTGCTATTACCTTTCTTTGATTGTTTGTGGTGGTAGCCCCAGGGTTGACAGGATATATCTTTAATTTAGCACAGTTGTCCTTCAAACAATACACTTCCAATTGCTTCTTCCCATCTTTTGGCCTATTGTTGTACCTATGCTAGAAGCCTGTAATTCATTGCTATTAAACCAGGGGTCACAAACTAGAGCCCCCCCAAACCCAATTTAGCGTGTGACCTAAGATTGTTTTGGGGTTTTTTTCCTACATTTTTGAATGGTTAGAAAACCCAAGAGAAGAATATTTTGACAGAAGAAAATTCTATTAGCTTCAAATTTCAGTGTCCACAAGTGAAGTTTGATTGGAACACCGTGTGAACATTCATTTGCATATGGTACATTTTACATATGGTACATGGATGTTCTCCAGCAGTAAAGAAAGACTTTGAGAGTCAAGGAGTTGTGACAGACCATTTGGTCTGCAAAGCCCATGCTCTTTACTGTCTGACTCTTTACAGAAAATGCTTGCTGACCTCTGCTTTTAAAGCATTAGAAAAAATAGAGGAGAGAATATGTCTTTTATATTTATCTTATTTTAACCATTTGAAGGTCTTTGCCCTCAGCTTTCAGTCTTTCTTGTGCACCTGTGTCCCAGATGGCTCACTCCACTTGCTCTCTGCCTTCCCCCAAGGGTAGACTGCTGTTGCTTGTTACTTGATACTGGCTGGTGGTGGGGATCGCAGGGGTTTCTCTATTGTCCTGGCCCAGCCTCAGGCCCCAGTCCTGAGGCTTACGTTGGGTTTTGTTTTTCTGAGAAATTAATCTGATCATGTCATCCCTTGCATTAAACTCTTCAGTGACTTCTCACTGTCCAACATTCTTAACATGTTTTATATGTTCTTAATTTTATTCTTTGAGCATATGCCAAATATTTATCTGAGTCTCAAGGATGGCCTTTTCTAAATGATCCTGCCTCTCTTAGGTCTACAGACTAAAAACTGTACCTTCATCTCTGGAAAGTCTTATGTAGGAGAGTTCAGCGTGCCTTCCCTAGTGGTAGGAGATTTCTAATAGTATTGGCATAGGATCCTGGAACTAGGAGTTTCCTGCCTCCTCCCTCCCCCTTGTGGTAGAGAATTTTTCTTTTACCATCTTCCTGTTGTAATGTGTCTTCATTTCCGGTTCTCTTCTTGATCCATTCTTTCTCATGAACTCCCAGTAAAAGTTTGTGGAAAAAGCCCCTGAGTATTAGCCTGCGCTCACTCCCCCTTTCTACTTGAAGGATTTTCTATACCCTTTGTTACTACTGTTTTGCCAGGTTAACTCAATCTGTGTGAGCTGTGATTCCTACTAACCTAGTTGAGTCAGGAATTGTGTTCCCAGCTGAGAAGACAGGATTTGAAAGCATTTTTTACAGCTTAGTTAATTTTCAGTACCGATTTGCACATCTGAGCAACTATTTGGTTAGGCAGACTGTCTTTATGTTGTTATTCATATTTCAAATTAAAATTCAATTCTGAGACTAATTTGAGTGAATCTGTAATATGGCAGACTGAGCTAACACAGAACCTCTCCCATTACAAACATCAAGTTGTGCCAGATAAAACCTAACAATTAAAAAAAAACTATCTATAGCTTATTGCAAGTGAGAAAGCATAATCTTCAGGTGCCAGAAATGAAAAGGGAAGTGAAGGCTGGAATGACATCTTCGTAGAAGTGGAGGGAGGGGGATGGAAAACATGTCAAGTGGTTCCAGACTTAGAAATTAGCCCCATGGTTGGGGGCAAAGCAGGAGCTAGGGGTGAGGTGTTAGATATGCTCTACACCCATACTTTAGACTTAATTACTTGGCTTGGATTTTAAATATATGCCATAGAGTTGATTCAGGAAATGTTCTCTCAAGAAATGTACATAAAATGATTGCTAGTCTAGAACAAACTAGAGGAAGTAAAATGAAAGACAGTGCTCTTAAGAAACATCTAGCTACACTGGTTTCTCATAGAACAAATAATCCCTGCCAAAAGGGGGCTCACAATTAAACATTAGAAACATATCAGAAGGAGCTAGAACCTTGGACTGAGTCAGTATTCACAACCAATCAGTGAGTGAATGAACCCTGCGTTTCCGGCAGAGGGAACAGAAATTCAGAGAGAAGTTATGTCTATAAAACGAAAACAACTTGATGTGGAAAAAATCAGAAAGAGACTATAAAATAAACATACTTATAATTATTTTTAAAATGTATTCTAAAAGAATGGAAACTATAAGGAGATAACCTGACACTAAAAAATTAATAGGCACATTTGAAAAACATTATTGAAAAACATGAGAAAAGAATGCTGAAAGATTTTTTTTAATAAAATGATATTCAATTACATTAAAGTTCTGAAAAATTTAAAAACTTCAACATATAAGACCATTTTTGTGTTTCACATACAGGGAAAAAATCACTTACATAGCAATATTTTCACTTTATTTGATGTTATAGGCTTATATTAGAAATTACTGAGGAACCTGAAAGGAAGCTGTTGTGGATTAAATATTAAACAAGCCAGGAACTGGGGGTGAGGCTTACGTTGGGGTTTGTTTTTCTGAGAAATTAATCTGATCATGTCATCCCTTGCATTAAACTCTTCAGTGACTTCTCACTGTCCAACATTCTTAACATGTTTTATATGTTCTTAATTTTATTCATTGAGCATATGCCAAATATTTATTTGTGTATGACCTCTTCCTTTTACCCCTTAGGTCCCAAATGCCTGGATCACAGTCTGGTACACTGCAGGTGTTTAACAGCTGTTGAAGAAACAGATAAACTCAAGATCTTGGCTAATGTTCACTTTGTGGGAAAACTCCTCCCGTCCCCTTCTTCCCGTTTTCCTGGCAAACTCCTATTTGTCAGCGTTCAGGTTTCAGATTCTGCAAGAAATCTTTTCTTGTTCTTTCAGCCTAGATCAGACCCCTGTTTTATACTTCTGCTGCACCTTATAATTCCCTTTTGTAACATTAGTCAATTATTCACTTGACAAGTAGTTTTTGAGCGCCTGAAACATCTCAACCATTGGTCTAGGCCCTGGGAATGCAGTAGCAAACACAACAGACCATCTGAACTCTTGTGAAGTTTACATTCCAGTGTGGTTGGGGTGGTGAGGGCAGGCAAGATGAAAGTAAACAAGTAAATACATAGTACTTCATTTAATTATAAGTAGCAGGAGGAAACAGGAAGCAAGCTTAGGGGGATGAGAGAGCCAAAGAAGTGGGGAGTGGCTCATGGACATAGGGGACCAGAGAGGTCCTCATGCAATGAGGCATTGGCCCTGAGAATAACTAGGGGAAGTGGACCCGTCAGAGGAAAGAGCAAGGGTAAATGCCTTCAGGCTAGAATGTTCTAAGGTATTACAGGACAGCAATGAAGCTAGTGTGGTTGGAACATAGTGAAGGAGGGAAAGGGTAGTAGGAGATGAAGTCAGAGAGGGACTGTTTAAAATTTTTTTTTTTTTATTTTAGGAGTGATGTCATTTTAGTTGGTACATTTATCACAGAGCTGGGCATGGTGCAGGGAAAAGGGTTATGGTATGGCTTCTGGCCTCGTGAGGGTTCAAAGGAGTGCTGGAGGCCCAATAGCTCCAGGACCAGCAGTGAGATGGCGCCAGGTGGCACAGGCCAATTCAGGATGTGGGGTGTGGGGCTGGAGCTGGGTGTCCACCACTGATTCTAGAGGACCCCATAGCCAGCCCTCCGCAAAGCTGGTGGGCTTAGGAACTTCTTTCCTCAAGCCTCAGATGGGGTTCACTCCACTTAAGAGATCCCGGTCCCAAGGTTTGGGCATGGCCATGGTGGTGCCCACCTGCTTGAGGGGCAGTTCCTGGTCACAGCCTGGGGACTGACCTGGTCCAGCTGAGCTAACTCAGCAGAAGGTCAGCACCCAGCTCCTTTCCGTGCTGCTGGGGCCGTCGAAGCAGTGAGGGCCCCACAGAGCCAGTCTCCACGATCATGGCTTCTGAGGGCCACGTTGGCTGCCTCCTGGAAGAGGGTGTGGAAGTTTTTGTGGAGATGAGCTAAGCGCTGGAGAGAGGCCACTACACCCACGGACTGGCTGAGGCTTGCTATTTTAAGGGCTTTGGTTTTTTACTCCTAAGATATTAAAGCCATGAGAGGGATTTTAGTTTGAATAGGCTCTCTGCTAAGTTGACAATAGTGAGTAAAAAGTCCACGGGGTGTTAGAAAGTAATTAAAAGAATCTAGATCAGAGATGATGGCATTTGGGACCTAGGTAGTAGGAGAAGCAGTGATAGGTGGTCAGCTTCTGGATACATTGGAGACATTTAGCCAGCAGGATGATGAAAGTTTGAATATAAGGTATGAGAGAAACAAAGCAGTCAATCATGATCAGGCCTCTGGTCTGAGTATCTGGAAACAGGGAACCCAATTTACTGAGATTGGGAAGACTACAGAAGAGCAGAGGGAAGGGGTTATTCCAAGAGGAATACAAATTTGGACATGTTGAGGTATCTATAGGACACACAAATGAATTCGAGTTAGCAACTGTATATAAAATTCTGGAACTCAAGGGGAAAGTCCAAGATGCAGATATAAATAGGGTTATTAACATATAGATGTTATTTAAGGCATCTGGAGGGTGGAAAGATGAAGATTGTTGACTCAGCTCTGGGTAATTCCAACATTTAAAGGTTGAGAAGATGAGGAAGCATGAGCTAGAGAGGAAAACCAAAAGAGAGTGGTGATCAGAGGCCATGTAAATGTCTTTTAAGAAGATGGCAAGGATTATCTCTATGAAATGCTAACAGGTAAGGTAAGATATCATTTAGGAATTGACCATGGTGTCTAGCAGTATGGGGGTCATCGGTGGTCCTGACAACTTGTTGGAATAACAGATGAAAGCTTCATTGGAATAGGTACAACAGAGGATGGGAACAGATATTTTAGAGACAATGAATGAGTTTTTGGAGAAATTTGCTTTCAAAGGTTTAGAGAAAACATAGAGTAGCTGGAAGAAAGTAGAATACTTGACATACTTAAAACTCTGTGTCTGTAAGAATGGTAAGAATTGTATGCTGTGGTAACACCTGTCCATTGTGTTAACTTTTTTTGCCTACTACAATACTTGACCCACAGCAGAAGCACAATTAAGTATTTCTTAAACAAGTACCATTTCAGTTAAAATTAGAACCTCAAATTTGTTATCATTTAGAAATATTTTCAATTGACATTGCTTTTTCTTTTAAATTGGACAAGCATATGTATTTTGACACTGGTGAAAAAATGAAGCGATCACAGATAATATGATTATTCCACATCTACTCCCCAGTTCCCCAGCTGACTTAATTATGCAAAGCACCACATACCACCTTTATTTCAGAAAAACCATGCGATGTGACAAATTAATTTGCTAAAAATATTCAGCACAGGTAGCTTTAATTATCTGGAGCAGAGTTTTTCAAATCACAGAAAAAAGAAAGAAAATCTTATTTTTCTTCAACAAAGTAGACTTTGACTTAAGTTTGGAGAGGATCAGGAAACCATGAAGTCTTTTCTTTTCTTTTTTTTTTTTTAATTTTTATTTATTTATTTGACAGAGGGAGAGAGATCACAAGTAGGCAGAGCAGCAGGCAGAGAGAGAGAGGAGGAAGCAGGTTCCCTGCTGAGCAGAGCCTGATGAGGGGCTCGATCCCAGGACCCTGAGATCATGACCTGGGCTGAAGGCAGAGGCTTAACCCACTGAGCCACCCAGGCGCCCCCCATGAAGTCTTTTCTAAAGTCTTTTCTAAAGGAGTGCCATAGTTGTGTGTCAAAGGTTGATTCATTGCTAAGGGATGGTACACAATTATGTGATGAAACACATGTATTTGATCCGAGGATGGTCAGTTGTCGTACTAAGATCCTAAGCCTGACATCTAGGGAACTACACAGATGAACGAATTCATAAAAGATAAGATGAAACACATAGGGTGCAGGTAGATAGGCGTGCTTAGCTTTGTTTGATGGATAATTAAGAATGTTTAAAACTTTTAAGGCGGAAGTGAAATGATCTGAGCTGTGCATTTATTAACTAATATGAAAATTAGCTGCAAGATTGAAATGTATGAAGATCAGTGTTTTACAAACATGACTCTGGGAGATTTTATTGGATGCACTTTGAAAAAAGTTCCGTGGTAAAAGGAATGAGGAGATTTCAGGTCTCCAAAGTGCTGGATTAAGCAAACTTAAAGATGTCTGTAAACTTTACAGACATCTTTAAGCCTATGACATGGTTTTGAATCTCCAAGTCCTAGGCACATGATGGAACTCTTTGTTCAAGAAACTCAGTTATTCTTTGGAACAGTTTGACAGTTTTGGTCTGTATTTTTGTTGTGATCTGGATGACCAAACCTGAACCTGAGGAAGAATTATGGGAATGGAAATGAAGGAGGTGGTGATAATGGGCATGTATTGACTAATAGGGAGTGAAAACAGGGAAAGGGAAAAGCCCAAAGGGAAACATACTGATCTACAAGGCTGATGAGTTAGCGTGGCACTTAATAAGCTTTGAGATGCTGTGAGGACAACCTTATATAAGTTAGGGCTTTGATCCTGAAAGAAGTTTCTGAAGCACAGATACCATATAGTGCACCATGTTGAGAATAATGGGAATGATTAGAGCACTGATTAAGGATATTGAAGAAATAGTAGCTACAGGGGTTTTTTTTTTTTTTGAAAAAAAAAAAATGCAGTATAGAGCAAAAGACTAGTTTTAGAAAAGATATGGCAACAAGTATTTGAAAGTAAGTATTTTTTTTTTTAGCGTGACTAGCATCATTTCCAGTATTCAAATGGAGATATAAAAAGAAAACCAATGTAAAAAATGTTTTTCTGCTTAGCATATTAATTCACTATGGCAGGAAAGTGTGATGCCTCCTTCAGAAATCCTGACATACTCAGGATACTTGGGCAATCAGTGTTTTGTGACGAGTCAGGAATTCCACACTCAGCTTTGTCATCCTTCCTGTGAGTCTCTGGGGTGGCCCATTGTGTCACATCGGGATTACAGTGCTAGGCTCCCAACGCCTCAACTTGACGTGCTTAGAGGTCTGCCTTCTGGGCTTCCTTGAGAACCACCAGTTCGCAAAGAAGTATTTATTCTTAGAACTGTGCCTGTCAGCCCTTGCAGGTGTATCATGGAAAGTGCAGGAATTTATTGAATGGCTGAAAAGCTGACAAGGTGCCATCACCAGAAACAAAACCTTTTAAAACATCAGAAAGCTGAGATTAAATAAAATACAACACACTATGTCCCTCGTTGTATTAATATCCTTTACATAATTAAGTCTACCTGCTTTTATGTTTAGAAGGAAATGGATGTAGCAAAACCTATGCATGCATTTTCAAGGTCAGAATGTAGAGTTTGGAAGAAAAATAGGGAGCAGAAGGTAAGCTCATAGGAAAATTAAATCAGCCAGCTCTCCCCAGATGGTCACCTTTATACTGTTTTTGTAGCTCCTGAATTAGGCACCTGTGTTTTCTTCAACTCACTCCCTGCCATGTGAATTCTTGCATTTGACATTTTAATTACAAATTAAAACAATAAATCCTGATTTTTTTTTCCACCAAAAAACCCCCCTATGTTTTTTACTCTTATTTTTTCTTGGAATGCAATAACTCATTTGTATTTGGGGATTCCTAAAATGCTTATTTGAATTTTACAGTTCAAATTGTATGATATGTTATGATAATAGAAATGCAAGTATAGTGGTTTGACACACATAAAGGATTTCTTCTTGCACTCTTCAGGAGACTGACTTGAGTAACTTTTAAGATCTGTTCAGTTTCAAAATATATATTACATGTTTTCTATAGTATGCATTTTTAAAGTAGATCTATGATTCATGATAAGAATAGCCATATGGGGGTCCATAGGTGGCTCAGTCGGTTAAGCGTCTGCCCTCAGTGCAGGTTGTGATCCCAGGGTCCTGGAATCAAGCCCTTCGTCTGGCTCCCTGCTCTGCGGGGAGTCTGCTTTTCCCTATCCTCCCTGCTTGTGCTCTCTCTCGCTCTCTCTCTCTAATAAATAAATAAAGTCTTTTTTAAAAGGGGGGGGGAGAATAACCATAGGGATTTCATACCTAATTCAATTTAAAATGTTCCTTGAATGTGATAGTGACATGTCAAGTACCTCATCTACCCCCATACATGAGAAGAACATAAAGACTTTAAATAAACAAATGACTCAATAAACAAAAGAATATACTTTTCTCAGTCACTGCTTTCAAACTTCAGGGGCATTTGAACTGGCATTCTTATTATTGAAATATCAGGTAAAAGCAGTAAGCTACCACCATCAGTTCTTAATAAACCAACACGGTAATTTCCACTTTCTTGTGCAGTGCCTCTGTGCACTGAGAAGTGTTAACACTGAGGTTAATGTAAAAGAAAAGTGATTCCTCAGAGATACACATTATTTTTTCTCTTTCTGTTAGAGATACCCTTGATAAATGTAGCAGAAAACTAAATGTGTTTAAAGCATTTATACAATGTGATGAAATATTTGCACCTATTTTAAGGTGCTCAGTGCACATATAATTAGAGATAGGATAAAACTACTCCGTAAATTATGCTACTCCGTAAATTATGGCAGGAGTGGTTTATATTAATACCACTTGAAAAACAATGCCTTTCAAATTAAACTCATTTATGTGTGAGTAATTAGTCTTGCAGTAAAAAAAAAAAAGAGAGAATTCATGTTCAGATTTAAAGATTAGGACCTTATCTCATTCAAAAGATAAAACTAAGCTTTTTACTTAATAGTCTCTCACATGGAACAAAACCAAGTTATTTACTGTATATTCAGGACCTTGTTGAGTAAGTCATTTCAAGTTTATTGCATTTGCCTGTTTATTTTGAGTTAATTAGATCCTAATGACTCATGAAATAGAAAAGGTACAAGTATAATTTCAAGGACATCTAGTGGTTTATGGGTTTAAATTTTTTCATCTGACAAAATATTAAATTATTATTTAATCTAATATGAGCTTGTAGCAGCTGTTTTTACCCAATTAAATGTTTTACTTGTGAATTTAAAAATTAACTCCTCATGCTTAGAATCTACAACTCAACCTCCAATTTTATCTCCTAGAACTTCCTTAAAATTGCATTTAAAAAATGTTTCTGATACATTTTCATGTATACAGAGATTGAATAATGATTATAGAATCAGTGAACAGTCTTTTGAACAGTGTGTGTTGAATGGCATTGAGCAATTCAACCCTACCCTCCAAATATTTCCTCCATCTTCTGGACAGGCATTTTCTTTTGGCTCATTTATTTATTCTGTAAATATTTAATGAGTACCTGTCATGTTACAGGCCTTAAGCTAGGCATGGACATCAAAGGAGAACAAAAAGCAATCATGGTTCTTGTTCTCATGATACTTACAATCTGCAAGAGAGAGAGTAGCCAAATAACCATGGAAATAAATGTAAAAGTTAAAATAATAAAAAATACTAGGAAGCAAGGGTAGATGGTACTATGAAAGAATGATGGCACATGGTAGGCATTTAATAGGAGGCACTTAATCTTTGTTTGCTGGATTAATGAAAGAATAATGGAGTAAAAGGGCTAGAACAGAAACTTGTCTTAGAAAAAGCTTCCAAAAAGAAAAGAAAAAAAGCTTCCCTGAGGAAAGTATGTTTGACCTGAGATCTGAAGCATGGATAGGCATTTACTTGGCAAAGAATAAAGGGTCTAAAACAAAAACAAGATTTGGTGGCAAGATAGAACTTGACAGATAAAGAAGAGTGAACCTGTAATAAAAGTTCAAAATAGAACATGATGCCAGTAGGAACTGGAGTGGTTGATCTTTATTCACAGACAACATGATTGTCTATATAGAAAATCCTACAGAATCTACCAAAACAGCTACTAAAACTGATTTTTATAAGATGAGAAAATATAAGGTTAACATTAAAATATCAATTGTATTTCTATATAATAACAGCAAGCAGTATCAAAATCATGAAATATTTAGAATCAAATGTAACAAAATATGTATAAGAATTATTTACCAAAAAACTACAAAATACTGCTGAAAGAAATGAAAGATTTATATAAGTGGAATGGCATACTATGTTTACAGCATTGGAAGATCCAACATTGTAGAGATGTTAGTTTTTTCGAATAGATTTGACACAATCCTAGTTAAAATATCACAGTCTTTTTAAAAACAAAAGCTGACAAGCTAATTATATGTAATTATTATAAAACTTAAATGAAAATATAGAAGGTATAGAGTAGCAAAATTGAAAAGCAAGAACAAAGTTGGAGGGTTTATACTACTGCTTCATTTCAAAACTTACTATAAAGATATAGTAATTAAAAAAGTATGATATTAGTGTAAGTATTAATATACAGGTCAATGAAATAGAGCAGAGCTCAGAAATAGGCTCACAGATATATAGCCAATTGATATTCAGCACGTGGGTTGGGAAAGTCAGTGAAGAAAGGCTAATCCTTTCAATAAATGTACTGTAAAAATTGGATACCCATACGCTATGCTGAAAAATCAACTCAAAATGGGCCATAAATATAAATGTAAGATCTGAAACTATATTATATTATTTTATTTTATTTTAAAAGATTTTATTTATTTATTTGACAGAGAGAGAGAGAGATCACAAGTAGGCAGAGGCAGGTAGAGAAAGAGGGGGAGACAGGCTCCCTGCTGAGCAGAGAGCCCAATGCGGGGCTCAATCCCAGGACCCTGGGATCATGACCTGAGCCGAAGGCAGAGGCTTTAATCCACTGAGCCACCCAGGAGCCCCTGAAACTATATTATTTTAAAAGAAAGTATAGAAGGGAGGACCCCTGGGGGGTCAGTTGGTTAAACATCTGACTCTTGATTTCTGCTCAGGTTATGATCTCAGGGTCTTGCGATCAAGGCCTGTGTTGGGCTCCCCACTGAGTGGGGAGTCTGCTTGAGAGTCTCTCTCTCCCCCACGTCCCATCTCAAATAAATAAGTAAATCTTTTAAATAGTAACAATAATAAAAAAAGAAAGTATAGAAGAAAATGTTTAAGACCTTGGGCTAATCCAAGATTTCTTAGATTGACTGTAAAAAACATAAACCATAATAGAAAACAGGGTCAAATTTAAAATTACTGGTTTAAAAAAATCAATTTACTTTCATTTTATTTAAGAAAATTTTTAAGGAGCCAGGGAATAAGAGAAAACACTCTTGAAACATATCCGATAAAGGATTTTCACCCAGAATCTATACAGAACTCTTAAAACTCAACAATAAAAGAAAATAAAATGACCCAATAAAAAAATAAAAGATTTAAATAGACACTCCACCAAAGAAGATAAATAAGTGGCAAATAAGTATATGAAGATATTCAACCAGTGTTCAGGGAAAAGCAGATTAAAGCTACACTAAATTCCTGGTAGGATTTTTTTTTCTTAAAGTCCTAATTTCTGTGTATTATTTTTTAAAAGGTAGACTTTACTCTGTGTGATTATTGTCTTAATTACAGAACAGTATAGAAATGGCTCTTCCCTCATACAAGAGGTGTTATCTAGGCTCAATGCTGTCAGTCTTCTTTCTCCAGTAATCACCTTTCATTTGATAATAAACGCTCATTTTCCGAAGATTTTCCCTGTTCAAAACCTCAGACAAATCATATTGTATCCTTTGACCTCAGACATAAAATGTAGAGTTTGGAACACAAAGTCCCTTCCGACTCTGTGATACTACTCTCTTAAAATTGAGATAACTTTTTGATAAAAATCAAGCAAAAATAGCCACCTTCACCTACATTTGGCTCATCTATGGTGGGAATACAGGCATACAGATACCAGATTCTGGTAAGACATACTCCTCTTACAATTGTGCATATTAAAATGTAACATTTATTTTGATTATTTTTGTAACCTTTTCCCGAGTCAAATTTTTACTATAACTCTCATTACCAATATATCTGAATTACACTAAAAAGGTGAACCTTGATATAGTAGATATGTGAGTATTGATTTAGGAAATGTTGGACTCACTCTTACAATTGGTACATTTATGTATACAGTAAGTTATTTTTAATTAGGACTCAAGGACTGAAGTCTGAAGGATTTCAGTTAACTATTGAATAGTAGTATAGTGGAAGAAGATCTGCCCTGGGATTCAGTCTATCTTAGTTTTAGTTCTGGCTTTATCAGTAACATTTCAGACTACTTTGTCTAAGTACTTGAGTACTTAGACAAAATCTTATTTATTTATTTATTTATTTAGAGTTCATTCATGTGGAGGCGGGAGGGTTTGAGGAAGAAGGAGACAGAGACTCTGAAGCAGGCTCTGCACCCAGCATAGAGCCTGACACAGGGCTCGATCTCACCCTGAGATCATAACCTGAGCTGAAATCAAGAGCCAGGAGCTTTGCTTAACCATCTGAGCCACCCAGGAGCCCCCATACTCAACCTTTAGATTGTGGGCAGTAATTTTATCTTACTTGGTTTTGATTTGCTCATCTTTAAATATATAGATCTGATTTGATTATCACTAGCGTGACTCCTGTTTGAGTAGTTTATTGCTTCTATTCTGATTTATTGCTTTCAGGCATGTACAAAAATTTAAATTAGGCTGTCTATGGAGAACACTTTTAAATAACTCATTTTCCTTCACTATCTTTTATTTACTATTAATTTACCTGGTAGCAGGGCTTTCTATTACCTCCTCTGTGAGCATTCTTCCTTTTGAACTCTCCTGCACAAAACCATCTTAGCATAATTGTGTATTGGGCCCCATTTTTTCTGGGGCTCAAGCCATCCTCTCCCACCACTCTTTTTTTTCGTGACCCATTAATTAATGGCACTCTTGATAAATGAACCATCCTGTTAGGCAGAACACTTACTTTTTAAGGCAAAAAAAAAAAAAAATCAACTAGTCCAAAACATTGATTTTATAAAGATGCTGAAGTTGATAGAAATTAAGCAAGTTTCCAAAATTATAGCAAAAATTTCAGGACTCTGAACCAGGAGTCTTGACTTCTAGTCTTTTGTGGTTTCCATAATATCATAAGGCATTTCTAGAGCAAGCAGGTAATGATAAAAGGAGGATTTGTATCAAGGTGGTAGGTTAAGCATATGTGATTCCCCCCCCACCTCAAAATTCATCGATGTCAAATAGATGTACAACAAACAATAAATTTTAAAAGATGATGGGGGATAAAGGGTTGTTACTAAAACACCAAGTTTTGAAGGATTCCTAGAAGTGAGCAAGCAGACAGGATCAGATTGGTGAGTGACGATGACAAGAATGATGAGTAGTAACATTCATTGAGCATTTACTATGTACCAGGCACAATGCTGAGCATTATTATTTATAATGCTCACACTCAGGCACGCACACATGCACACACTCTGGGGTAGATTTTATCATGATCTTTGCTTTACGGTGAAGGAAACTCAACAAGGTTGAGACCCCTATCTAATACCCTATGCCCAAACCCCTCAGCTTCCCTCTCTCTTGGGTTCCTGTCTCCTTTCTAACCACTGTGATATTCTGGCAGAACAGAGAGGACTAAAACTCGAAAGCATGAACCTGAGAGAGCAAAGTATGGACAAATTCTCCTAGTGAAGGCCGGAGAAGAACCCTAAACTCACATAGAGAGGGCAGAAGAGATTCCTGGTACAAACATTTGGTGATCGGTGAAAGAACTGAATTGATAGAGTGAATCCATTCTCTTTCCTTCTTTAGACTTCAACACAGCAGCAGTTGTTCCTAGGTTAAAAGCTCCAGCATTACTCTCTAACGGAAGACATTTCAATTTCAGAGTAGGAGTTGAGATGAGAAAAGCATAGCAGTAATCCCCAGATGTTTTTCAAAAGCCAGGAGCAACTGAGCCATCATACCCTGGGACAAACCATCTCTTTATTACCCTTTGCTGAAGAGGCCGGTTCCTCAGCCACTTGGCATATTTACTCCTGGAAATAGGTTTTTATTATTAGAAACTCTATCCCCTCACAGATGGATGGGAATGCCTATTTGATTACAGAAGCATATAGTTTAAGTTGTTAAGTATATCTATTAAATAAAGCAAAAAAAAAAAGTCACTAGCTCTTTAAGAATGACCATCTTTATGATGATACATATATTTATATAATTATAGATAATTATCCTAGAGGAGATAGAATTAATAGAGCAAACAGTGCATTCTTTAAAAAATAAATATCAGAAAAATCAAGAAAATAATAGGCTGAGGTGAAGAAGAGACAATCGTAGAGAAAGAGTTTGAAAATAAGAGAGGAAAGATGTAAGGAACCTATCAGAGTTTATGGAATACAATAATGAAAAAGGCAAAAACACTAGAAAGAAGAAATACTAGGAAACATTAGAAAAATATAGCAAAATCATATTAAAACATCAGTCAAAATAAAATCTAAGCCAAAATTAAATGGGGCAAGGATGATACTTAATTTAGAGAAAAATTACTACAAATGTATTAGTATCGGGTGCCTGAGTGGCTCAGGTGGTTAAGCCACTGCCTTTGGCTCAGGTCATGATCCTGGAGTTCCAGGATCGAGTCCCCCATCAGGCTCTCAGCTCTGTGGGGAGTCTGCTTCTCCCTCTGACCTTCTGCTCTCTCATGCTCTCTCTCAAATAAATAAAATCTTTTAAAAAAATGTATTAGTATCCTAGAGAATGTATTCTTATCCTTACATACCTAGGATCAGAGTTTGAAATACATGTGTATGAGGTAAAAACTGATAGTGGGAAAAATTAGCAATTCACACAACTTTCTCAGAGATGATCAGCTCCAATAGAGAAAAATGTAAGACCAGTTGAAATTTCAATAAGTCATTTTAACAAACTTGAGTATACATATAGGTTTGTATATGTATTATCTAAAGTTTTCAAGCATCTGTGCTATGACTCCAAATTTGTTATTAAAATCCAAAATGAGAAACGAAACAATTTTTTCTCTGATCAATATGTAAAAAATCACAAAATAAAGATTAAAAATATAGTTCTTTTAAAAGCATTCCCTTGGTAACTTTTTTTTCTCCCTCTAAATAATGTTTTCTTTAGGAGCACCTGGGTAGCTCAGTTGTTTGAGAGACTGGCTCTTGGTTTTGGCTCAGATCATGATCTCAGGGTTGTAAGATTGCCCTGCATGTTGGGCTCCATGCTTAGTGGGGAATCTGCTTAGGATTCTTTCTTTTTCCATCCTCCCTGCCCCTACCCTCAACTCGTGTGCTCACATGTGTGTACTTCATTAGTTACTGGTAGTTTGTTATGCAAAATTGTTATGAAAACAATTACTTTTCCTCCTCTATTCCCAAGATTTAGTTTATAAAAGAAACATCAATAGAAAATCTGAGAAAGCAGCCCCAAGGAATCTAACATAATGAGGAGAAACTCATTATTTCGTGTGTTTCACTTGGCAGTTTAAATCCTCTTAATAGTAATCACGTTTTCGAGAAAATACATAAACTATTCACCATAACAATTTCTGCAAAGTCCAAGCTTCACCTTGTCCCATGAGCACCTTTTACAGATGTAGATAGACCACACTAACCTCACCACATAATTCCAAAGTAACTAAGAAACTGGATGACAGTATGATACAGTAGCGAGAACACAGAAGAGCAAACATATTGTTAAGTAGCTCGATAGCCGAATAATACATCAAAGTGTCAGTTTGGATAAAAACATTCATCCATTTACTAGTATAGGAGATACTGGAGGACATGAGAAGTTAAATTTGTAAGGTTTCTTTGTAACAAGCTCTCTGAAAACACCCCGTTTGATTGGGTGTCTCTCCAGCAATTTCTTGATAAAGTCTTTCCCTTCCAATTTCCTGAGCACTGTGAAAAAGGGAATTGGGATTTACTAATGATAATTACGAAAAGAGCCTCCCAATTTTATGATACACCCAGGTGGAATCACTACCAATATAAAAGGTTGGTTGCTCTTTTAGGTACTAAGCTAGGGAAATATTATACAGATTACTATAGAGCCTAAGGGTCCACATCATTTTGGGTCTAGTGTTTTTAAGATGTCAAATAATAATTATTTTTTTACTAACTTTCATTGAGGAATCATTAGATAGACAAGGAGTTGTAGAAAGGAAGGTAAAAAATACACAGACTTTAATTTTAAGGTGAACTAAAGCTTTGTGAAAGACGTTCTGGTCTTTCAACTAGCTGCATCTAAGATCAGTTGAGGTCATAAATGAAGCAGAAATAAATAGTAGTGTAGATGGACAGGCTGGGTCTCTGGGGGTGCACTGTGGAGGTATCCTATTGCTAATCTGGATACGGTGGTTTTATTGTGTTCCTACAGTCCTATACCCAGTACAGTTAATTGGCTAATGAATAAGTGTTCATCATACTCATGTTCTAAGAAACTTCAGAAACAGTTTATCTGCATACAAAATGTTGTCATCTGGACAGCGTATTTTAAAATACCTCCCTAGAGAGCTTAATAAGACTTCTCTAAATTTTTTCACAAGTGCTAAAATAAACTTTGATACACTTTGAAGTCATAGCCATGGGTTCTTACTCCTGCTTATGGAAGAAAGATTAAGTTGATCATTACGGAAAGATAGGGTCTGGTCCCTTAAGTTCTCATTTTCTTAGAATTCACACTTCGTAAGAAACCTAAATCTTGTCAATGAGGCCCGACACAAGTATCACTGTTAAGTAATGAATACAAATACAATAGAACTGTAACAAGAAAATTTAATTCCATACAATCAGTGCCATTCTACAGACACTTTTTAAAGTGCCTACAATTGTCATGATTCTGTATTGGATACAATGGCATATATAAAAATTAGTAGGACACAGATGTTCTAGTATTTAGCGTAGAAGAGGACAGTAGATTGTTTCATTTCATTCTTTCAGACATGCAAAGACAGTTTACATTTTAGTTCAGGTCTAATCCCTCATAGGTTCCCAAAACACATTCAAGTCAGGTGTTCATTTGCATGGATGCCATGAAAGTTGGAAATAAGAAAATATGGACTGAGCTAATTTCACTCTCATTAGGAAAAAGTTATAGTTGGCTGTCATGATGTACAGACATGGATGCAAGATTGAGTAGAGAAGTGAGGTAAAAATATAGAAGGAAAGGGAAGACATCACATACAATAGAGCTCAAAGAAAGCTCAAAAAAAGGAACGTGCAACTTTTGACTTCCCGAGATCTTGGGTAATGGTAGGCAAATCAAGATTCAGTTTCAGCTGTTTGGGAAAATTAGATGAATTTTAAAAGGGGGAGGGGTGGGTGTGGAGGAAGAAGCAAAGAAAAAGAACAAAATGCTGATTATAGTTCCTAGAAAAACTGGGAAACATTACTCATTCTGACCACATAATGGATTGTTTAACAAAGAAAACTGTATCTTAAGCTTTGTATACCTAAAGATTTGTTTATTGGGTAAGTAATCACGTTCAAATGAAATAGGTACCTTCCATTTCAGAGAATCTCTTAGCAACTAAAGCTTTTCATTTTGTAGCACAAATTGTTCCCTTGGTTGTGGTAGGTTTGGTAAACACTTTACAGAGAGTCTGGGCCAGGATTTTGTCATTCTATAAATTCATGACTTAAAAATTCTAGTATTGTCAAACTTTTTTTTGTTATATACTCCCGTATCATCCCAAATCCCATAAAGAAAAGTCATTCTGTTTTTGCTAAATAACATAAAGTTGGATATTTTAAAGAACATAGTGAATGATGTTTTTAAGTTGAGCACATTTAAATTGGGATAATTCTTTTTTTTCAAGTTTACTAGTTGGTCTGTATTTGAGGAACATGGCAAGTTGGTGGTGGATCAAAGCAGAAAGGATTGGCAGATGAGAAGGACATACTGACCCTCGTGTCTCATTAGTAACCTGTGAAGTGAGAGCGTTTCCTTTCATAAACAGAGCCATGGAAATGCACAGCACTATTGAGCATTTATTTGGTTGGTACATACACTCCGCTGTACAGCATTAGATTTTTAAACTGACCATTTACTGGCCCAATGGGAGCTGATTGGTAAGTAGTGAGGAATTTTGCAATCTAGTGATATCATACTGGTAGTTTGAAATTGGCTGTGGTAGGAGTATTTACATAACAGAAGTCAGCAAGTGTTACCCATGAGGACTTTTGTCTTGTTTTGTTTTGTCTTTTTGTTTTGGGGAACTGTTTGTGGATTATTTACCAGGACACCACTGTTGACACGCTCTGCATCTCACTCACCAAGTTGCATTAACCTTGGTTTAGCCTGTTCTTCTAACCTGTAGACTTGCTCCCCTCAGTTTAGGGTCTTTGCCCTTGCTGTTCTCTGTCTGGATGCCCCTGCTTTGGATTTGCCTAAGGCTGGCTCCTTCTGAACATTCAGGTTTCACTCCAAATGTCACCTTTCCAGGGAAGCTTTCTAAGACCATCTTAATCAAAAGACCAACATAGGTGACCCGATATCTTCAACCTTAGCTCTGCAACCTAGAATGGTGTCTTTAAAGTTATGTGCTCATGTATCAGCGAGCTTGTATCTGGTTGCGAGTCACAGAAAACCAAACAGTAAAGCCTGTATTTGTCTCATAGGCAGGATTCATGGGGCTGCACAGTTCAAGGCTGGTACAACAGCTCAGTGATGGCATCGAGGGCTGGGATCCTTTCTTTTTCCTGCTCCACCTTCCTTAACAAGAGAAAGTTCTTTGCATGATCACAAACTGGGGAAAGAGGAAGGGTGAAAAGACCAAATGGCTGAAGGCCTATGCCAGCAGTTTGTCCATTTAAAAAGCCTTCTTAGAAACCATGCCCAATGTCTTTACACTTAAAACAACTGGCCAAATGACAAAAGAGTCTGGAAAGAGAAGTATGTTTGCTTTCCAACTTTTATAGTAGAAGGCAAGAGACATGAAGGTTTTAGATGGCTTTAGAGTAGGTAATTCATATTGTTTGCCACAGTACCCAATAAATGTTTATGGGATTAGTCAACAATATGCTTTAAATAACCCAGCTTCTTCTTCATCCAGGTTCCAGATGGAGATGAGTCATAGGTCAGATTCTGCAGTCTAAATGTCAGTCAAGTTAATAAAAATTCATCATTAAGGAAAAAGAAAAAGGTAATTTGATTTTTCTAGATCACTGGGTGCTCGTGCCATTAAGTTTCAATATTTTCTTGTTTTGGGTTGTAATGTCCAACCTACCTTAAAGGAAATCTTTCCAAAATAGGTTATCCTATTATCATCAGGTACTTGATGACTGATCATTTTTCAGTGATCAAAATATGTTATTAGGGACATTTGGGTCGCTCAGTTGATTAAGTGCTCAACTCTTGGTTTCAGCTCAGGTCATGCTCTTGCATTTGTGGGGTCAAGCCCTGTGTTGGGCTCTACGCTCAGTGTGGAATCTGCTTCAAACTCTCTCTCCCTCTCCCTCTCACTCATTCTCTCTCTCAAATAAATAAAATCTTTTTTAAAAAATATATTATCAATATGAACATATTCATTATACCATAATGTTTTGAGGGGTCACCTCCTGGGTCTCTGGGCAGTGTTACGACTCTTTGCCCCAGCTTACAGTGGTCCATGATGCTATATTAAGTTTTTTTTTTTTATATACCTTTATTGTTTTATTTCTAATCCCTCTTCTGTGGCAGGGTAGAGAAATAAATAAGAGCATGGCCACTGGAGTCAAACACATATGGTTTTGGATCCTGGCCCTATCATTTACTACTTGTATTGCCTTGAGCCAGATAATTCATCTTCCTAAGCCTTATTTGTTATTTTTCTTTAACTATACAGTGGAAACAATAGTAATTCTTGTATATATGGTTGAGGATTTTATAAAATGATATAAATAGGGCAAATAAGCGCTGAATAGATGATGACCTCACCCTGTTCCGGATCACATATTAAACTATTAGTAGTAACCCAGAGAGTACGTCTGTGATCTACTGCCTGCATCAGCCCCATCTGAGAGGATTACTAAAGAGCAGATTTCAAGGTTCAGTCAACCTTCAACATCTTTTTTTTTTAATCTCAATTTTTAATAATAATAATAATAATAATAATAATAATAAATGGCCCAAAGTTAAATTTTTATGTTGACTAAAATTTGAGAACCACTGCCTTCAGGCCTCAAGCAAGGATTTGTTGATCAGATTAACTTAATCTCTGTTAACACCCTTGGAGAACTGCTGGGAATGATTTTAAGAATATGGATTCCCGAGTCCCATCTGAGTGTAGCCCAGATTCTACAGCCATGTTGCTGAGATTCAAATCTTAACTCTACAACTTACTGTTTCCCTGGGGAAGTCATTTTAACTCTACTGGTTGCAGTTTCCTTTTCTGTAAAATGGGAGTAATAACGGTACCTACCTCATAGCGCGGTTAAGAGGAGTGAAATGTTTACATCAGTGCCATACTACATACTAGATACACCAGCTAATATTATTAAAAGTAACATTGCTATTTAAAATCCCTGGGCTATACGCTGAGATTCCCTATCGGTGAGTCTCAGTATGACCACACATTATCATCACCAGGGAGCTCTGAAGGTCTTGATGTCAAGTCCATACCCCAGAACAATGAAATCAGAAATATATGTAGGTAGGATCTAGGTACGTGGTTTTATTTTTTTCCAGTGTTCCCAGGTGATGATAGTGGGTAGCCAAGACCGAAAACCACTCCTCCCTGCCATTTTAAAGCTCTCCAGGTGATTCTGATGATCAGAGAGTACTATCTGAGAGAGGTAGACTGGCAAATGGAATAGGGGTTAATCTTTATTGAGGGAGGAAAGATTAAGAGCTCAGCCTCTGACCAGGAAAGCCTGCAGAGCGTAGAGCTATTATAAAAGTACTGAATGTTGAAGGCAAAAGCTGCTAAAAGAAAAGCTGTGAATGGAATAAAAATAAAAGGCACAGGTTTTAGAATCCCTTAGATCTGGACTCCAGACTCAGATCCTGTTTGTTAATGAGGTACTTAAAACTCTGTAGAAACCTCAATTTTCTCATTGCAAAATGTGGATATTTACTACCACATAAAGGTTGTTGGAAGGATAAAATGGGTTAAAGATGTAAAGTTCTTAGCATACTATGCCCCCTATTTCATAGGCATTAAATCTTTATTGTTATTGTTGCTTTTAGAAGTGAGGATTCAGGAATGGCTACAATTAACAACTCAGGAAACAACATGTTGGTGAGGATGCAGAGAAAGGAGGTCACTCTTACACTGTTGCTGGGAAAGCAAACTGGTGCAGTCACTCTGAAAAACAGTATGGAGGTTCCTCAAAAAGTTAAAAATAGAACCACCCTATAATTCAGCAATTCCACTATTAAGTATTTACCCAAAGGATACAAACATACTAATTTGCAGGGATACGTGCCCCATGTTTATAGCAGTGTTATCTACAATAGCCACAGTATGGAAAGAACCCAAATGTCCATAAACTGATGAATGGATAAAGAGGATGGGGTATATATATGTGTATCTACACACATACACAGGACTATTACTCAGCCATAAAAAGGAATAAAATCTTGCCATTTGCAACAATGTGGTTGGAGCTCGAGAGTATTATGCTAAGTGCAATAAGTCAATCAGAGAAAGACAAATACCATATGATTTCATTCATATGTGTAATTTAAGAAACAAAACAGATGAATGTAGGGGGAAAAAGGAGAAGCAAACCAAGAAACAGACTCTTAACAAACTGATGGTGACCAGAGGGGACGTAGCTGGGGTGGGGGGACACCGAGATGGGTTAAATAGGTGAAGGACATCAAGGAGGACAGGGATGATGATGATGATGATGGATGGATGATGGAAGATGATGTGATGAGCACAGGGAGTTGTATGTTAGAATCACTAAATTCTGTACCTGGAAGAAAAAACTGTAACAACATTGCATGGTGACAGGTACTACTATGCTTACTGCAATGAGCACTGAGTAGTGGATAGAATTCTTGAATTGGAATGTTGTATGCCTGAAACCAAATATCACAGTTATGTTAATTATATTTCAATAAAAATTATATTAGTAATCTATATTAAAATAAAGACACGAGGATTAATGGAATCCAGGATATGAGAAAGAGTGAGGGGGCAAGTGTAATACCCCAGCACTTATGGGATAAATGTTACATAGAGGGATGAAGTTGAGAATTGGCAGAGCAGAGGAGGAGTCGGTTTCAGGAAAATATTCTGAGATCTTCTTATTTTCATTGTTTGTCTGGCAGCCTTCGCAGTCCTTATCTAATATTCCTTCTAGGCTGAGCTAAACTAGTAAACCCAGACTTCAATATTAGTAACCAAATTTGGTAGAATAGGTTCATGAAATAAGTGCAAGGAGGTTCTGAATAAGAACCTTAAGGGGACTCATCAGTAAAGTAGGCACACTTGCCGTGGTTTTAAGAACAAGTTTTTTGCTGACTCCAAAGCCTCTTTTGCTCCCTTCCAGATCCTGACCTTGCAGGTTTCTGTTACTTCTACAGAGCTAAAGGGAATTAGAAATCCATGGAAAACTCTAGTTTGTATCGAGTTGATTACTCACAAACTTTCTGTAACACCAGGCAGGTCTGGGTTGGTGAGACCCGATTTCTCCCACCTTTGGGCCTTAGACTTCTTTTGGCTTTTACCAACAGCTGTGTATCCCATGACCTCATCCTGCTCGATTCTCTTAGGTGGCTTCCAGCAAGATGGTTTAGGCTCCAGTGGGCTCTGCTTTCCAATTCTCTCCCTCTGACCAGACAGGCATACAGGGCATGCAGGCCTCCAAGTCCGTTGTCTGTGCAACCAGGAAAGACTCCAGTCTCCCTTCTTGTAGGCACCGCCAGCAGCCATCATTGGTTCTACTGGGAACATTCCTCAGTGGATAGAAGGGAAGCAAAGACTTGGTATTCTGACCTAAATTAATGACATAACACTTCTCCATGAGTTTTCCTTCCTCTCGCCATTACCTCTTCATAAGGACTGGAAAAGGCCTAGCCTGTAATGTAATAGGGCTGGTCCAGCTTTTAATGGGATGTGCCTAGTTTCCTTGATCTTTTTTTTTTTTTTAATAATATTTCTTAGCCTCGGATGGCCATAGGAATCATCTGAAAGCTTAAACAAACAAAACTTCTGATGACTGGGTCCCAGTCTTACAGATTCTGATTTAATTAGTATGGGGTAGCAGGCTGGTTTAAAAACTCCACAGATGATTCTAAAGACAGCCAGCCTGGTGGTGGGTACTAAGGAGGGCATGTATTGCATAAAACCTTGGGTGTGGTGCATAAACAGTGAATCTTGGAACACTGAAAAAATAAAATAAAATTAAATTAAATTAAAAATAAAGACAGCCTTTCTAAGGAACACTGTTTTAGAATGGGGTGGTACTTAACATCCATGAACTTGTACCAGTCATTCTGAGGCTCCTGGAAAAACCGTATTCAGTGTTACACAGGGTAGTAAAGAATAATGGAAATGCTAGGATTCTGGAATGCTGGGACTGATAGGAACCTGAAAGATCCATTTTATTTACTTTCTCAACAAACAGGGTCTGTGAACCAACAACTTCGGAATCACTTGAAGTGTTTGTTTAAAAGGACAATTCCCGGGCCTTATTTTCACACCTTCTGAATTAATACCCCTCTCTAAAGTGGGGGTAAAGGGTCAGGAACATGTGTTTTTTTTTTTTTTTTTTAATTTTATTTTTTATAAACATATAATATATTTTTATCCCCAGGGGTACAGGTCTGTGAATCGCCAGGTTTACACACTTCACAGCACTCACCATAGCACATACCCTCCCCAATGTCCATAATCCCACCCCCCCAACCCCCCTCCCCCCATTAACCCTCAGTTTGTTTTGTGAGATTAAGAGTCACTTATGGTTTGTCTCCCTCCCAATCCCATCTTGTTTCATTTACTCTTCTCCTA